>NC_091470.1:33405539-33737856 GCF_036971445.1 Narcine bancroftii
TCAAAAATAGGAGGAGTTGTGGATAGTGAGGATGGTTTTTGTGGACTGCAGAAGGATTTGGACTGCTCAGGAGAGTGGGCTGATAGGTGGCAGATGGAGTTTAATGTGTAAAGTGTTTCATTTTTGGAAGAATAATCAAAACAGGTCATGTGTAGTAAATGGGAGGGCATTGAAGAATGTAGTAGAGCAGAAAGATTTAGGAATAATGGTGCATCATTCTCTGAAGGTAGAATCTCATTGTTCTTTGAAAGAGGATTCTCATGTAGGTAGGGTGGTGAAGAAAGCTTTTGGTATGCTGGCCTTTATAAATCATAGCATAGAATATAGGAGCTGGGAGGTGATGTTGAGACTGTTCAAGGCATTGGTGAGACCAAGTTTGGAGTATTGTGTGCAGTTCTGGTCTCCATATTATAGGATGGATATCAATAAGGTTGAGAGGGTGCAGAGAACATTTACAAAAATGTTACCTGGATTATAGTATCTAGAATACGGAGAAAGATTGAGTAGACTGTGTCTTTATTCATTGGAGTGTAGAAGTTTGAGGGGTGATTTGATAGAGGTATATAAAATTATGAGAGAAATAGATAGAGTTGATGTAAATAGACTTTTCCCCTTGAAGGTAGGAGAGGGGTCATAAGTTAAGAGTTAGGGGGCAAAACTTTAGAAGTAACTTAAGAGGAAGTTTCTTCACTCAGAGAGTGGTGGCTGAGTGGAATGACCTTCTGGAAGAGGTGGTTGCAGCAGGGTCAATTTTGTCATTTAAGAGGAGGTTGGGTGAGTATATGGATGTGAGGGGGTTAGAGGGTTATAGGCAAGGAGCAGGTAGGTGGAACTAGTGGAGTTCACTTAAATCAGTGCAACTAGAAGGGTCGATATGACCTGTTTCTGTACTGTAATTGTTATATGGTTATATGTGGAGAAAGCCTACGTGGTCACAGAGAGAACATGCAAACTCCACAGAGGAAGCTGTGGAGTTCAGAATTAAACCTAGGTTACTGAAGCAGTGAGGCAGCAACTCTATTGGCTCTGCCATTGTGGCTATCATTAAAATCCAGAGACTTCTCTCTCCTACATCAGGCTGTAAATTCTTTTTTTTAGACAAACAGGACAATTACAGGCCCTTTCAGCCCACAAACCAGTGCCTCTCAAATACACCTAATTAACTTACACCACCCCCCTCCCCTCCACCGAACTTTGAGGAAACCGGAGCACCCAGAGGAAACCCATGCAGACAATGTGCAAACTCCTCAAGAATAGTGCCATATTCAAACCTGCATCACTGGTGCTGTAACAACGTGGCACTAACTGCTACGCTAACTAAGCTGCCCCAATTGTTGAAAACAATTTCTGGAATTTCTACCCACAGATGCCAGCCATTTACTTTGAAGGAGCTACACCATCTCCTAGAAATGAAAAATTGTGAGAGTAATTACCATTATTTCCAATCGACATCGAATCATAGATCATCTTGCAGGACTTGAGCAGGTAGGTGACTTTCTTGTCTGGGGAGTAAGTCTGGTGCATAATGCTGAACTTCTGCTGGATCTTTACCAGAACATTTACTTCTGGAACACTGGTAGTTACGCCCAAATCCGTGGTGGTGGTATTTTGCACAATCTGTTGATTTTCTTTCAAAAGCTTCAGAGTTCCATTTTTGGAATGGATTTCCTTTAACTGGCTGTTGATGTTCTCCTTTAAGGGTTTCAGAACACATTTGCACAAAGCTGCTTCCACAACAGCCTCTGAAAGGGACAACTTTTCATTAGTTAAATAATGTGTATTGTTCATTGATCGATTATTATGACAGCACATATGTCAGCGGCATCACGTATCCTGCATTTCAGAGTTCTCCATGAAGACAGAGCACATCTCCAGATAAAGGAACAAGGTGCTGGCTCAACGGCAAGACGCAGAGATATCGGACTACATGATGGCCACTACAAACCTGCAGCTCCAGGACCTGGGTTTTGGACCTCAGGGCAATACACTACTTTGTGATGTCTCAACAGAACAACCACGCTCTATCGTTCCCACCTCGTGGAGGGACTACATTTTCGATGCCATTCACGGCCTATTGCATCCCTCCATTAGGTCAATGGTTCATTTAGTAACTATTAAATTTGTCTGGCACAGCCTAAAGAAAGATGTCACTCAAAGGGCAAGGACATGTGTGGACTGCCAGAAGTCAAACATACAAGGAAACTTAAAAGCTTCACTCCAGCCATTTGAACCGCCAAAGCACAGATATCGTAGGCCCAATCTCAGTGTCCAGGGGACTTAGATATTGATTCAACCATCATTGACAGGTTTACTATGTGGCCAGAGGCAGTTCCCATGCTCGATGTTTCAACTAAGTCATACACAAGGGCTTTTGTTTCATCCTGGATCTCTCATTTAGGCCTGCCTGCACATGTCACTTCGGACAGAGGTCCTCAGTTTACTTTTGCCATCTGGAGTGCTTTATCTAGACTCCTAGGAATGCAGCTCCACCATACCATAACCGATCATCCACATTCCAATGGTATGGTGGAGCAGTTTCATGGGCACCTAAAGGCAGCACTTATGGTCCTCTTACAGGGACCAGACTGGGCAGGTGAACTTCTGTGGGTGATACTAAGCATCAGAACAGTGCCTAAAGAAGACTTCAACTCAATGTCAGCAGAGTTGGTCTATGGAGTACTTCTGGTCATCCCTGGAGGGTTTGTGCCATCTCCTAGAGGATAGGAAGACCAGCCGTCAGTAACACTATATAAGCTGCAGGAGCGAGAAGGAAAACTAGGTCTCATACCAGCTTCTAGACATAGCACACAATCTTCCTTCATTCCCAAGAAACTCGGAGAGTGTGAGTATGTTTTTGTCTGAAGGGGTGGACATGGATCACTACTAAAAACACCTTATGAAGGACTATATAAAGTGCTGTGAAGCTCTAGGACAACATGCGTCTTAGATATTGGGGGACAACCTCAAACGCTCACAGTGGACCGGTTAAAACCTGCACACATTGACTTAGAACGGACTGTGCCACTCCCAACAGTTCCACGGCGTGGCCAGCTGCCAAAGACATATCTACTGGACCTTTCCAAGCTGGTTCTGGGTCACGGGGGTGGGGGCATGTAGCATCACTACAAGTTCCAGTGAACTGGCTACTGACCATCATGATGGTGACATCATCAGGGTGTGGTGACATCATCAGTGTGTGGGTGTTTAAAAAGGTTGAGCGCGTCTGTAAACAGTTTTGTTTGAACTTCCTCTCAATTATGACTTGTTACTCTCTCTCCTCTCAAATAACACCAGTAGCTACAACTTTGTATTTAGGATTTATATGTTAAACTCAATAAAATATATTTTAGAATATTATTCTTGCTGTAGCTGCAGAAGGTGGAGAATTTGCTTCTACATCTTGCGGCCCCAACCACCCTGCCAGAGCCAGAAACAGGCTCTCCAGGTCAGGCAGAATTTCCCATGCATCTCCTCCAACCTAATCTACAGCATTCAGTCCCCCCAATGTGCCCTCCTCTATACTGAGATTGGGTAAACTTTTTGTCAGTCTCCTGCACTCTGTAAGTCAAAGATGGAACACTTTGCTGCCAGACATTTTCATTCCCCTCACTATCCTCATATTGTCACGACTATCATCTATTGCCAGGGTGAGGCTAAATGCAAACTTGAGGAACAACACACTACGTTCCTCCTGGATAGCCATAAAATCCCATCAGGAACAAGATTGAATTTTCCAATTTTAGGTCCCCCGCCCAGTTCCATCTCTCCTTTCCCTATTCCCATTTCCTCTCTAATATTTCTTCCTCACCAAGTGGTCTCATCTCCTCCCTGGTGTGTCTCTCCACTGCCCCAGACTCTCCAGACCCCATCACCTCCCCTTTCCCCTGCTTTTTAGGCTTGATATCTCCCTTCCCCCACTTTGGTCTCGATAAAGCAGCCACCCAATTTCTTTATTCTGAAGGTGACAATTTCATTCTCAATTCCCCTTTAATTAATTCTCTAGCATTTTAAATTTCTGTAAAAAAGTCAACTCAGCAAAAATAAAGATAAATAACCAAAATTTTGGGCTTGAGTCCTTCATTAAGGTATGAACAAAATGTAGACAGGTGCCCAAACAAAACTTAATAAAGGTTAATGAACTTAATAATAACTTAGTAAAGCAAATCATTACCCAATTTATCTTCAGACTGATAAGTCGAGTCTCTTATTGAGGTCAGCTCTGTACTTTGTAACAAATAGCTTTTGAGCTGTGTCATCATCTGTCGGATCTCCTGTAGCATTTCTGTGCTTGAGGTCTGATTTCCCATTATTTCCAGAGTGTAGGCTCGATAGTCCTGGATCAACTGACCAAAGTAAGAGCCTTTAACTTGAGCAAGTTCTGTTATTTTCTTCAGAATCTTTTTGTTTGTGGAACGGAATGCATTCAAAACATTGGTTAATGCCATGATGGACAATCTGTTTCTTGCCTTGCCCAGCATCATGGAATGGTGATGCTTCCAGAGTTGCGTAGGGGTATTTACTGAATCCAGTTCTTCCTCTGTGCTGCTGGTGGAACAAGAGTCTATTTCTGAACTGGGGCTGAGTGCGTTATAGTCAGAAGAGTATAGTGATTCATCAGCCATTTTCAACTCATTGAAGTTATGTGGTTGAACAGATCGAACATCAGGACTACCTAACCTTGTGGCCGAGGAGTCAGAAACATCTACCGACAGATCCGTTACGGTGTCTAACTCAGGCCTTTCTGGCACGTTTTTCTCCTGACCTGTAACAATGTCTTTTTGTTCAGTTTCTTTCCTGGTAATTTTCTTCCTCCTGGGAGGTGCAACAGGTACACACTGGCTCAATGGTTTCCTCTGTTCAGCTTTGTTCCCGACTATGGTGTTATTATTAAGGCTGTCATCAACATCTGTAGTTTTCTCACTCGCCAAAGGATTTTGTTCGGTCTCGATAGACTTGATGCAAGTTTGATCTGATAGCTGATCATTCTGTGAGTTACTGTTGTTTTGTG
The DNA here is from genome assembly GCF_036971445.1 of Narcine bancroftii. Lineage (NCBI taxonomy): Eukaryota > Metazoa > Chordata > Chondrichthyes > Torpediniformes > Narcinidae > Narcine > Narcine bancroftii. The sequence goes on from NC_091470.1 coordinate 33,410,548, forward strand.
CCATCTGCTCACTCCCGCTGCTTGTCGTGTCTGTAGGCTGCTTTTCCGATATTCGACGTCTTGGTGGAATTGGTGGCAAGTGCTCACCACTTTGTGTTGCAACTCTCTGCATTCCAATTTCAACCTCTTTGCTCCCAACACACTTTATCGGCTCTACAAAACCTTCCTGTTTTTTGATCACACGAACTTCTGCATTTTTGGGGGGCTCTTCGTCGTGCAGCACCTGGCTTCTCTCTCTGCAGATATCGGACAGTGTAGTCATCGCCTCTGATGGCTTCGGCCGGGGAGGCAGCGGTGGAGGTCTCTTCACTTTCAAATCTGTGCTACTTGTAGGGTTGGAGCTTTGCTTTTGTAGTGGACCAGATGAAGGGGGAGAGCCACAGTATTCTTTTATAAATACAGGATTAACAAACCACAGCTTGTCATTTCCTGCTGACAATTCAATCTCACATGAGCACTTATTTTTATCAGAGGACAAGTGTGGAGCTGCTGCCAAGTTATTGGCCTGCCCATTAAAGACTCTGTCTTTTGAAGCTTTCAAACTTTCTTCTCGATACCTTCTGTTTATATAAGAGTTCCAGAAATCTAAAGCAGAGAGAACAATAAGAAATTAGATGGTTTTAGCAAAAGTGCATGATACACACACACACACACACACACACACACACACACACACACACACACACACACACACACACACACACACACACACACACACACAGAGTTATGAATTTTCTTTATATTTTCCACGACTTACATGGACAAAAACCTAAATCCCCAAAGATGTTTATGGTGCACAGATTTCAGAGGTCTGTTGAATCTCAATGTATGGGAATGAAGTTAAAAAAGACACCACAAGGCTAGAGAAACTCAGCTGGTCAAACAATGTACTTTATACAGCAAAGATAAAGATACAGAACCAAAATTTCAGGATTGAGCCATTCAAGGTATGAAAAAATATCAGCAGGAATCCGAACAAAATGGTAGCGGAAGAGGGGAAGGGGAGGAACATGATCCCAAAGGCAGGAGGTAATACAAGTAGTCCCCGACTTACCACCGTAATGGGGAAAGAAGGATTGGTTGTAACTCAGGGTTGGTCGTAAGTCAGGGTTGATCCGCCGTGCATACCCGAGGTCATGCAACACTCAGCAAATGAACCTTTAATGGGGACCTCAGACCGCCACGGGGAGCGGGGACTTCAGGCTGCCATTGGGAGTGGGACTATTGTATACAGTACTTTTAATATAAAATATGTGCTTGTACAGTAGTTTTAATACAGACTTTAAAAAAATTTGGTCATATGTGTGGGCTGACGTAACTCCTTTAGGTCAGAGGTCGAGAACTACCTGTAGGTCAGAAGTCAAGAACTACCTGTAGGTGGATAAGGGAAGGAGGGTGTGGTATCTAATTAAGCGCACCTATTGGTTGGTTGTACCTGTGGCCCCTCCTCACAGGCTCCTGTATAAAGGTGTCTGTTCCACAGCCCCCTGTCACTCAGTGCAGGACAACCAAACAGTAGGGATGCGCTAAGTTCTCAAGTGAATAAAAGCCTATTGGTTTCTTTACAGCAGTCTCTTGAATGATTAATGGCCAGTAAGAGATTCACCTTGCTGACTGATCAATGCAGTATCTCCGATGTAGGGAAGGCCGCAAAGGGAGCACCGGATGCAGTAGATGACGTTCGTGGATACACAAAGCGAAGTGCTGCTTCATTTGGAAGGACTGTTTGGGGCCCAGAATGGTTGTGAGGGAGGAGGTATGAGTGCAAGGAAGAAAGGAAGTGGAGGGACAATTGGTGGGGAGGGAAGGACAAGTAGACAAAGGAGTCAAGAAGATGGAGCATATGAGACTGACATTTTGAGAACTGGACAGTGTCAGAGTGAACAATTTGTTTACTTTTCATTTTCCATCTCATCAATGAGTTAAAAATATCCAGTGTATCACAAATTAGGCAAACAAATCTCAGAATTCAATTTGCCCATCGAGGTGGTGGGTCTATAAAATTAAGAACTAAAATTAAGGTTCTTGCATTGCTACAGGCCACCCAGACCGCAGGATCCTTATTTTGATATTAGTTCCCTTTTTTAATGCATTCGGATAAACTTGCTTTCTCACCTGAACGTTGGAGGGCGGGGAAAAGAAAGAGAATACGAACGAACACACAGAAATTCCAATAATAAACATACCATTTCAAAAGAATGTGGCATGACGTGACCTTTTTAGGAATTTTTGCCAGATCGTCCACCCAAGTGCAGTAAAGGTCTGATGTAGATTGAATCCATACATGTTTCTGGGGTTTCATGAAATTAATGGAATGAATGAGCTCCGTCAAAGAAGTCCTATCATTCATGATGTAGAATGTTATATTTTTATTATTCTTGGATTTTAGTTTTTCTTTCTCCAAATGAAGGTTGAGACAATGAAGTCACAGGAAAGAGCTTACGAAAATAAGAAATAGGAATAGGAACTGGTCATCTTGGGCTTTGATCTTGCTTTGCGTAAATATGCCATAAATATGTCCAAAAATCTATCAGTTTCTAGTTTGAATAAACACAAAGATGAAACAGACAGCAGAAAATGATTTACTGTCAAAGCGAACTCAGCAGGTCAAACAGCATCCATAGGAAGTAAAAGGTGACCCAATGTTTCAGCCTGGGCTCTTCATTAGGGTATACCTCACGGAGGACCCAGGCCAGAAACGTTAGTTACCCTTTGTAGAGCTCATCAAAAGAACCAAAGACTTGTTGATCCAAACCAAGGCTTTTATTAACTAAAAGACTGGAGTGTATCACAAGTAGGTCGACCAGTCCAGAATGACCTGGTCTGGCTAGGAGCAATCCTTTAAGTCCTGCCAGTCGGCGTGGCTACACTCTCAGCCAATCACAGTCATCCTACACTACCATCTGTAAATATACACATTGGTGATAGAATCCGTCCTATCACACCCTTTACTTTGAAATGCTGCATGACCTGCTGAGTTTCCCCAGCATGTTTGTGTCTTACATTTGGTCCCGTGTCTGCAGGATTTTATGGTTTAACTCTCTCAGAAAAGAAAGTTCTCTTCATTTCTTTCTCAAACAGCTTCCCCTTTTATCTGATGGTAACTTTTGGATCTGACCCTGTCTTGGGTAAACTTATACCTCTCATTTTGTTCGTTTTAGATTGGTCACAGTGTTTGAGTTACCGAAAGAAAATAGACACACACACGAAGAGCAGTTCAGTTTATACAAATGTTTATTACAAATTCAAAAGCTGATTTCAAACTACAATATGTCCCTTCCTAACTATACTTATCAACGCCTGGACTGGTCCCAACTGCCGAAGCGAGGCAACGACTGCACACTTGTAGTAGGTTGTCAGGGCGCCGGGAGCAGCTTCTCCACCTCCCCCGACCGGGACGTTGGCTGGACTCTAGAAGTTCTTCTTCTTGCTGAGAGATGTTGCCACCTCTCGGAGAGTCTCAAACTTCAGCAGCGGGACCATGGCTTATATTACCCAAAAACTGCTTACCCAAGCACCTATTCCCAGCACAGCAAGAAAGATAAGCAAGCAAGCTAGGCTTCTATCGAATAACATAATTTTCAGCTTATCACTTTGAATACAATGGTTTATTATGCATCAAGGCTAGACCTCTGACAGTCTGTGACCAAAACAAGCAGGAAGATTAAATGTTCTTGGTACACAGATGTCCTTTTGTCAGATAACATCATCTCTGGCCCCTCGGTGGAATTTAGCTTATGTCTGCTGATTCTAAAACACAAGCAGGTTCTCAGCCTGGCAGAAGCAAAGGCTGCAAAAGTAAAAAACAGCAAGCAGGTTCTCAGCCTTGCAGAAGTAAAGGCTGCAAAAATTAAAAAAAACAGTTTAAATCTTCCATTACAGACCCCAGTCAAGGGAATCATCTGGCCTGCATCCAGCTCACGTAAACTACTTCCCTGCATCCAAAAGCAGGTCTGAGTTTTGTAGGTTGCAATAAAATCTCTCATTTTCTAAAGTCTAGATAATATAGTCCAAGTCAACTCAATCACTTCTCATTTGGCAAATTCAATTCTGGTCAATCTTTAGTACATTCTCTCTGGTAAGTACATCCTTGCTTCAGTAAAGACACCTATTGCCAATACTCCAGGTGCAGTTTCACCGGAATCTCATACAATTGCACAAGATCTCCTTATTCCTGTGTTCAAATCCTTGCAATAATTTAGGATAGCATGCAATTTGCCTTCATAAACACTTGGCTTTCAGTGCCTTGTTTACTTATTCAACACGCATCAAACTTTCCTTGAGTACATACCCATTCCCAGATGGGAAACAAGTTCCAGTTCTTCAGGGTTTGTGGCTTCTGCTATTACATGTGGCAAAGTCAGGGGTGACGGCAGTATATCCCTACAAGGATTAAGAAAAATATTTAAAAATTACTGTCTAAAAGCATATGGCACAACTGTGCGATAAGTCTGAGTTGTTACAATATATTATCAGACAACAATAAAATTCTTATTATTAGTCTATCAGTTTGGAAATTGAAACTTAGCTTAACTATTTGAAAATATTGGTAAGAGGTCAAATACAGGGTTATTGAATTACATTTGAGGTGGTAAATCTGGTTAGATCTGGATGGATACCTTGTTGACTTTGTAAAGGACCAGTAAGACAATCATTGGTATAAAATCAATGTATTTGACTGCTCTGTTGCGGGCCGGGGCGGGGGGATAAATTTTTCACCACAAGCACCACCTTTATTTCAGAAACAGTGGCTCATCATCATTTTCTCAAGCGCCATTGGGAGTGAATAACAAATGTTGCCCTTGCCCAATCCTGGAAGGGAAAAATATTTTTGGTCTATTAGATAGTAGATGTGCCACATTTTGCTTAGCAAAGTTGGTCCTCATAGAGAAAAGACTATGATAATCTATTTCCTTTCACCAGAATTGTAATTTGTACTTGAAATCAGATAAATCCATTCAAATTTTAGTAACTTTGGAGTCGAGTTCGAGTGAGGTCTGCAAGATTGAAGTGGTGGTGAAGTCATTGGTGAAGAAGCCAACAAAGTGTTCTACCTCCCTTGAGAAGAACAATTTCTGATTCCCAACCCTTTCTAGCATGAGGGCTTTCCTTTATTGCTTTATATAGTTTTTCTTACAGCTTCTGTTTTATTCTGAAGTATGACCATTATTTGTAAAGAATTTAATTTTATAATATAGGGAAACATAGCAACCAATTTATATGGAGCAAGGACAGTTAAATAAATGATTAGACAGTTTGATTTTTTTTAAAACCGAACTTAGTTTAGAGGTAAATATTGACATCCACTCCAGGAGAACTCTTCTTGACGTGTCTTGTTACATTGTTCAAGAAGGTATTAATGAAATGTCTTAAGGACAGCATTTCTGCTAGTGCAGTACTTCCTCAGTATGTGATTGGGGCTTCATCTACCCAGTAATGTCATATAACCACTTACAGCACAGAACAGGCCAGTTCGGCCCTACTAGTCCATGCCGTAACAAATCCCCACCCTCCTAGTCCCACTGACCAGCACCTGGTCCATACCCCTCCAGTCCTCTCCTATCCAGTCTTTCCTTAAATGTAACCAATGATCCCGGCTCGTCGGAAGCTCATTCCACATCCCTACCACCCTTTGCGTAAAGAAATTTCCTCTCATGTTCCCCTTATAATTTTCCCCCTTCAATCTTAAACCATGCCCTCTAGTTTGAATCTCCCCCACTCTTAATTGAAAAAGCCTATCCACATTTACTCTGACTGTCCCTTTTAAAATCTTAAACACCTCTATCAAGTCCCCTCTCAATCTTCTACGCTCCAGAGAAAAAAGCCCCAGTCTGCACAACCTTTCCCTGTAACTCAAACCTTGAAATCCTGTCAACATTCTCGTGAATCTTCTCTGCACTCTCTCTATTTTGTTTATATCTTTCCTATAATTTGGTGATCAAAACTGTACACAGTACTCCAAATTTGGCCTCACCAATGCCTTGTACAATTTCATCATAACCTCCCTACTCTTGAATTCAATACTCCGATTTATGAAGGCCAACATTCCAAATGCCTTCTTCACCACACCATCTACCTGAGTATCAGCCTTGAGGGTACTATTTACCACAACTCCTAAATCCCTTTGTTGCTCTGCTCATCTCAGTAGCCTACCATTTAATGCATATGACCGATTTAGATTTGCCTTTCCAAAATGTAACACCTCACACTTATCTGTATTAAATTCCATCAGCCATTTCTCAGCCCACACCTCCAGCCTTCCTAAATCACCTTTTAATCTACGGTAATCTTCCTCACTGTCCACACCACCACCACCAATCTTTGTATCATCCGCAAACTAGCTTATCCAATTCTCCACCCCTACTTCCAGATTGTTAATATATATAAAACAAACAATAGTGGACAAATTCAAAGTCACCGGAGAGGAGATGCTATGATCTCACCCTTTCAATAACCCTTGTTCTGTTTTCTCGGAGGAAGTATTTTGTGAATAAATTATTTTGTGCAACTTCCAAGTTGCAGCGATGACATCAAATGTGTTCATTTTTGTTCTTCAGCATGCGCCTGTGGCTTTGCATAACCATTGGTGATTCATGCAGGCTTTCACAAAAACCTCATGTGTTGCTTTGGTGCCCAAAAGATTTTCGATACTAGCATGTTTATATTAAGAAACAAGTGAAAAAAAAATTATTACTAAGACCAAATTGCATAACGGCTAATTACAAATGGAATATCCGCTAATCACAAAATGTGAAGCAGTACAATGGTGTAATATAAATTAATAATAATAAAATGGGCAGCTTGGTTAGCACAATGCTATTACAGCTCCAGTGACCAGGGTTTCAGTCCAGTGCTGCCTGTTAGGGGTTTCTATTGTTCTTGCTAGACATGCATGTGTTTTCTCTAGATTCTCTGTTTACTCTCACCCTCCAAAAACATATGGGGTTGGTAGCTTAATTAAATGTAATTGGGCATGGGTTTTCAGGGGTTTCTAATGATACTGTGGTGTATCATTAAAATGAAAAAGAAAAAAAATTAAAATAAAACACTATAAATACATTTCTAACCATCAAAAAGCTGATGTCCCTGGATGAGAGAGTAGAATGAAAAAGAGGAATTTTAAAGCATCCAGAAGAATTTCCAGAACTGAAATGCTACGGGTAAAAATACAGTACAACTCCGATTATCCAAAATGGTCTGGACCAGGCCTATGTCGGATAAACTTTTTTTTTTGGAGAACTGTTTACTTTTTAAAAAACAGCCCAGTAGCAACAGCAAATCACTTGCAACAATGTTTAAACCACAACAAATAACAAGGGAAGGCTTTTTAAGCATTAAAATAATGTTTAAATCTCACTAAAAAAATTTCTGGCTGCCGCCGATCACTGACACCTCCCCACTGAGGTCCACGCTGCCGACCGAGATGCCCGAGATTAGCGCAGGCAGCCCGATGTCCTCCGCCAATTTGGGTCCAAAAAATATTTGGGTAAATGAGGATTTTGGAGAATCCGATTTCAGATAATAAGAGTTGTACTGTACCACCATACATTTAATGAGCTGAATAGGCTGTCCCATGATTCCCTGAACTGCTTCCACTCCTAACTGGAAATGTTTGAGTTCAGGAAGCCTTTTCTTTTCAAATTATTTTTTATTTGTTTTAAACAATATAAATTTAAAAATTCAAAGAAAATCCATTATGAAGTGTTATATGTGGCTATTTAACAATCAGTAATCGTATTTGTTAATGATTTTACAAAAATTGTATCTTTGGTTCTGATTTTATTACATGTATATTATGTAGATGTTAATATCCCTTATTGCACTCCTGAGACTTGCTGCCTAGACTCTGTAGGGTACTTACACCCAACTGCTACAATTCTTACTAGTTCTCAACAATCACAGCCTTTCAACCTGCAACGAGGCACCAGTCAAGGGTGCCTTTTAAGTCCATTACTTTTTGATTTGGCCATTGAAATGTTAGCAATTGCACTCTGAGATTGTACGGATGTCTTGATGATACGGAAAAAGTTTCTCTCTATGCAGATGATCTCTTACTTTTCATTTCAGACCCAGTTGCCTCCCCCCCCACCCCACCGATGTCACTACTCTCACAATTTAGTCAATTTTCAGGTTATAAATTGAATCTGCACAAATGTGAAGTTTTTCCTTTAAATTCTCCTATGTCAATGTATGTGGCTTTTCCTTTAAAAATGGTTATAAACCAATGTATCCTGGTATTACAAAAAAAAACATTGACTTAAGGAAAACTATCTTACTTTGCTAAAGCAAGTGAAGCAGTCCTCAACTCAATGGTCACCTTTTTCTATATCTTTAATTAATTCTATTAAAGTGAATATTTTGCCTAAATTTTTGTACCAATTTTTGTTCAAATTATTTTTAAATTTGCTTGATCTGGTTATATCATATATGGAAGGGTAGACTCCCTTGTCTAAAGAAAGTTTTCTTCAGAAACCCCAGAGAGATGGTGGTATGGCTCTACCTAACTTTAGATTTTATTACTGGGTGGTCATATTTTCATAATTATACTGACTGTCTGTTATGGGTGTCTATGGAGCTGAATTCCTCCCAATATTCTCTAATTTAGCACTTCTTAGTTCTTCATTTCCATTTCTTTAAATTAAGTTGACAGATAACCCCACTGTTAAGCATTCTGTGAGAATTTGGGCACAGTTTAGAAAACACTTTATATCTCATAATTTTTCTCTCTCAACTCCTATTCTATCTAATCACCTCCTCCAACTTTTTTGCATAATCAGCTTTCTGATGTTGAATGCCTAACTCTCATCTTTTCAGATATTTGCAAATCCAGCATTTTCTACAGTCTCAAATTTCTGATTTCCCTCAAGTATCTGAAACAAATTTTGTTGAACTTTAAAAAAAAATTCAGTCCTTACATAAAGGTTTACTATCTATCATTTATGAGAAGCTATTACAGTTCAAACAGTCCTCATTACTTAAAATTAAAAATGCCTGGGAACAGGACCGGAATTTGATCATATCAGAGGAAGATTCAGGTTTTGTTTTTAAGATGGTTAATAGATCTTCATTTTGTGCTTGTCGTTGTTTACTGCAATTCAAAGTAGTACATGGAGTGCACATGTCTAAGGCTAAATTGTCTTGCTTATATCTTGTTGTGATAGGTGCAAGAGAGGAGAAGTTTCCTTCATGCATATGTTCTGGATTTGTCCTAGTCTGGAAAAGTACTGGAGAGAGATCTTCCGTACCCTGTCTTTAATTCTGAAAAGTGTTGAATCCATTGGTTGCTCTTTTTGGTACAACAGGAAAGGATGGTGTTCTATTCTCTTCAGTTAAGAGTCATACTCTTTCCTTTGCATCTCTTTTGGTGAGACATGTGATTTTGCTTAAATGGAAGGATGCTGCCCCGCCCCCACACAGGATCAATGGCTGAGGCACATCATGTCCTGGCTGAATATGGAAAAGGCTCTATGTTCAGTTAATGATTCAGGTATAGGTTTACAGATGTTGAGGTGGAAGGGGGGGGGTTAGTCGTGACCCACTTTCCCACTTTATAATATTTTAACATAATTTGAATGTCTAAAAAAATTCTCCCTTTGCTTTTATTTTAATGTTATGTATATATAACATCGTATAACAGTGGCAAGAGAAAGGGATGGGATTTATTTATTTTTTTTCTCTTTCCCTTTTCTCCTTTTTTTTTCTTTTTGTTTGAATATCAGAATCAGAATATAATATACTACCAGGAAGCCTTTTACTGCAGCTGAGACAGCTCACCTATTTGGTGAGTGTGAGGGGACATCTCACTCCTGTCAATATTTACTGACCCTCAAACGTTTTGAAGTGGAAGGAAGAGGAGAAGATGCAATTCAAATAGAACTTAGGATGGGTCCAGCAGCAACGTTGCCTCTCATTTTTAGTAGTTAGTGTGTGCAAAAATGTATGTTGTGCAAATGTTTTTCCTGTGACAAAAGCTTGTGCAAATGTAAAGTTGTAATTGTTTCAAAATAATTTTGTTACAGCCTATTTCTCATGACTAATAAAATTGTATTGGCATGTTTTTAATTCAAGTATGATCAACAACGTTTAAGCAACTTACTAGTTAACAGAAATAGTTAGCAAAGAGATTATTTTCAATAAATATAATTATTAATTACTTCACTATTCTGAGTAACTGACCTTTTGGGCGCACATTCATTTCATTTGTGCGCTAGTGTTAAAATGTGTCTGCATGCGCACAGCTTAGAGGGAACAGTGGTCGGCAGCAACTTAGAGAGGAATGCCTGCTTATTCCTGATGAACATCTTTTTACTGTCCCTTCACCTTCCTTCCTTTTTATCTTGCTATCTCCCCTTCCTCCTGATAGGGGATCCCAACTCAAAATGTTGACTGACCATTTTTCTCCATGCTTTTAAATTCCTTTGGGCTCTGCTTATTCCTCAGTCTTCCCTTTATTAATTGCTCTTAATTTGGTGCAAAATGAGCAGAGCACCTCGTCGTCTTCAAACCAAAGGGCTGCAGTCTGGGTCCGTCATGGATAGAAGACTCTGATTTACATGATAAAAGTGGAGTGATGCTTGAAATAGAATTGGGCCTTGCTTCCTTCTCAGGGTCACTACTCGTTGGGGTTGTAAAGATCCTGGAGTGTGGTGTGGCCTTCAGGCAATGGCTGAAACACTTCCTCTTGTGGATGCACTTAAAATTGGCAATCTTTCCTACTGCCTTGAACCAAAATAGATGCCAGGAGAAATCACATGCGTACTGTGCAATTACTCCTTTATACTGGCCCTCAGATGGATATCACTGCCACAAACCTGGATTAATAGGGATATCACTATTATTTCCTTTGGAGATTGAACACTGATTAATGCTTTAATACACTGTCTTGTCATATTGGTTTACATGTGAAGAGGCTTGTGATTTGGCTAATGACTCTTTCATCTTTCTTCTCTTCTCTTTGGCTTGGCTTCGCGGACGAAGATTTACGGAGGGGTAATGTCCACGTCAGCTGCAGGCTCGTTTGTGGCTGACAAGTCTGATGCGGGACAGGCAGACATGTGGCTAATGTAGAGCGTGTTGAAAGAACCAAAGACTTGTTGATCCAAACCAAGGCTTTCATTAACTAAAAGACTGGAGCATATCACAAGTAGGTCGATCAGTCCAGAATGACCTGGTCTGGCTAGGAGAAATCCTTTAAGACCTGCCAGTAGGTGTGGCTACGCTCTCAGCCAATCACAGTCACCCTACACTATATGCACATTGGTGATAGAATCTGTCCTATCACGGCTAACTTTATGAAATACAGCAAAGCCCAAAACTCCAGACGCCAGAAATCTGGACGACCCGAGAAACAGGACTTTTTGAAAACTCTTAAACTTTTTACATTTAGCATGCTTTTATACATGTTCTTACATGCGTAAACCCCACAGATAAACAATGTCATTTTTTTTCCTTTTTCTTTAAAACTGCTCATTTTGACAAATGAAGCACCCTATTAATTGTTAATGAAGAAATGACCAAAATTTCTTTATTCCTCCTTAAATTTGAATTTTAAAAATACTGCCCAAGAAATCATAAAATCCAAAAATCCGAACCAGCCCACTCCCCGAGCAGTCCAGATTTTCGGACTTCTACTGTACTTTGGATTGAAATCTGTGTTTACCAATCCAAACATAAATTGTAAGCATTATTCTGTGCTTGACAATGTTATTTAGCAGTTATAGAGTTCTACAGCTATAGAAACAGAATCTTCAGCCTACTATTCACATTCTAAGCTCTGTGTACTAATCTGTCCCTGCACTTGGTCTGTGGCATTCCATGCCTTGGTAATTCAAGTGCTGTTCAAGGTACTTTTTAAATATTGTGAATTTACCTTCCATCACAAGCCCTTCGAGCAGTGGCTCCAGATCTTAAACTCTCTTTTGATGAAAACATTATTTTGCTGATCCCCTTTATACCTTTTACCCCTTAGAATCTCAACATGGCCCCTAGTTTTAGGTGCCTCTGCTATGGGGAAAAATTTTCCTCCTATATGCCATATTTATGTGTACTTATAGATGGAATGATTCGTTCTAGGAGAGCTCTTGAGGCAAGGACATATATGGTAAAGCTCTCAGAGTAATGAGAGACAGAAGGACCTTCCCAATGGAAAAACCACAGTCTGTCCAGGTCGGCAGCAGAACGTCGAGCACCGTCACATTGAGCACTGGGACATCTCAAGACTGTGTGCTCAGTCCACTCCTGTTCATGTTACGGATCCACGACTGCAATGCGTCATCAAGTTTGCACATGGCATAACAGTAGCTAGCCTCATCAACACAACAATGAGTCACAGTGCAGAGAAGAGGGGAAAATCTAGTGAAATGATGCGAGAATAACAGCCCAAGTCACAACATGGACAAGATAAAGGAGATTATTGTGGACTTCAGGAGGACCAGGAACAACCATCCTGCACAACACATCAATAGCTCATTAGTGGGGAGAGTAGAGAGCACTAAGTTCCTTGGAGTCGACTTAAGTAGTGACCTATCCTGGATACACAACATCTACTCACTTGTCAGGAAGTACCAAAGCAACTGCACTTCCTGGGAAGATTGAAATGGGCATGGCTATAGGCCACCAATCTTTCTAATCTTTTGAGAGCATCCTGGACAGCTGCATCAAAATTGCTGTAGAGCACTGTATCAGAGGTAAAAGTACAGAGCAGCAGTGAGAATCACTGGAATCTCCCTCCACAAACCACCCCCCCCCCCCACCAAACTCCCCCAATCAATGTGATCTACCAGGATCACTGTTTAAGGAGGAATTACAAAATAGTTGATGATCCCTATTACCCCACATGCAGTCTCCTCCAGCAACTCTTGTCGGGAAAGAGAAGCAGGTGTATCAGAGCAGAACTACCAGGCTGAGAAAAATGTATACATGTTCTGCATATGAATCACTTGACTGTATATGTGTTTTTGCCCCAAGGATGGAGACCACTGTTTTGTCAGGTTGTACTTGTACAATCGGATGATAATAAACTTGAACCTTGACTTGCAAGTCCAAATATCCTTGAAGATGCAGCACAGATAGAAGTGGCACGGTTGGCGTCGTAGTGGTTGGGAGCAGGGTTTGAATCCCGCACTGTGTGTAAGGAATTTGTACTTTCTCCCCATTGTCTGCGTGGGTTTTCCTTGGGAGCTCTGGTTTCCTCCCACTGTTCAAAACGTACCGGGGGTTGTCGGTTAATTGGGTGTAAATGGGCAGCACAGACTTGTGGGCCAAAATGGCCCATTACCGTGCGGTATATCTAAAAAAAATTAAAAAGAAAGAAAATGGAATTGCTGGTCATCACAGGAATTTCGGTTGGACCTCAGCAGGAGTGTTGCCTGGATTTCTGGTCACTGCTATCAAGCGATAGCATCCCAGGAATGGCCAGACTGTTTGCCCACAGCCAATGAAGGAATCTTTCTACAGTTCAGGTCTCATTTCATTAAATCTGTGATTGGTTACAGCACAGAAAGAAACCACTGAACCATTATGTCTGTGCCGGCTCTCTACCAGTTAAGTACTGTACTATGAGATCAGATGTGTGACCTGTTGCATGAGAATTAAAATAATCTGATGCTAGCAATTTGCACTTGACTAAGTAATAATTGAATTCATGATGTAGCCTTCTGTGACTTGTGCAGGCACACCCTAAGTCCCTTTGAGCTTCATCATATAACCCACTCCAGGATAATTTAGTTACTCTGGTTTTCTGCCTTCTGCACCAAGTTAGATCACCACATCAACTTATTGCTCTTTACCTACAAGTCACATCTTCAAGATACAGTAATAATTCAGACAAACACGCCTTCTCTTTTGCAGTCATGTTGACACCTCTTGACCCTTATTATCAACATCGTATTCTGTAATTGCAATCTTCATGGTAGATTAAAGCAATTTCCCTGTCACTGGTGTTAGGGAAAAAGGTTGGTCGTTCCTCATTTTTTCTATCCTTCCTTTTTCTTAAATAGTCAGACCCATGTGCTACCCTCTAACCTGCAGGAACAACTTGAGAAAAAGCTTGCTGATCCCCAGAATATCCATGACTAAATTGTTGGATGCCCCCAAGCACATCAACTTTTGCGTGCTATTTTCTGACAAATAGGAACATAGGGAGTAGGAACAGGAGTAAGCCAAAAATGGCCCAACGAGCCTGCTCCGCCATTCAATACGATCATGGCTGATCTAATTTATGACCTAACTCCACCTACCTGCCTTCTCCCCATATCCCCTAATTCCTCTATAATGTAAAAATTTATCTAACCGAATTTTAAATATGTTTAATGAGGCAGCCTCAACCACTTCCCTGGTTAGAGAATTCCAAACATTCACTACTCTCTGGGAAAAACTATTTTTCCTCATCTCTGTCCTAAATCTACTCCCCCGAATCTTGAGACTGTGTCATCTCGTTTTAGTTTCCCCGGCCAGCTCAAAAAACCTTCCTACATCTATCCTATCCATACCCTTCATAACCCTATATGTTTCTATAAGATCTCCTCTCATTCTTCTGAACTCGAGCGAATACAATCCTAGACGATTTAATCTTTCATCATAAGTCAACCCCTTCATCCCAGGGATCAACATCGTAAACCTCCTCTGGACCGTCTCCAAAGCCAGTATATCCTTCCTCAAATATGGAGACCAGAACTGGACACTGTACTCCAGGTGCGGTCTCACCAGTACCTTATACAGTTGCAACATTACCTCCCTACTCCTGAATTCAATTCCTCTAGCGATGAAGACCAACATTCCATTTGCCTTCTTAATAACCTGCTGTATCTTCAACCTAACTTTTTCCGATTCATGCACAAGCACTCCCAAGTCCCTCTACACAACAGCATGCTGTAGTTTTTCACCCTTTAAATAATATTCAGCTCTTTTATTTTTCTTGCCAAAGTGGATAACCTCACACTTACTAACATTGTACTCCATCTGCCAGACCTTTGCCCACTCATCCAGCTTAACTATATCCCTCTGCAGACTCTCCACATCCTCATTACAATTTGCTCTTCCACTCAATTTGGTGTCATCCGCAAACTTGGCTACACCACATTTTGTCCCCTCCTCCAAGTCATCAATGTAAATGATGAACAGTTGTGGGCCTAACACTGACCCCTGCGGCACCCCACTTACCACTCTCTGCCTCCTGTCAGACAACCAATTTTCAATCCAGGCCAATATACTTCTCCGGACTCCACTTTCCTGTAACTTACTGATAAGTCTCTTGTGCGGAACCTTATCAAACGCTTTCTGGAAATCCAAATATACAACATCAACCTGTTCCCCTCTATCCACCGCACCCATTATATCCTCAAAGAATCCTAACAAGTTTGTCAAACAAGATCTTCCCTTTCTAAAACCATGCTGTGTCTGCCTGATTGAACCCTTACGTTCCAAAAGTTTCACTATTTCATCTTCAATGACGGCTTCAAGCATTTTTCCAACCACAGACGTCAAGCTAATTGGCCGATAATTTCCAGTCTTCTGCCTACATCCCTTCTTAAAAAGTGACGTGACATTTGCTGTCTTCCAGTCTGCTGGGACCTGCCCAGAATCCAAGGAATTTTGGTATATGACCACCAATGCATCAACTATAAACTTCTGCCATTTCCTTCAGAACCCTTGGATGCATATCATCAGGACCAGGTGATTTGTCTGGCTTTAGTCCCATTAGTTTCTCCATCACTACTTCCTTTGTAACAACTATTTTATCAAGACCTTCCCCAACAGGGAAA
This sequence comes from Narcine bancroftii, assembly GCF_036971445.1. NCBI lineage: Eukaryota > Metazoa > Chordata > Chondrichthyes > Torpediniformes > Narcinidae > Narcine > Narcine bancroftii. Next base: position 33,426,309 of record NC_091470.1, read on the forward strand.
GGTTACAGGGAAAGGTTGTGCAGACTGGGGCTTTTTTCTCTGGAGCGTAGAAGATTGAGAGGGGACTTGATAGAGGTGTTTAAGATTTTAAAAGGGACAGACAGAGTAAATGTGGATAGGCTTTTTCAATTAAGAAAGGGGGAGATTCAAACTAGAGGACATGGTTTAAGATTGAAGGGGGAAAATTATAAGGGGAACATGAGGGGAAATTTCTTTATGCAGAGGGTGGTGGGGATGTGGAATGAGCTTCCGGCAGACGTGGTCGAGGTGGGATCATTGGTTACATTTAAGGAAAGACTGGATCGTTACATAGATAGGAGGGGACTAGAGGGGTATGGACCGGGTGCTGGTCAGTGGAACTAGGAGGGTGGGAATTTGCTACGGCATGGACTAGTAGGGCCGAACTGGCCTGTTCTGTGCTGTAAGTGGTTAAATGGTTAACATTCGCATCCTTAACTCTGCACTTGGGCATGCTGGACATGTCTTCCACCGTGAAGACTGACACAAAATATTTGTTTAATGCCTCGGCCATTTCCTCATTTTTTGCTACCAGCTTTCCTTTCTCATCCTCCAAGGGTCCTATGTTAACTCTGGCCACCCTCTTTCGTTTTATATATTTATAAATTTTTTTGCTTTCTGTTTTTATATTTTGTGCCAATTTACTTTCATAATCCTTTTTCCCATTTCTTATTACCCACTTTGTAACCCCTTGTTGTCTCTTAAAGTTTTCCTAATCTTCCAGTTTCCCACTGCTCTTTGCAGCTTTGTACACCTGCACCTTCAATTTTATACTCTTCTTTATTTCCTTTGTTAACCACAGTTGATTTTTCCCTCCCTTGCTGCCCTTTTTCCTGACCGGAATATATTTTTGTTGAGCATTACAAAATATTTCTTTGAAAATCTTCCACTGTTCCTCAACTGTTTCATCAATTAGCCTGTGCTCCCAGTCCACTCTGCCCAATTCCTCCCTCATCCTATGGTAGTCACCCCTGTTGAAGCATAATATATTAGTTTTAGATCTAACTATTTCCCCTTCCATCTGAATGAGAAATTCAATCATACTATGATCGCTATTTCCCAGATGGTCTCTGACTATTACATCATTTACTCTACCTATCTCATTGCACAACACTAGATCCAGGAGAGAATTTTCTCTTGTGGGTTCCTTAACATGCTGCTCAAGAAAGCTATCGCGGATGCATTCTATGAAGTCCTCTTCCAGGCTCCCACGACCAACTTGATTTTCCCAATCTATGTGGAAGTTAAAGTTAAAGTATCATTATTACATGCCTCACTTATCTCTCTATTTATTTCCTGTGCCACTAAACTATTGTTATATGGTGGGCGATAGATAACACCCACCAATAATTTTTTTCCCTTTGTTATTCTTTATCTCTACCCAAATGGACTCAACATTATGTTCTTGAGATCTTATATCATTCCTCACTACTGCCTGGTGCAACTCCACCTCCCTTACCATCCTGTCTATTTCTTTACACCACCTGATACCCTTGAAAGTTTAATTCCCATTTAGGGTCACCTTGTAACCATGTTTCTGTGATGGCTACCAAATCATAGGCATGGGTACCGATTTGCACCTCAAGTTCACTAACCTTATTTCTAATACTGCGGGCATTCAGATAAAGTGCCCTTATGCTCCTTGTCCTTTTAATATCTAGTGACTTCTGTAACCTTTTCTTTTGATTTTTCTGCCCACTATTTTTCTTTGTAATTTTTTTAACACTATCATTGACCCGAAAACTCACTCCACCATCTGATTTTTTACTTTCTCCTCCCAACATTACTTTTCCTATTTTACTTTTCCTGATCATTACTTTATCTTCCCTACCCTTTTTCCTATCACTCTGGTTCCCATACCCCTGCCAAATTAGTTATTTTTAGTTAGTTATTTTGGTTCCTCGACCTTTTAAGACATTTTGGCAGGCTTTTTTTTAAAATCCTTCTTCTGGGAAAATGAATACAAAATAATAATTCTTCTCACAGTTAAGAGTAATGTTTAGCACAACCAATGATAAAGCGCCAGCGACCGGGACTGGGGTTTGAATCCCATGCTGTCTGGAAGGAGTTAGTGCATTCTCCCCGAGTTTGCGTCAGTTCCCTCCCACCATTCAAAAAAATGTTCCGGGGGGGGGGTGTAGTATTGGATGTAACTGGGCAGCATGGGCACGTGGTCCGAAAGGGCCTGTTACTACGCTGTATGTCTAAATTAAATTAAATCATAAATTCTCCTGTCTCTATTTGCAGGGGGTCCAAATTGTTCCTCAGTAGTAGCACCATCAACCTATCACCCATTTTCCTTTATAAGTAGCCTTTTTGTCTTTATTTATTCTTCTCCATTTTACCGATCCATAAATACTTTTGTAGTCTCTTTTTTAAAAAGGTTTCTTACCACTATTGTGTCATCTTGCCTTCTTTTATCAATTTCTTGTATTCCTTAGCTCTAAAATGCTCCAAATTTTCAGGCCTGCTATTTTTTTCTGGAATCTTTATTTGCCATTTCATTGATTTAACACCATTTTTTTATTTGTCAGCCAAGGATGAATTGCATTTCCTTCTGACTTTATGTGCCTCATAAGAATGTACATTTTTGCAATGTAGGCAGAATTGAAATATGCTGGTTGGCTTTCCAATCTGCGGCATCAAGGCCTCAGACATTTTGAAGCTTCATCTTCCCTTTAAATCAGTGGTTTTCAAACTTCCCCCTTAAACTCACATTCCACCTTAAGCAATCCCTATGCCGTAAGTGCTCTTTAAGAGATTGCTTAAGGTGGAATGTGAGTGGAAAGAAAAAAATTTGAAAAACCACCGTTTTAATCATACTTAATTGAGTTGTTATGTGCATTTTTCATAACGCCAAAGGAAATATTTCTCAAGCAAAATATTTTAGTAGCAATGGGGTCCGGAGCAGTGGTTCTCAGCCTTCCCTTCCCACTCACATACCACCTTAAGCAATCCCTTACTAATTGCGCAGCACTTATGGCATAGGGATTATTTAAGGTGGATTGCGAATTGGGGGGGGGGGCAGTTTACAAACTACTGCTTTAAATTAATAAGATAAAGCTGTAGATCCCACAGGGAAGGGAGGGACAATTGAGAGTAGGTTAGCGGCAACCTTTGCTCTGTCCACTCTGTCCTGCTCTGTGACAGGGGATCTCCCAGTGGCCAGCCATTTCAATTCTGCATCTCGCGTCTGTCCATGGCCTCATGTAGTTTCCCACCAAGACCACCCATGAATTGGAGGAACAACACTTGATTTTCCGTCTGGGAATTCTCCAACCGGATGGCATTAGCATGGACTTCTCCGGTTTCAGCTAGCCTACTCTCCATTCTCCCTCCACTCCCTTTCTCCTTGACTCTTTTTCTGTTTGATGTCTGGAAATATTTCAAACGAAGCAGAGGATGTCCTGAGCTGCATTATCATCACAATGAAGGAGATAACAGGGTGCTTGAGATTAGAGCTATGCAGTAAGCAACGACTGGGTGGTCAGTGTAAGAAAAGTGTGAAGCATAGAAGCCTGCAGACCTTGTGATGGCAGTAAAAACACACAGAAATGCGGGAGGAACTCAGGCGTCCATAGAAGGTAAAGATATATCATTGATGTTTGGGGGCTGAGCCCTTCTTCAATAGGCAAAGAACAGAAAGACGTCAGAATAAAGACTGAAGACTGCCAGGGAGGAATCCATACCAACAAAAGGTGTTAATTGGATATGATAAAGGAGAGGAGGCAGTGCTACACTATTCCACAGCAAAAGGTGTAAGGTGTTCATTCCGTCCGATAACCCAAGGCGTAGCACCTGTTTAGCCTCCCAGTCAGGGTCACATGAAGCCATGAATTGTAGATGGTAGATGATTTTTTTTGCAAGCAGATTCTACAAATTGGAATTTATGGTTGTAAAAATGCTGGGCAGAGGAATCTACTGATCAATGGCTGGGTTACCCGTCCAGTATGGAAACTGAAACTGAAGGCAGCAACCACTTCAGCAGTTTTCTCTTGTTTCAACATGAACTCCACATCGACTACGGTCTCAGCTCAAAGATGGAGCCTTCACTGAAGGTGAATGGGGGGGCAACAGCTACAATTCGGAGTTTTAGAGATCGTGATGGATGGAGAGACATGCTCACCCACGCTGAATGGCCAGGCACCTGAATGAATGAATGAATGAAAGGAGTGGTGAGAATTGACTTTGATTCTATGAAAATAGACAGAGAAAAGGGAAAAAAGAGAGTGAGACTGAGCTGAGGGAAAGGTAACTGGAAGAAGTGGTGGGGTAGTTTAACAGAAACTGGTGAAGTTAATGCCATCTGGTTGGAGGGTGCCCAGTCAGATGATGAGGTGTTGTTCTGCCAATAGGTGGGTGATCTCAATCTGGCAGTGCATTAGGCCATGGACAGACATGTCAGCAAGGGAATTGGACAGGGAATTGAAATGGATGGCCACTGGGAGATCTATGCTATTACGACGGACAAACCTGAGGTGCTCAACAAAGTGATCTCCCAGTCTGTGCCCAGGCTCTCCAATGTAGAGGAGACCACAATGGAAGTACAGGATGCAGTTGATGACCTCTGCGTATTCACAAGTGAAATATTGCTTCACTTCTTTGGGGCCCCGAATGGTGGTGAGAGATGAGGAGTGGATGTGTGAAGTATCCTATATGGTCACAGAGGGACGATTGATAGGGAGGGAGGAGTGGACAGCAGAGTCACAAAGGGAGCAGTCCCTGCGGAAGGAGGAGAGGGGAAGAAGAGTTTAGTGGTGGGATCACATAGTGTGAGAAAGATGATGGTAAATAATGCTTCAATTACAAGGAGTTGCAGCCAGTGTGGGACAGAGTCGAGTCTTCAGGTGTTGAGATATCAAGTTGGCTCTATTAAAGACAATATGCAGCTGTTGACCGAGTAGTTGTTTTCTGACTATGGAGGGGCAAAATTAAACACATGAAACAAGGTAACATATTGGCTGAAGGATTGAAGGAAGACAGGAAAGAGGAGAGCAGACTCTGCTAACAATGTTACCCAAGTCCAACTAGCACCAGAGTCTACAGGCCAAGAATAAATTGTTTAAATAGAATTTTGTAATTATGCCACTCTCAATCCCTTATACAAACTAATTTTGTCCTGTCTATGATCTGTTCTGATCTTAGAGGGCAGCAAATGAACCCAGGAGAGATGGAAATCTGTCTTCCCTCTCTCTTTCATTTGCTTTACAAAAAAGTCACGTTGAAACTCCCTGGTCCATGTCAAAAACCACATGAGCATTTTGGAAGGCGCTGGATACAGTAGCAGAGATTGGTGTTCGTTCACATTGTGGTCTGGAGGAATCACTTGGGTGAAGTGTTACAATGCTTGGCGTATTTTCAGGAATCATTTATTCCTTATCCAAATAGTTTCTTGCAGTTTTTTTTCCTGTAACTGGCAGGATCATTGTGCTTCCTGAAACTTGCTGAGATCTGAAGTTTCAGACATCCCACAGGGTTTCAAGACGACAAGGATTTGACTAATCTTTCATTTTGAAAGCTGTCAGTGGAACCATGGCAATGAGGTTCTATGTGGCTATTTTAATGACAGGTGGAAAATAAGAGCCAATTTTCTCCAGGATTTATACCAATTATACTCCTGTTTGGAATGTCATAAACTTTAAACCATTAATCATTTTCTTTAGTTTCTCCATGATTAAGCTGCCAGGTTTCTCAGCAGTATACATCCAAAGCTCTTAGCGATGATTCTCTTTTATGCCTGATTCAGGATTCAAAAACAGCCAGATGTTCAGACAAAGAAGTCTGGCTTTGGAAATTTGTCTACCATGAATGGTGTGGATGGGAATCAGGCAGAATTTGTATCCGCTGAATTAATGACACTCTAGATATGAGAGAGAGGAAGTATAATCCACTAATTCTCATCCAAAGTATTCACTTTATATTGATACTCTTCATGCTTCTCTGCCCGCTTTTCAAATTAGCATTCTTCTCCTTCCTCAAATTTGCCTTTTTTCCACTTTTCTTATATTCCATCCTTCTAGCAATTCCCTTTTTTTACCTTTCTCCCTCCCCCCTCCACACACTTCCATCCTGTTCAACATTGTCTGCCTCCTCCCACCGCTGCTTAAGTCAACATGTCTCCTTCCCCAGTCCTCAATTTGTGGTCTCTCTCCACTCATTCTTACTCAATGCTGACTCCTCCGTTCACTTTCTCCTGCCACTAAAGGCAGGGCAACACATCCCTACCATTCAACAGGCAGCTTAAACCTGCATGGGATGGTCATGTCTCCAATCCCCCACTCCTCCCATGTCAGTTACAGCAGCTGCAACAATCCCACGATGTACAAGGTACAATCACACTGAGATACCAGCTACGATTATCTTTATCTCTGATACACAACATCTAAACTTGCTCTTTATTCATCTGTCAATCAAGAAAAATCACTGTTGACCTCTGAAAACATTGTTGCAGACATATTTCTCCTTATATAGAGAGCCAACTTGGGAGGAGTCACGTGATGGAGTAGTGGCCGGTAGGAGAATACCAGCCCTCTCCAGAAAAGAAGAAAAAAGTAAAGAAAAAGCAAAGCCACAGACACACAAACCACAACAAATAAAAAATAAAGGTGTAGAGGAAATGGCACCAAAGAAAGAAAAGCCAAAAACAACGGGAAGAAAAGAAGAAGGAAAGACGTCGGAAGAGAAAGGTGAAGGCCTTACCTATACGAAGAAGCAGGGACCCGCCGTGGAGAGAGGAGCCCACTCCCACCGAGCGCAGGACTACAAGGATGGCTCATGGAGCCAAACAGAGGTGCGCGATGCGCATGACAAAGACAACACTGACGGGAGGGGGTACCAGCTGTGGAGTGGAAATCCACAGCTTGAACAGCTGAGTAAGACCCGACAGCAGGGCTCCCAGCGGGAAGATATAGAAAATAACGGGAACGGGAGGGAGGAGAATGAAAAAAGGAAATCAGAGACACAGCAGATGACCAGCCCAGAGGAAGAGGACCAACATCAAGACATCATTAATAAAAACAATACCCAGCAAACTGAGATAAACAGCCCAACAAGAAAGTCAGAAAAGACACAGATACAAGGAAGAGAGGTAGAGGACACAGGTCCTGGAGTGGACTCAGGGGAAGAGGAGGGAGAATATCAAGCTCTGCACAGAGAAATGGAAGATAAAGGGAATGGACAGTACATGGATAAAAAAATTTTTCAAGAATATATGGAAGCAATAAAAGAATGGCAGACACGAGAATTTAGTGAAATAAAAAGAAGAATAAAAGGTACAGAAGAAAAAGTGAGCAGATTAGAGATGGTCATGACAGAAATAGGGAAAAGGGTAGGCAAGGTGGAAGAACGAGAAACACAAGTAGAAATGGAAGTGGACGACTTAAAAAGGAAACTGGAAGAATCTGATAAAAAAGTTAAAGAACCACAGGAGCTGTTAGCTCAGAAGATGGATATAATGTAGGAGAAACAATATAAAGATAGTGGGCCTTAAGAAAGATGAAGAAGGCAAAGATATGAAAGAATTTATAAAAGAATGGATCCCCAGGGTCCTAGGAATGCTAGAATTACAGGAAGGAATGGAAATAGAAAGGGTATACAGAACATTAGCCCCTAAACCACAGCCACAACAAAAACCAAGATCCATTCTAGTAAAATTACTGAGATATACGACAAGAGAAAATATATTGGAGAAGGCAATGAAAAAAATGTGAGAAGACAAAAAGCCACTGGAATACAAAGGTCAAAAAAATTTTTTCTACCCAGACATAAGTTTTGAGCTCCTGAAGAAGAGGAAGGAGTTTAACGCAGCAAAATTGATCCTATGGAAGAAAGGCTATAAATTTATGCTAAGATATCCAGCAGTGCTTAAAATAATTATCCTGGGACAGCAAAGCAGACTGTTCTCGGATCCGGAGAAAGCATGAGAATTTGCAGAATGCCTGCAAAACAGACAGAGAGATGAAGAGATGTAACAAGAACAAGAATGACGACAAACTTCATATAAAGAAGAATAATAATGTATAAGTAAGAACTAAGAAGGGGAAGAAAGGAAGTAAGGGGGGGAATTAAGAGGGTGAGCTTTGTTATATGTGAAGATAAAAGTCTTTTCTGGAGGGGGCTGGGTGGGAGAGAATAACAGTCACTGCGAAATCAGTTGATGCTTGCAAGCGGGTTCGCAATCCAAATGGAGAGGGGAGATGTGCTTGCCCGACAAGGGACAAGGGGCAACTCAGAGAGGCGGGGGGGACATTTAGGGTTAAGGAAATTTTAGAGGTGGGAATAGTGGAAATATTTTGTTTTAGAAGTGTTGTCTTACAGTGTCTTCAAAAAAAAGAACAGAAATGGATAAGGGGGAAAGGTGGTGATGAGGTAGTGGAAATGAAAGGTAAACAAAGTATGAAATGGCCATGTTGAACTATATGACTATAAATATTAATGGAATATATAACCAAATCAAAAGGAAGAGGCTGTTAAATTTACTGAAAATAGAAAAAATTGATATAGTATTTGTGCAAGAAACACATCTAACTGAAGTGGAACACAAGAAATTAAAGAGAGATTGGATAGGACACGTAACAGCAGCATCATATAATTCAAAAGCCAGAGGAGTAGCTATATTAATCAATAAAAATGTACCAATCAAAATAGAGGAGGAAATAATAGATCCAGCAGGGAGATATGTAATGATAAAGTGTCAGATATATTCAGAACTCTGGAATTTGCTCAAAGTATATGCACCTAATGAAGAGCATCAAAAATTTATGCAAGATATCTTTTTGAAGATTGCAGATACGCAGGGGAATATACTGATAGGAGGGGACTTTAACATAATTTGGACTCAAAGATGGACAAAACTGGAAAAAAATACTAGCAGAAAGAATAAAGTAACCAAATTTATGGTTAAATCGATGCAGAAAATTTTGGATATATGGAGGAGACAACACCCAAAGGAGAAGGAATACTCATATTATTCAGGTAGACATAAAACATACTCAAGGATAGACCTGATCCTGTTATCAGCCCACATTCAAGGGAGAGTTAGGAAAACGGAATATAAAGCTAGACTGTTATCGGATCACTCACCCTTGTTATTACCAATAGAGCTGGAGGACATCCCACCGAGAACGTATAGTTGGAGATTAAACTCCATGCTACTTAAAAGCAGGCGCCTCAGATTGAAGTCTCTTCAATCTTTAGGCGCCTGCAAGCTCACACCAAGACACAAGAGCAACTTGTCCGTGAACTACTCTTTGCAGATGATGCCGCTTTAGTTGCCCATTCAGAGCCAGCTCTTCAGCGCTTGACGTCCTGTTTTGTGGAAACTGCCAAAATGTTTGGCCTGGAAATCAGCCTGAAGAAAACTGAGGTCCTCCATCAGCCAGCTCCCCACCATGACTACCAGCCCCCCCACATCTCCATCGGGCACACAAAACTCAAAACAGTCAAACAGTTTACCTATCTCGGCTGCACCATTTCATCGGATGCAAGGATCGACAACGAGATAGACAATAGACTCGCCAAGGCAAATAGCGCCTTTGGAAGACTACACAAAAGAGTCTGGAAAAACAACCAACTGAAAAACCTCTCAAAGATTAGCATATACAGAGCCGTTGTCATACCCACACTCCTGTTTGGCTCTGAATCATGGGTCCTCTACTGGCATCACCTACGGCGCTTCCACCAGCGTTGTCTCCGCTCCATCCTCAACATTCATTGGAGCGACTTTATCACCAACATCGAAGTACTCGAGATGGCAGAGGCCGACAGCATCGAATCCACGCTGCTGAAGATCCAACTGCGCTTGGTAGGTCACGTCTCCAGAATGGAGGACCATCGCCTTCCCAAGATCGTATTATATGGCGAGCTCTCCACTGGCCACCGTGACAGAGGTGCACCAAAGAAGAGGTACAAGGACTGCCTAAAGAAATCTCTTGGTGCCTGCCACATTGACCACCGCCAGTGGGCTGATCTCGCCTCAAACCGTGCATCTTGACGCCTCACAGTTCGGCGGGCAGCAACCTCCTTTGAAGAAGACCACAGAGTCCACCTCACTGACAAAAGACAAAGGAGGAAAAACCCAACACCCAACCCCAACCAACCAATTTTCCCTCGCAACCGCTGCAACTGTGTCTGCCTGTCCCGCATCGGACTTGTCAGCCACAAACGAGCCTGCAGCTGACGTGGACATTACCCCTCCATAAATCTTCGTCCGCGAAGCCAAGCCAAAGAAGGATAAGACTTAAAAGACAGGATTTTAGAGAATTAATTGAGTGACAAATTAAAATGTACTTTGAAATAAATACAGAATCAGTGAAAGATAAGTTTATACTATGGGATGCAATGAAAGCGTTCATCAGAGGGCAGATAATAAGTTATGTAACTAAGATGAAGAAGGACTACAATCGGGAAATAGAACAACTGGAAAGGGAAATAGCAAGTACAGAAAAAGAATTAGCAATAAGGGAAGATACAACAAAAAGAGAATTGGTGGACAAAAAAATAAAATATGAAACACTACAAACATATAAGGTGGAGAAGAACATAATGAAGACAAAACAGAAGTATTATGAGCTAGGAGAAAGAACGCACAAAATACTAGCTTGGCAGCTTAAGACAGAACAAACTAAAAGAACAGTATTGGCATCAAGGAAAAAGGACAAACAAATTACATATAATCCAACGGAGATCAATGAAAACTACAAGGAATTCTACGAGCAGCTATATCAAACTGAGAATGAAGGGAAAGAAGACAAAATAGATGAGTTTCTAGCTAAAATTGAACTACCAAAATTGCAAGAAGAGGAGCAAAATAAATTAATAAAACCATTTGAAATAGAGGAAATACAGGATATATTAAAAAAACTACCGAACAATAAAACGCCGGGAGAGGATGGACTCCCAATAGAATTCTATAAAACATTTAAAGACTTATTAATTCCTCCTCTCCTGGAAGTAATGAACCAGATTGAAGAAACACAAAACATGCCAGATTCATGAAAAACAGCAATAATTACAGTAATACCAAAGATGGGGAAAGATCCACTAACACCAGCATCGTATAGACCAATATCTCTACTTAATACAGATTCTAAGATAATAGCTAAACTATTAGCAAACAGATTGGCCGACTGTATACCAAAAATAGTAAAACTAGATCAAACTGGATTTATTAAGAAAAGACGAACAACGGAGAATATCTGTAAGTTCATTAACTCAATCCATGCAGTACAAGGAAACAAGACGCCAACAGTGGCGGTTGCCTTAGATGCAGAGAAAACCTTTGACAGAGTAGAATGGAATTATTTATTCAAAGTACTACAGAGGTTCAACCTACCAGAGAAATATATTAATTGGATTAAAGTATTATATAAGGGACCATTGGTGAAGGTGACAGTAAATGGATATATATCAAACCAATTTAAATTAAGCAGATCAACTAGGCAGGGATGTCCACTATCTCCATCACTGTTCGCATTAGCTATAGAACCACTGGCAGAACTGATAAGATTAGAAAATAAAATAAGAGGGATAAAAATAAAAGAGAAGGAATATAAAATCAGTCTATTTGCAGATGACATCATAGTATACTTAACAGAACCAGAAATATCAATAAAAGAATTACATAAGAAATTGAAGGAATATGGAGTAGTATCGGGGTACAAGATCAATGCAAATAAAAGTGAAGCAATGCCAATGAATAAAGTTTAAGAAAGAATCACCATTTAGATGGCAAACACAAGCAATTCGATACCTAGGAATACAACTAGATAATAATCTAGGCCATCTATACAAACTAAATTATCAGCCATTAATGAAGAAATTACAAGACGACTTAGAACATTGGAAAGATTTACCACTAACACTGATAGGAAGGACAAATTGCATTAAAATGAATATCTTCCCACGGATACAATACCTATTTCAATCATTACCAATTCACCTAACAGAGAAATTCTTCAATGAGCTAAAGAAAATAATAAGGAAATTCTTATAGAAGGGGGGGGGGGGGGAAACCGAGGATAGCGCTAGATAAATTAACAGAATGGTACAAACAAGGGGGCTTACAGCTACCAAACTTTAAGAATTACGATAGAGCAGCACAATTAAGATACCTATCAGATTTTTATCAAACAAGGGAAAAACCAGATTGGACCAGATTAGAGCTAGATAAAATAGAGGAGAAGGTACCTGAACATATACTATATAAGTGGGATGAAAAGCTGGTGCAACATAGGAATTCACCAGTATTGCACCATCTGGTCAACATTTGGAAGAAGATTCACGTAGAAAGGAATAAAACAAATTATCAACTTCCAAAATTAATATTGACGCAAAATCAACTAATCCCTTTCATAATAGATAACCTTTCCTTTAGAGAATGGGAGAGAAAAGAGATCAAAAGAATAGAAAATTGTTTTTCGGGAAATAAATTATTATCTTTTGACCAAATGAAGGACAAATATGTTATAACTCACAGTACAATGTTTGCATACCACCAACTGAAAACCTACTTGAAGGACAAATTGGAAAGCAGGCTGAGGTTACCAGAAGGAAGCAATTTTGAATATGTGATTACAGACGCAATGATAATTAAAAGATATATAACAAACATGTACATCAAACTGCAAGAGAAAGAGAATGAGGAAACAAGCTGTAAACCCAAACAAAAATGGGAACAAGATCTAAACATAAAGATAAAGAATGAAACATGGGAAAAGCTATGCTCCAGAACTATGAGAAATACAATAAACATGAGGTTACGCATGATACAATATAATTGGTTACACACACTATACACCACGCCCCAAAAGTTAAATAAATGGGACCCAACAGTATCAGACAGATATTTTCGCTGTAAGAAGGAAACGGGAACAACAATACATGCAATTTGGGCATGTGAGAAAGTGGAAAAGTTTTGGGAAGATCTAAATCAGGTATTAAATAAAATCACAAAAAGCAACATACCAAAAAATCCAGAGATCTTTCTTCTAAGTAATATAAGAAGTAAAGAACTTGGACTCGATTTGGATGGAGCACAAAAAAGATTTATTATGATAGCCTTAGCTGTAGCAAAAAAATGTATTATGTCAACCTAGAAATCAGAAGATAGCCTGAGAGTACAGCAATGGTACATGGAAATGAATAAATGTATTCCATTGGAAAAAAATAACATATAATTTAAGAAATAACATCATAGTATTTGAACAAATTTGGGATCCGTACATGGAACACAACAGAGAAGTCCTACCGTGGACCTCCACCACCTAAAATGACAGAAGGAGAAGAAGAGGAAATGAACTGACCCAGTGTGTAAAAGTAGAAGACACAAATTTCATTGTGTGATGACATTGTTTAATGGGTTAAATGTATCATATATGTTGAACGTTGAGTGGGAGGGGAGGGGGGTGGGAAGGAGGGAGGAAAGGGAGGGGGAAAAGGGGAGAAAATGACACTGTGTATATTCAAGAGGGAAATGTTTGTGTGTATTTTGGTCAGTATGGTTCATAGTGTGAAAAATAAAAAATTTAAAAAAATATAGAGATCCAACTTCATATAGTACTCTAGTCAGAATAGTATAAATTCTTAAACAATCTCCATCGCTTCTACATCTAAAAGCTGTGCTGTGGTCTTTAGCTGAAACAGAAGCCTATATGACAATGGAATAAAGGCCACCAGACAGAGAAACAGCAAGGAAGAAGAGATTCTATTTTTGAATATTGGAGAATAATTGAAAGAATACAAATTAAATTAGTACATTGTGTACACCTGCAAGGTATTATTGTTCACTGAACACAGTGAGAGATTACACTTCATACAGGCTGAGTAGACTCATCAAACAGTGCCTACCTGCTCACACAGTAGAATGCTACCATTTTGAAGATATCTTCAAACACCAACAAGGAACCATCCAAGTACATAACTGAAAAGAAAAAAAGGTGAATAGAATTGAGATATTCATTGCTCATATCATAGTCGTAAAATATTAAACAGAATTAAATGACACATAAATCAATTTCTGAATTCATTGTACAGTGACTCCAATTTTAACATGGGGTGGGAATTGCCTGGTTGGGAATTGAGGCTGGTGGTCACATTTGTGACCACAGCAGTGAGAGACCTGGGCCATTTTGTCTTGGAGATCTCATCTGGAGGCCCCAATCCACTTTGCAGTTTGAAATGATTTACAGCAGAAGGCTGCAGCTGGGAAACAGTCATCCAGTTTGCTGACTGTGGGCACGGATTTGAAGGAAGTTGGGCTGGATGAACTGAAGATGGGAAAAATCTTAGCTGTTTCGCATTCCAGGCCCACAAAAATAAAAGATGGAAGTGCTTATCTATTTGCACTTACTTTACTCTGTCCATTCTGCTGGGTTCTTCTCCGAGGCCCACAGTTTAAATGGTAGATTAAGTTAAAGCAGGGCCTCGAGTCTCTGTCAGTGGCCATATTTCGTTAGGAATTTGAGATTTGGTACGGCACCCAAAACCCTTGCAAATTTCTACAGGTGTACTAATAGAGAGGATTCTACTGGTTGCATCGTCGTCTGGTATGGAGGTGCCAATGTGCAGGACTGGAAAAGGCTACAGAGGGTTGTAAACTCCGTCAGCGCCATCACGGGAATCAGTCATCACTCCATCGCAGGCATGTAAAGGAGGCTTTCTCAAGAAAGCATCAAGGATCCTCACCATTCAGGCCATGCCCTCTTCTTCCATCAGGAAGGAGGTACAGGAGCCTGATGATGAACATCCAACATTACAAAAAACAGCTTTTTCCCCTCCACCTTCAGATTTTTGAATGGAGAATGAACAGATATTACCTCATTTTCCATTCTCTTTTTTTCCACTTTTTTATTTTTAAATAGTATACTTACTGTAATGTAATTTATAGCAATTTCTGCACCTGCAATGCTTAAAACAAATTTCTTGACATTTGTCCATGAAAATAAACCCAATTTTGACAGATGCATCTCCTTCCTGCTCAAAAGATTACGCTGAACTCGTATCCTGAGGTTTTGCAAAACTCTGATAGGCTCATCTCAGTTACCCTACTTAATTCTTGACATTTAATACACATACTTTTTGCCCAGTAGTTTAATTTAAATGCCTTTGCGCAAACCATTCTTCCTGTTACTGACCCTGCCTACCATTTTACACAAGACATGTCTGCCATGATAGGGATTTTGTAAACTAAAAAAAGCCATTGTACATAATATCACATTGATAATTTCTTCCAAACTTTGAAAATGTACAATTTATAACACACAGTGCCCTTGTTCATAATAATATTCAGTGATCCAGCTTCTACAATGCTTTGAGTAAATCTCTTGTCTCATTTTTTTTTAAATTTCACTCCATTAATATCAAGAAAGCTTGAAAAAAATTTAAAACATGTTACTTATCAATCAGCAACTATTTTACATTATCTGAACAGTATCCCATAAAGGAAAGCTTGATACTGTATAAATGAATGGAATACAACACTTTATATAGAATGGAAGTTTGCATCATAGCTTTCACTCTGTTACAGTATATACTGGTTCTAAAGATGTCTCTAAGGGGCTTCTTATAGGTCTGGCTTTATTACTCATTTACCATCTTGCTCTTCTACTCTTTTGATCTTCATCAAGGTTTCTGAGTTCTGGGTTTCTATTTCCGCAATCTTGTCATGCATTTTAATCTTTCTCTTTGTAAATCCTGACCACAGCTTCTATAGTTGTCTGTCTGATAATAATGCCTCAAATTTGAAAATTCAGACATACAGCATGGCAACATGCCCTTTCAGTCCACGAGCCTGTGCTGCCCAATTGAACCCTATTAACCTTCGACCTCTGGTATGTTTTTGAAGGGTGGGAGGAAACCGGAGCGCTCGAAGGAAACCCATGCAGACACGGGGCGAACAAGTTCCTCACAGAGAGCGCAGGATTCAAACCCTGGTCCCAATCGCTGGCTTGGTAACTGCGTGGCATTAACAGTGACACCTTTTGGCTGACTTTCTCTATCTCACTTTAATTCACCTTCCTTGCTTTAAAACATTTTTGGGAATAAAATACCGGTGTCCTCTATTTATTTTCAGCGGCTACCATCTTATACTTTTCAAGAATGTTTTTAAAATTTCCTTTCTATGATAATCTCATAGTTAATCAGGGATATCCTTTCTTTAGAATGATAATATCAGTGCCCATAAATGTTCACAATGTTCCATAATTCATCAGCATTTTTATTTCAATAGATTATGGTTTATTTTATTGTCATGTAATAATGCATTAAAAATGTAATATACATGATGTATTCCAATCTTTGTCTCTCACAATGCAAACAAAGAGCCGTCATGAGCACTGTCGTCACGGCGCACCCAAAAATAGAAAAGAGTCCCTTCAGAGTCACTGAATGTCCGTGGATTCTCCTCCAATGCTCCAGCAGCCTCCGCTACCTCACAGTCTCTTGTTTGATTCATCGGCAACCCAAGGTCCAGATTCAAATATCTGAAACGATCAGGAAGTCTTCAGCACCCAAGGCTCGTCAGGAATCCTTCTTGCCCTCAGCACAACCTTAAATCCTAGTTCTGATACCTGGCTTCCATGAGCCAGTCTCCAGTAACCCAAGGCCTGTGGGAGTCCTTCAACCACAAGTTCGCCAACAGCCCGCAGCCTGTGTGGGCCCTCTAGCTTCTGAGCCCCTCGCAGGTCCATTGCCGTGGTCATCTCCCAGGGTTCTTCTTTTGAACTGGGCAGTTCTCCTGGTTTCTGGTGCCCTGCCCTGGTCCACTGCTTCCCCAGAGTCCGTAAAGCCCTCGTGGTACGCTGCCCAGCACACACACCGCTATCATCGGCACAGACCTTCCTGGTGGCAGGATTAAAAAGAAGCACCACTGGCCCCTTTAAGAGGTTGTTTAAATCCTGTCCGGTGCCGTCAGCATCAGGACTGGGTGGTAGGACCCTTCAGAGCAGCTCTACATCTCCGCTCCCGCTCTCTCGAGTCCGCACTGGCGGCAGCACTGCCGTGACAGCAGCTCCGGAAGAACTACCTTTCCTTTGGACAATTTTTCCTCTGGAGCGAAGGAGACTGAGGAGTAACCTTCTAAAGGATTATAAAATTATTAGAGATACTGATAAGGTATTTGGTTACATTCTTTAATCCCCTGGGTAAGGGAGTCTAAAATGAGAGGGCATAGATTAAAGGTGAGAGGGGAAAGTATAAAAGGGGATCTTTGGAACAGGTTTTTCACACAGACTGTGGTGGGCATATGGAATGAACTGCCTAGGGAAAGAGGCAGGCACTTTGGGATCAGTTCATGATATTGATTGCATGATGAATATTGTCCCAACTATATTTTGTGATAATGACGCATCTATAGTTTAAATTGCAATACACAAGCATGCTGGAGAAACTCAGCAGATCAAGTAACACCAAGTTCTTCTGCCTTTTGCAGGGGAGCATCCCCTCAATCGTGTGCTGGCATATGGTGTGCTCATTTCAAACACCTGCTGAGCATTGCTGATTTCACAATGTTCCATAATTCATCAGAGTGCATCCAATCAGAGTGGATGCCTCTCCCCTCCCAGATTCAGCTACCATCATTCGCAGTGTGGGAGGCTATTAGTGCCTAAGAAACAAATGGATCCTACACAATTAGCCAATTTAATGCATTTGCTCTGAAATAAATGAGGTTCAAAAAGTATCCAATGTCCCAAATTCCTCAATAATAAAGCAGATTTGAAATTGCACAGGATTTAAAATTAGACAATGTTAACTTTGGCCCAGTACTGCCTTTTCAGCGCCAGCGATCAGGACCGGACTTGGGTTCGAATCCCACGCTGTCTGTAAGGAGTTTGTACATTCTCCCCGTGTCTGCGCAGGTTTTCTCCAGGGGGCTCTGGTAACCTCCCACAATTCAAAACATACCTGGAGTGTAGGGATGCAAATTGGGTGGCACAGACTCGTGGGCCAAAATGGTCCGTTACCTTGCTGAATGCCTAAGTTTAAAAATTTAAATTTAAACTCAAGTAGCCACTCTGGTCAGCTTCTCCAAATTTCTGCTCTGAAATCAATTCAGGCGCTACGTTATATTATAAATAATGGTAACGCCTATTTTTATGCCCTTCGAACATTTATTTCCAAATTAGGTGAATGATTCGATCCTGTAAGGGATCGCTTTGGAATGAATTTTTGCTGAAATGTTAAGCAGCACACAATGCAAACTGTCAGCATTAAATATTGGCATCTGGCTACAGGACGTCAAAGGCTAGATTTTACAATACAGGATGTACTCTATCATGGGCTAGGGAATGACACATCTCCCATAAGACTACTTTACTACTTTCCAAAGATGTAACAAAATAGAAATGGAAAGGAGAAGTGAAACTACTGGCAACATCAGCAGAACACATCCCAGAGAGAACTTTTAATGACCTTAAATCTTTGTAAAACACCATGATATAGACACTTTTTCCAATCTAATTTGAGACCTCATTACAGTGTAGGGTAGTGCTGTGGTTTTCACACAGTTAGAACATCCGCATTTGTTGTCACGACAACTCAGCAGTGGTCACTGACAGGCTAAGTATCAGTTTTAAGGAAGGAACTAACTGGGTCTTTTAAATCTCTCTCGGTTTGCTTTAGTGATTTATAACTATTAGAATCGTTCTTTTGATTTCTTTTTTTTCCATTCATGGAAACAAACCCAATGAGCTGGCAATTTCTCTTTACAAAAGTTGAGCCATGCCTGAACTGGTGTTCCTTAATCAACTGTGAGTACCTTAGCAATTCCATTTGTAGTTAACTTGGCAGAGACAATTAATCCAGTGTTGTAATTAGTAACCCTGCAGCAAAGTGACATGAAAATCACAAGCTAGATGTTGCAGACCTATTTTTGATCTGTTCCTTTTTAGTTGGACAAGAAGCAGAAAGCTGGCATCAGTCCAAATCCAAAATGATTATTGTTCAATAATCCTTTGAGTTCAGTGGAGCCAGAAACTTCACGTTGAGTTCTGGCACATTATCCAAAAGTAAAACAAAACTAGGAAGAATGGCAAATAGTTCTGCTTCAACAAAAAATCCATTGGAGCTCTAAATTCTTGTGACATTGGCATGAACAGAGATCTCACAGTTTTGCCTTTTCATATGGTTTTACTTTGGCTGTTATTTTTCACAATTTGTTGTAACATAGATGAGCTTGAAAACTATTTCAATTACATGTAATATCCACATAATTGGAAAAATCAAAAATATTAATTTTCCATAGGAGCAACAGATTCAGATTTATTGTCAGAGTATATACATGATATCACATACAACCCTGAGATTATTTTCCCTGCAGGCCAGACAGAATTACCACTTATTGGTAGTGAAAAAAATAAAACTGTAAACAGCCCCTTGGTGTGGAGGTGCCAATGCAAAGGACAAGGGAGAAAAAAAATCCCCAGAGAGTTGTTAACTCGACCAGTGACATCATGGACACCAATCTTTACTCCATCGAGGACACCTACAAGAGGTGGTGTCTGAGGAAAGCAGCCTGTATCCTCAAGGACTCCCCACCACCCAGGCCATGCCCTTTTCACTCAGTTACCATTGGGGAAAAATGTATAGGAGCCTGAAGACGAGCACCCAGCAGCAAAAGGACAGCTTCTTCCCTGCTGCCATCAGATTCCTGAATGAACAATGAACCACAGACACTACTTCACTTTATCCTATTTTCTTGCACTATTTATTTAATTTTGATTTATACCAACATTTTCACTGTAACACTGCCACAAAACAATGAATTTTGTGACATGTTTATGACAATAAATTCTGATTCAATTGCAAAAAATGGCCAAAGTGGTAGATGCGAGTTTGATTTTAATATTTAAGGAAAAGTTGGTTGGGTACATGGACAAAAGGGGTATGGAAGGTGCGGGTCAATGGGACTACCTGGGAGAAGGGGTTCAACTTGGACTCGAAGGGCCGAACTGGCCAGTTTCTGTGATATAATTGTTATATGTAGATTCTTCAATTGGAAAATTGACGACCTGAGGGCAAGGCTATTTTATCAGAGACAGGCGAGACAAATCTCAGTTGTTTGCTGCACTGAGACCTGGCTAACAGATAACACACTGGAGACACTGCTATTTGACCAGACGGTTCCATCATTCATAGACTGGGTCAGAACTTGGATTCTGGAAAAGGGAGAGGGTGTGGCGAGTGCTTTATTGTTAATACCGGGTGGAGCACGGACATTGGGGTTATGGCAACCTTCTACAACTAGACCTCAGTCTAAGATCCTTCTGCTAATGGGCAATGATGAGCAAAGAGAAGTTGGTAAACCTCTCAACTAACTGAAGAGGGAGTAACCCCATATTAGTGGCAATGATGCTATGTAGTAAAATAAAAGGAGAACACTATAATGTACAGTAAATTAATGTAAACATGAATACGGCATTAAGAATGTGAGAAGACACTGCATTGTTTCCCTTTGAATATAATTTTTATTGTAAATAAAGTTATATTTGGAAAATCAAAAGAAGAATCAAACAGAATCCCTGGAACTGTAAGCCACAGCACAAGATCCTTCAACACCAGATCACACCATCATTATTCTTGTGGGAGCTTGATATCCACAGATTGGCTGTTAAGCTGTAACAGTGGCTACACTTTTTGAAAAGTACTTAAATGTCACAAAGTGTTTTTGAGTATTACGAAAGGCACTATACAAATGCAAATGATGCAGGTTGGAGGTGTTGTAGATAGTGTAGATCGATGTCGTAGGTGACAAGATATAGACGGGATGCAAAGTCAGGTGGAGAAATGGCAGATGGAGTTCAATCCAGATAAGTGTGAAGTTATACACTTTCAAAGGTCGAACTTGAAGGCAGAGTACGTGGTTAATGGCAGGATTATTTACAGTGTGGAGGAACAAAGAGATCTTGGGGTCCAGGTTCATAGTTCCTTCAAAGTTACCATTCAAGTCGATAGGGTGGTTAAGAAGGAATATGGTGCATTAGCCTTCATTAGTTGGGGGACTGAATTCTAGAGCCGTGACGTAAATTTGCACCTTTATAAACCTCTGGTTAGACCACTTGGGGAGTATTGGATTCAGTTCTGGTCATCTCATTATAAAAAGGATGCAAATCCTTTGGAGAGGGTATAGAGGAGATTTACCGTTGCCTGGATTGGAGAACATGTCATATGAAGCAAAGTTGACAGAGCATCGTCTTTTCTCTTTGGAGTAAAAAGGATGAGAGGTGACTTAACAGAGGTACACTATTATAAGATTATGAGAGGCTGAGATAGGGTGGACACCAAGAGCCTTTTTCCTAGGGTAACAGCAGCAAATACCAGAGGACAACATCTTAAACTGAGAGGAGGAAGTTTAGAAGAGATGTCCGAGCTAAGTTTAAAAAAAACCCCACAGAGAATGGTGGTTAGAGGCTGGTACAATGGTGGCAGGCAAAAAACTAGAGGGTAGGGAAAAATTAGATTGCTGTGGAGAAGGTTCACATGGGTCAGCACAACATCATGGGCTGAAAGGCCTGTACTGTGCTGTAATGTCCTAAGTCCTAACTCCTTATTTTCCTTTCACTGAGACCAAACTGCGGGAGAACTAACATTCCATTAAGTCAAAAATATAGAATGTAATGACAAATAAACATAAATCTGCTTGCCTTACTAAAGATCTCTTTTGTAAAACCAATGTTCAGACACTTTGGAAGGTAAAATTCAAAGTGGCACTGACAATAGCAACCAAAGCAATCTTTACGCATCTCCTCTTCTTTCATAGCGCATAGAATGGAAAATGACCTTTCAGTTTGTCCCTTACAATCTTGGCAGTCATCACATGAATTATTACACCAATGAGATTTACTGATCGTGGTGATCGATCTCGGTCCAGATGAGGTGACACTCCATTGGTAGAAAGGTTTGGGAACTATTCTCCAAATGCAAGGTTATTTAAATGTTAGAAGAAACCACACAATTCCAAGAGAGGTATAAGACACCACAGGCCTATACAGCAAAGAAATAATCTCTTTTTCCCAGTGGGATCATCAAACACCTATTTACACCGATTCTAATTTTATACTCACCATATTCCCATCAACTCCCCACAGATTCTAAACACCTGGGGAAATCTTCAGAGACCAGTGTACCTGCAAACACACATCTTTTGGATACAGGTAGAAACCATCCAGTAACAAGGAAACCATGCAAACTCCACACACAGCAGAGGAGTCCGGATACAACCTGGGTCACCGAAGCCGTGAGGAAGCAGCTCTGCTAGCTGTGCCACTGGGGTACCCTACAATGTGGAGATGTTTGGGTAACTCGTTACACTCCTACTGCTCCTGCTATCATGCCAAGTTTTGCACAGAGTGGTTTGCATTCAGCTCAAGACCTAAAACAAGACTCTAACAAACATCACACCTGCCCACTTCTGGGAAGAAGGGGTAGTACACCATGCCATTTGGAGGTCGTTGGGTGGCTATTGGCATGTCTTAAGGTGGCTACATGCCCCTATTTTAAAAATATTTTTATTTTTTAAACCATAGTTATTGGAGTTTCTGATAAGGCGGTCAACCTGATTGCATGAAGTAAATGAGCCAGGATTAGCTGCATTTCCTCCCAGCCAAACAGCGCTGTCAATTACTTCCCACGGTTCCCATCACATCGGTGATCAATCTGCTCCCCTAAGAGGCTCATTAAATAATGTGAGAACCACATCCTGAGTCTTAACAAGACTAAGGTGATGACTGCGGACTTCAGAAGCATGAAGGTTGACCACTCTCCATTACACATCACTGGTTTCGTCGTGGAGAGCACAATGTTCCTTTGTGTGAATATAATGGATGATCTATACTGCACCCACAATGCCTCCTCATTAGTCAGGAAGGCACAGAAACACCTACACTTCCAAAGGAGGTTGAGGAGGGCAAGGCTTCTGGCCCCCATCTCGGCAACATTTTACAAGAGCACAAGTGAGAGTGTCCTTTGGCAGCAGCACTTTGTGGTAGGGTAGCTGCAATGTATCAAACTCGAAGTTGTCACAGAGGACCATGTATTTCCCTCTGTATCAATTTGTCTAGCAGTATTCTGATTCTATTCAGTTTTCAAAGTTTTGTTGTTGTTCCAGATTCTAGCAGCTGCAGTCTTCTGTGAGTCTAGAATTATGGGCTTATCTCACTATCTAATAATGAAACAATTTCTTGGACATGCAATTTACAGTAGAAGTTTATAGACTCAACAAATAAAAGGTTAGTGTGCAACCTTATGAATAGGTGCTTGGAGCGGGCCAGAGATCTCCTTCCTTTTATTAGAGAGCTATCATCCTTAGCCCTCTGCCCTCTTCCCCCAGAAACCTTAGCTTTTTTCTCTTCTTCTCCCTCTCACTTGTATCCACCAATTACCTGTTACACTATGTCCCCATGCCCCCCCCCACCACATTTTTATTCAACTGTCCGAATATTGAGGGAGGAGGATGTAGATGATAAACTAAGAGGCATTCAGAGGGAGAGGAAACCAGATAGCAGAGAGGGCTGAGGAAAATATTGTGGTTGTGTCTGCGTGTGTCAGAGTGCTTCTGTAAGCATGTGTGCATTCCTGTGTGGGTTTGAGTATATCACTGTGGATTAAAACTCATCTCCAATCCTCTCGGACCTCTAGGGCATTGCTCAGTGAAGACCATAATGCAGGTGGTGTGATACGGCTACATCATGTTCAAGAAATTTATGTACAGTCATCTTCCATTCCTTAGAACTGAAATGGAAGCAAGTCATACTTAATGTTTAGTTGCTCCCTCAGTAGAAAAGATACATTTCCTTCTCTTTTGAAAATGTATTTGCTGTGAAATGAAGAGATTTGGCATAATAAATCAGACACTACTTAATAAAAAGTGATATTTAACAGTACGAGTAATGCCAAAAACAGACATGGAATCACAGAGTTCTCAACCAGAGAAACAGGCCCTTTGGCCAAGCTGGTCCCCTTTGCATTCAGCCCACATCCCTTTAAACCTTTCCTATCCAAGTACTGTACTTGTTCAAAGTAAGAATACAAAATGCTGGAGAAACTCAGCTGGTCAAAAAGATAAAAATACATAACTGATGTTCCTGGCTCGAGCCCTTCATCAAGGAATGGAAGAACATCGGCAGCCATCCGAACAAAAGGATGGTTGGGGGGGTGGGGGTCAAAGGCAGGAGATGATAGTAGGAGAAGGGAGGGAGGGGATGTAACATGCTATATTTTTTAACCTTTGCTACATAAAGGACAATGTTTGACCAGCTGAGTTTCTGCAGCACTTTGTGTTTTTACTTCAACCACAGTGACTACAGATTTTTCTGATTTACTTAGAACCTGTCCAAATGCCTTTAGAAGTATTGCACTTGTCTCTGTTCTACCACACTTCCTCTGGCAGCTCATTCAATATACCCCTGTACGAAGAAGGTACCCCTCAAGTTCCTTTGTTTTCCATCCTTCCTGAAACTTGTGCCCTCTAATTTTAGGTTCTTCTCTGTGAGAAAGACTATAACAGGCTACCTTATCTATGTCCCTTATAACTTTATAACCTAAGGTCCCCCATTAACTTCTTATGCTTCTGTTATGAGCCCAGAGGATCCCAACACCCAGCAACAATAGAAATTCACCAAGACAAATTATTACATAAACAAAGGTTACTTATAATTATCTTTAAACATGAAAACAGGATCAAATTTTAACTTATTACTATTAGCCTAACTTAATCCCCTTCTAATTCTAAGCGCATGTGTATGTAATGTGTATATAAGTTCAGAAAAGTTCTTTGATTCACAGTCCAATCTCACTTCTCACTCCTCAAAGTTCATTGATTGCAGGCAATCCTTAAACTGTGCTCAGAATTTAACATTTATGAAGTTCACCAGGCTTTGGTGCTTAAAAAGTAAATGGTTAACGCTCAGGAAGGTTCTTGTCACTTTTCAGAGAGATTTGTTGCTCGTTGGACACCCACAACTGATTTCTTCAGATCAGCCACTTCAGTGCCTTGCTTAAGAAACTTGCCCCATCAGGGTTTTCCAGATGATAACCTCTTTCATTCAGGTCACCACAGAGTTCCTTTTTGTTTCCCTTATTTCAAGTGAAGACCATAATGCAGCCAGCCATCTCCTCTTGTATGGATAACAAGGGCTTTGACCAGGCTAGACTAAGCACTCACAACCTGTCTTCAAAATGTTTTTTTTTTCTCCACAGGCTTGCCAGCTTGTCCTATTCCAGTCCCAGGCGCTGCTGCTGAACTGTAGAACTGAATTCTCTCTCTCGCTCAGAGAAAACCACACGACCCTCTTAGTACAGCCAACTGCACTCAGACAGATTACGGCTCCGGAATAATCTTCCGAGTTTGATCATCTGTTGCTTTCCAAAACAATTATCCATTACTCCACAGCACATCCAATTAACACCTACTTGTGAAGTCCTTATAGGCATTCTTCAAAGTTTTTGCAAAGGCACCCAGAGCCTGGAATGTCTGACTTGAGCAGATCTGTTTGTATGTGACCTACACTAAAAAAAAATCTGCCACAATTTATCTCCTTTAAAACTTATCTATGTACAATATAAAATATAACATCATCTATCACATTTTTGTCTCTCATTTGAATTCAAGTAATATTCCTGTTAATCTTCTTTTCACCTTTTCCAGCTTAATGATACCTTTCCTATAGCTGGGTGACCAGAACTGTGGTCTCACTAATGTCTTGTAGTTGTAACATGATATTCCTGCTCCTTTACTCATTGCCCTGTGCTGCAAAGACAAGAGTGCCAAATAACTTCACCACCTTGCCAATGTGTGCTGTCACTTTCAAGGAACTATGTACCTGTATCCCCAAGTCTCTCCATTCCACAATAATCTCCAGGGTCCCTCGATTCACTGTACAAGTCCTGTTCTTTTTTAACATACACCTCACCCGCTTGGAGTTAAATTCTATTTGCCATTCCTTGGCCAACTTTCCCAGTTCATCTACATCCTGTTGTAATCTTAGTTAATATTCTTTGCTGTCTACTATATACTGCCAATTTTGGTTTAATTTGTTGATATGTATAAAATACAGCATTTTTATTTTTAATTTGTAATGATACCACATAGTATCTAGTCCATGAAGCTCATGCCACCCAATTCACCTCCCAAGCCCAAATGTTTTGGAGGGAGGAAGAAACCAGAGCACTCAGAGAAAACCCATGCAGGTCGTGGGGAGCAAGCACAAACTCCTTACAAATAGCAGCTAATCTGTTGTTAATATTGAAACAATTTATGACAATGGCGGAACATTCCCCTGAACCAGATATTTGTGCATCTATTATGTTGAAGTGTGTTCCTTGCTGTGTCAACCAGATCTTTTAATGCAATTAAGGAAAGACTAATTTACCTGGAATTATCAAAGAAAATATTACGAATAGAGCATAGATGGGAACTCACTTGATTTTTCTTCCTTTATTGGGTAGTCAAGGATTTTAGGGGTTCCATCCACTCCAGGAAAATTCACGGAAAGAATCATGGTTGTTAGGGTGCAATCTTTTCTCACCATGAATGTCTGTAAGTGGGAATACATTATGATGAATCATATTAATTGGGCTGTAATTATTAAAAATGTCTCAAAAACAAAACACACTCTTCCCAGGCCAATTTTGCTGCATAATACTAGCCATTTGTCTACTTGCCGGTGTCATCTTCCATTCAACATTTAAGTCTATTAGTTTAATTCATAATATCCCCATCCTTACCACATAATTCTAAATAAGTAATTAACACTTGATAGTTGGTAGGTTGCGACTCAGTAGACCCATCAAAGTACTATGTTAATAAAAGTTCTAAGGTTTGAGTGACAATTTCAAACCAAAGCCACAATTACTTAGTAAACTGGATGCAAAATCAATCAACAGAATGAGAAGCATGGGATTTATTCTGATGTTTGACCACACTGTCCAATGTTATGTTATCATTATTACATTGTCGTTTCTGGAAGTTTACGCTCTGCAAACTGCCTGTTCTATCATTATATTTCAAAATAATTGATTGGTTTCAAGGGTTTGCAACATTTTATTGAGAACATAGTTTTATTCATAAAGGTTTTCAATTCAAGTGTTTGTCGAGAGGAGAGCTAAGAAGCATCACACACACACACACACAAAAAAAGAACCTGGCAGATAATATCTAGTTTAATGTAAAGAGCTTGGAAACCACAGACATTCTACTCGAGCTCTGTGAGTGTAACAAAGAAAGAGGATCATCAAGGCCAGGCAAACAGGAAACATCTGTGGAAATTCTTTTAAACTCTGACAAATTGGTATTGATAAAGAAGAAAAATCTGGTCAATTAATGTCCTGATACGAAAACAAAATTCTCAAATGGAGCTTGACATCTACTCTCGTGACCTGAAAAAAAGGAGCACAGTTTGTTGTAACCCATGTTAGAATAGTCAGTCTCCCTCCCTCCATCAAAGTGATTTACTGGGATTGTTCCAAGAGAGCTTGTAAAATTATTAGAGACCCTTTACCACCCTGCATGAAGAATCTTCCAGCTACTCTTTCTTTCGTTTTCAATCTATTTTTTTTAATTGGTTTTTATAATAAATACAGTACAATGAAGAAAAGGAAATGAAGCAGAAAATACAATATCACATATATAATAAAAAAGAAAATTAACCAAAAAAAATCTGAGCATCTTATCCTGAGGGTTACATATATTTTTATAGCTTTTGATTTATACCGCGAATCAAAAAACAAAGACTACATCTGATCTGGAAACGCAAGTACATCTAATCACATTATAAACATTTGCATCAAATGAAAATAAGACAGAAAAGGTCACCACGTATCTTCAAATTTCACCGATGAATCAAACACATGATACCTAATTTTTTCTAAGCAGGACATAATATGAGAGAACCATTGAAAAACTGTTGGAGGTCCAGAGTCTTTCTTTTTTAATAAGATGGCTCTTCTAGCCAACAATCTAGAGAAGGCTACAATCCATGGCGCAGGTACATAAAAACTTCCTATGCCTGGTTCAATAACCCCAAAAAGAAGTTATTGGATTGGGTGGTAGCTCAATCTGAAATACAGTTGAAAAGACACTAAAAAATTCTTTCCAATAGATTTCTAAGGATGACAAGACCAAAACATGTCAATATAGCAATATCAGATTTGGATCTGTCACAAGTAGGGTTAATATTAGAAAAGATACAAACCCGTTTATCTTTTGACATATGGACATGATGCACCACTTTGAATTGTATTAATGAATGTTGGGCACATATTGAAGATGTATTCACCAGTTTAATAATCTTGTCCCATAGATTCTCCAATAAGGGTCTTGCAATTTTCAATTCCCAAACCTTTTTAATCTTATCATAAAGTACAGGGTGTAATTTCAATAATCTATCATATATAATCCCAATTAATCCTTTCTGAGAGGGATTCAATTGAAAAATATTACCAACTAGATCTGGTGGTAGTATGGTATTTAAGAAATTTCTAATCTGCAAATATGTAAAAAAATGCCTATTTGATAAGTCATATTTACTTGTCAGCTGTTCAAAAGATCTTCCTTAAACAAATTTTCAAAAAAAATAATACCTTTGATTTTTCATATAGAGAAAGGTTGATCAATTATTGATGGTCAAAAAAAAATTATTATTAGAGATAGCACTAGATAAAACAAAGCTTTTTAAATGAAAACATTTCCCAAATTGGAACCAGATTCACAATATATGTTTGAGTACTGGATTAGATATATCCTTATTGATCTTGGAAAATCTAAATGGAAGAGAGGTACCCAATAATACTGCTGTATAGATTTCAATTCTAAATCTGCCATTATGGACGATCCAATTTGTCAGAGTAAAAAATCCAAAGAGTTAAATAACAATTATTAACAGCTTAGCAATAAAATCTAAAATTAGGTAGAGTCATACCTCCATTTTTTTTTCAAATTTTTGTGAATTAAATTTACTAATTCTAGAATTTTTGTTCTTCCAAATAAAGGAAAAAAAAAATTAGGTAAATATTATCAAAAAAAGACTTCAGTTTAACTGCATTAATACAACCTATCAAAAATAATGATAAAGAAGACCCGATAATCTCCCATACTCGGACACAGAAGAAAAATTGTTTATATAAATCTTTAAATCATTTAGTAATTTTAACCCCTAAATAAGGAACTAGAGTGTAGATATAGACCAGCATATTAATCGGGAAAAGTTCACTTTTATGAAGGCTCATTGTATATCCAGAGAAGGAGCTGAAATTAGAAAACACAGATCACATAGCTGGGATAGATCTTTCTGAATCTGAAATACAAACTAAGAGATCATCTGCAAACAAAAGAAATCTTATGAGTTACTCTATTTCTGACAATCCCTTGAACCTCATGAGTGTTTCCAAGGCCAATCACATAATCCTTGGGTTACTCAAGGCTCGAAGCCAACCTGTTGAATGTTAACAAAGCTACCTTAGCAGAGGATTGTAAACTCATCATTTCAAAGGAGGTCACTCAGAGACCACACGAACACTACAAGTCTGCAGATCCTCGAAATTATTGGCCTGAATCTTCCTGTTGACTGTGGAGTTGCCTATCCTCATCTCTTGGCTGTCCTTGGACCTCACTTGCTTCTTTCAGCGAGGTTCACTGTTGGGAGACTGACTCTCAGCTAATAAGAAAGGCCTAATGCAGTGCAATCTTTCTGAGTACAAGGGGCCATCTTATGATGCCCCAAGTGACTTTGACAGCTGGTGGTCCTGCCCCACATTCACCTGCTCTTACTGCCATAATTACGATCAAATATCTCTGAGAACTAAATCAAATAAAAATAATATCAAAGTATTTATAATCATTAAAATATAAAGATTAACACCACCACACATAGCAGAAGGAGACCGTTCAGCCGATCAAATCAATGTCAGGTTAGGAAACTGTCCCATCATTCCCACTCCCTCTTCCTTTATTCCGCTGCAACTCTGCAAGCTACTCTCTGCCTCTCACCCACACAAGCGGTTAGTTTACAGATGCCAGGTCACCTTAACAACATATGGCTGTGATGACCAAGAAAACCTGAGCACCTCAGGGAAGCCGATAGGTGATGGGGAGAATGTGACTTGATCACTTGGAGTCAGGAACAAACTCCAGTCACAGAAGCTATGAGCCAGCATCATTACCAGCCTCATGTACAATTTAAAAAAAATCAAGTAAATAGATTCAAACTAAGTCCATTTTCCTTTGAATAAGGAAATCACCAACACAGAATTGGTGCTCATATACCCAAACTTAAATGAACCTGGCCATATTTGAGCGGGCAGACATATCCACTCAGCCAAGTGTGTAAAAATGGCAGACCTGCTAGCTTTTCAATGGAAGATCAGCGTCACTATGCTTCAGATTTGAATTAGTTTGTGACTCGTAGTTGTTGGCCTTGGTTAGTAATTTTAAACCTGTTTAATTCAAACCTATATATTTAGCCACTCTGTAAGTTTAAGCTTGAGATGCTTTTCTGCTTGCACCTGCTTCATACCTGAGCCAGCATCTATGGAAATCTCTTGTGGTCCCAGGGTTTTATTCACTACCTCTTGATACAGTACTTTTAATCCATCAGAGCCTGATCATTTCTCTTGGCTGTCCTTGGACCGCAGCTGTAAATTCACTCTTCTCTACTGTGGTAAATCACTGTTATATGGTGATTGGTTACTGCCAGCTGGACATGCCACCCAAGACCAATCCTATCCATTACCCCTTTGCCTGTTCCCAATTCACCCTGTCACGATCAGTTGATGAGGTTAGTTGTTGGTCCAGTCTATGGTCAATAAAAGCCTATCAGTTTCACAACCTCAGTCTTTTGGGGTAATTGATGGTGCATCATCTACTTAAGTAGCTTCATGGTTTCAGATGTTTAATTTTGTTCTTTCCTGTAAACTTTTAGTCCTGTTGCATTTAAAATTAAATTCCAATTAGTTATTAGTTTAGTATTCCTAAAGGACAGGTTGTTTCAGGCAAGGAGAAGACTGAGCCAAGGGCTCTGTAATCCTTGCTGGCTCTGTGAAAATGACAGACAGATCTAGAAAAAAATCGTAGGATCAGATTCATGTATTTAAAATTATATTACCATATAAAATACAGTGGGGAGGATTAAAATCTACAATAGCAGTTACAGGTCATTTTGTATGTTGTTTATATTGTATCAACCTAATTGTAACACATTTCATAGGGGATGTTAGAAATGAGCTGACTATTGGGAATTCTTGACCGAGAATGCTCTGGCAGAATGAAAATCACCTGGGAACGCTATTACAACACCACTGACCAGGGTTCCAATCCAGCGCTGTCCGTAAGGAGTTTGTACGTTCTCCCCATGACCACGTGGGCTTTACCCAGGTGCTCTGGATTCTTGCCACATTTCAAAGAGAGATTGGGTTAGCAGATTAATTGTTCACATGGGTGTGTTTGGGCAGTGTGGGCCAGGAAAGGCCTGTTAACGTACTGAATATCTAAATCAAATATTAAATCAAAGAATTTTCCCCAAACTTTAGCTAGTTTTAAAAATGGTGGCACTGCCAGAGCTCCTGCAACGGCAGAGCTGCCTCAGGTGCAGACCCGTGTAAAGTGGGAAGCAGAGACCCAGTGCTCCTCTACAGGGTTCTACCGGACTGGTGCACAGCACCAGAAAACAGGGCGACAACCACCCCACAACCCCCCCAGTTGAGAAAAAGAAGCAGAGGAGGCAACGTCAAGATTCAGTGACCATGGCGGCGGACCAGTGAGGGGCTCTGCAGCTGAAGAACACAAATATGGTGGTCTGCTGGAGGCGGGCTGAAGGGGTACCTGGAATCCGAAATGGGATGCGAGAGGGTGGCAAAGGTGCTGAAGGCTTTTTGATTATGCTGGAGGTTTGGATCTGGAGCTTGGGTTGCCGATGGTTTGGACTGACGTCTGTGTGGCTGAGGAGGCTGTGGCAGTGCTGGAGGTGAAACCACAGGAATTCAGTGACACTGAGGGATCTCTCTTTCACTGGCTATAATGGGTTCTGGGCAATTTTCTGCTGATGGCGAATCTTTCTCTTCCTTATGACAGACCAAATGCAATTTCATGTAATATTACATGCTTTACTGCATGACAATAAAATAATCTTGAATAAATACATTACAATTATTATTTGTTAAGTGGAAATTTTCCATCCAGCTAAGATGAAAAGTAACGTTTTGATGGATGTAAGAAGCAGTCATGTAAACCGCTTGAATGTTTTTTTTAGTGGAGAACTACCAGTGATCATTCATTGTATCATCTAACAGTGAGGGGCTGGTAGTGGTGTGCAATGAAATGGGAGTCACTGGTAGTGTGTTATGCTGATGGCTGACCCTGCCTCCTAGCTCTACCTCCATCTGCTCACATATAACCATGGTTTCCCATCTAAACCCAAACGGCTTTCTCCAGAACCACATTGTGAAAGCCACCATGCACGCGGTGGACGAGAATGTGCCTTTTCAAGTGGAAAGCGATGCTCTGGCCACTACCCGCAACCAGGTGGGCAGGCCAGTTGCATTTTTTTCATGGACATTGCAAGGCCATGAGCTCCGGAACCCATCGGTAGAAAAGGAGGCTCAAGCCATTGTGGAAGCCATGAGGCACTGGACACACTACCTGGCTGGTAGAAGATTTACGCGCTCGGTCACAGTCATGTTTAGTTACATCAAGAGGAGCAAAATCAATAATGACAAGATTTCTGGGTGGAAAATCAAGCTCTCCACCTCCAATTATGACATTGCTTAGTGGCCAAGAGCCCTTAATGACCCTCCAGATGCCTTATGTAGAGGAAGCTGTGTCTCTGCACACACCGGCCAACTGTAGTCTCTGCATAATGAGCTGTGCCATCCAGGGGTCACCCATATAGCTCATTTTATCAAGGTGTGCAATCTGCCCTACTCCATGGAAGATGTCAGGGAAATGACCTGGTCTTTCCAGGTCTGCATGGAGTGCAAGCCACACTTCTATTGCCCCACAAAGGCGCACTATATCAAGGCATCCAGGCCCTTCGAACTGCTCAGCGTCGAATGGTAACACCTTCTTTCTCTCTGTCATTGACGAGTACTCCCACTTCCCATTCGCTATTCCATGCCCAGACACATCTACCTCATCAGTCATGAAGGCCTTAGATTCCATTTTCACTGTTCGGGTATGCCGGCTATATTCATAGTGACTGGGGATCATCCTTTATGAGTGACGAGCTACGTCAGTACCTGCTGGTGAGGTATATCATATCCAGCAGGACTACTAGCTACAACCCCCCCCAGGGGAATGGGCAGGTTTAAAAAGAAAACACCACGGTCTGAAAGGCTGTCAAACTGGCCCTGAAATCAAAAGGCCTTCCAGACTCACGCTGGCAGGAAATCGTCCCCATGGCACTCAATTCCATCCGGCCGCTACTACCGTTAATCCTCATGAGCTCCTATTTATTTTCAAAAGAAGGTCAGCATCAGGAACTACACTCCCAGTCTGGCTCACCACTCCTAGCCAAATACTTCTTAAGAAACACGTGAGGAGAAGCAAGACCGAAAGGGTGAAACAGTTCCATGCCAATCCCACATACGCCTACATGGAGTACCCAGATGGCAAGGAGGACACAGTCTCCATCAGGGACAGAGGGTCCGTTGCCTGCAAGCCTCAAAGCTCATTTGTACCAGCCCCAGTCTCAGGGGATCCAGTTCAGGAGGAAATGCATCACTCTCCACCTTCGAGCCGGAGACCCAAACTGCCTCTCCTCCCTCACAATGGGACCAGGAGACCCAAGGAGTCCAAGGCCCCCCAGTGCTAAAGTGCTCCACCAGGATCTCCAGACCCTCGGACCACTTAAATCTGTAAATTTGTAAATAACTGTATATTTTTTTAACCACTTATTTCTGAACCCATGTTCTCTGGCCTCATTCACAGACCCTAAATTCTACAGGAAAGTGAACTGGGATTCACTGGTAGGATGTTGTGCTGATGGCTGGCCTTGCCTCCCGGCTCCGCCTAAACCCAGAACCCTTCTGAAGACAACTATGAGACCTTATCCATAGTTATGAGCTAATCAAAGCATTTGTTCTCCCTCCAGTCGTGAGAGCTTTTATTCACGCTACATGGCGCTTAAGGAATGAGGTCTCCATTTCAATTACCACCGAGTTTTGTGGTTGTAGTAATGAGCAGGTGAGAATAGCAGGAAGTTCAGTTTATAGTGTCTTGCCAAAAGGGTGGGATAAATAACATACTAAATATTGAAGAATTGTTTGATTACATCTCTGAACTGGAGGCTCTAGGCACAGTTTCCTTTTCATTCACAACTCAAATAATTAAATTGTGTAACAAGGAGCAAGGAATGATATGGCCAAACTTGCAAACATTAAACAAAAATATCTAGGACACAGAGCAATTCAGTCCTACACATCAACTCTTTCATTTAATAAAATTAACACAAGGATCTGCTTTAAATGTAAAAAGCAACAGATACTCACTCATCATATTCTGCCATTTAATTTGCTTATGGTTTTGCTCTGTCTTAGCTCATGCAAACAACAAAATAGGACTGTCAATCAATACTATTCATGGCTGATCTTCCCAGGTCTCATCTTCACTTCTCTGCCAGTTCCCCATAGCCCTCAATTTCCCAATGTTTCAAAATTGTATCCACTTCCTCGTTAAATACCTCCAATGATGTCATCCTTTGGGTAGAGAGTCACCACTGAGATGAATAAGTTGGAGATTCATCCACTATTGGAAACATTTTTATATCCTGCCTCTCATATTCCTAAAAGATTTTTTTTTTTTAGCATTTTAACCAGATAAATCTTCAAATCTATGCTTTATGGCATATCCATCCAACATGGCCCAGTCCGTCACAGGCTCTGACCCGATGATATCTACGTGAGGTGCTGCATCAAGAAGGCAGCCAAGATCATAAAAGATCCCAAACACACTGGTCACAAGTAAAAACTCACCTCTCCTCACCACTACCTTTGGGAAGAAGATACAGAAGCCTGAAGTCCAGCACCTCTAGGTTCAAGAACACCAATAGCTATCGGGCTCTGGATATGAATTTGGTTCCCACTGTGCTTCAGGGGTATACTGTACAGAAAAAGGATTACTGACTCGTCAGAAAGAGAGTGAATTGTCATACCTGTTGGAGTGTCATGGAGGGATGGCCCATAAAACCTCCAGGTAAAAGAGCAACCAATTAACCTGCTATAGACATACAATGAATGACCCATTGATACTCTACAGAAAGGCTGACATATTGAATGCTATAGAATCCACTGGACTACCATATGGAGAATGATCCATTGAAGTTCAATCGAAATAATACACCAATTAATTGCCGTTTGGGTTTAGACGGGAAACCATGGTTATATGTGAGCAGATGAAGGTAGAGCTAGGAGGTAGGGTCAGCCATCAGCATAACACACTACCAGTGACTCCCATTTCATTGCACACCACTACCAGCCCCTCACTGTTAGAAAATACAATGAATGATCACTGGTAGTTCTCCACTAAAAAAAAACATCCATGGAGAGAAATACTCCGTTAACATTTCAGGTCAGGGGCCTCTGTGGAGACTGGTGGGAAGGGGAGGTAGCAAGGATAAAAGGGGTGGGGCAATCCAAGTGATTGGATACTGGGAAAATGAACATTGCAGAGGTGGAGAAACAAATAAGGGAGGAGATTACGAGAAAGGGTGGGGGTTGAGAAAGTTTGAAAGAGCACAGGCAAAGGATGGATGGAAATAGTGGAACTAGGGTCAAAGTGAGGAGTTACCTGAACATGGAAAACTTATCATTCATGCCTTTGGGATCTAGGGCAGGCAGGAGGCATATATTACCATATGTACTCAGAAAAAAATAAAAATAAAAAAATCGAAGTTTGTACACTATTTATTCATGTTACATTTAAGGGTTCGACTATTTATATGGATACTACTTTTTAGGGGCTGAAATTCACACTAGAAACCAAAATAACATGCCAGTAGCAGAAGTCCAAATGCTCTCTCAATGAACAAAGAACAAAAACACAATTAAAGAAATAATATAGAGTCTGTGCATCAAAACACATCCTAAAACGAAGGAGGTTGGGATCGCATTGTATCTGCGTCGTCGGAGGTATAGGCAGTTCCAATCGGTGGGTGGACAGAGTTGAGGCAAGCATCTGCATTCGAGGCATTGGGACCTCCGATAGACCGACAGCCGGGCCCCACGCGAGAGTTCTTGCTCGAGGCGTCGGGAGCTCCAATGGGTGGGAGGCTGGAGCTGAGGTGAGAGCCTGCATCGACGCATCAGGAGCTCCAACGAGCGGACGGCCAGGGCCGAGGCAAGAGCCACACTGGAGGAGTCGGGGGCTCCGAGGGGTGGGCGGCCATGGCCGAGTTGTGAGTTTGTGACTGAGGCATTGGAAGCTCTGGCCTCTGGCCTCTGTACAGGTTGGGGGGGTGGGGGTAACTGAATTGAGAGTCTAGAGTCACCTTTTACATGAGAAATCTGGAAAATTCCAGGTTTTATGGCCAAAAATAGGGGTCAACTTTTACATGAGTATATACGGTAAGCAGTTCCTCTGTTTAGCCTTTGATCTCACTGACCCAATGACTGCCAGGTCTGTGTGGGAATGGTGAAGGAAACTGAAATCGTTGGCAAGATTAATTGCTTGGGACTAGAGAAATCTCCTCCCAAATACTCTCCCTTCACCATGATGAATCAGGCACAGCACTTTAGAAAAAGAAAGAAAATCGTTCAGTTCAAGTTAGGATGCTTCTTTGACTTGTAGGGATCAAGTTCCAGAGAACGCATCTCCACCAGCAAGTCAATGTGCAGTATAATAAACGGCCTCGAGGAGATAGACAAAGGGAAGCTCTCCAAGAATGATGATTTAGAAAACTTGTACCTGAACTAATTCTCCAAGTAAGTTTGATGACAATTGTAATTAGCAACATTCAGTGAGACAGAGAAGGCAGGACATCTAGAAAGCCTCTTTAAATACATCTATCTAGTAGCATGTTCCATCTTCTGTATGAAAAGCTCACCACTCAGACCTCTAAATTTCTCCCCTTTCATCAGGTACATTTATCTTCTTATTCTGGGATAAAAGTTTCCGACTATCCATCTTATCCACGTCCTCTTAATGTTATAAAATTCTACAAAGTCATCCACAGTCTCTTACATCTGACGACGATAAGAATGGGTGCCTGAATGAGCCCTATCAGAAAGACAGGGAATTGAATGTCCCGAGTGTGATTCTCCTAATGGCAGCCAGTTGTAATTATTTGGCAGGGCTGGATTCCCTGTCAGCTTTCTGTACAAACCTGTAGGCTTGAAACTAATGTATAGGCTCAAGCACAATTTTTTTTCATGGAATTGAAACTAATTAATTAAGGGATGTTTTCACTTTTGAAGTCTTCGAAAATACTAAATTATGAGGAAATGAGCATTTGATAGAATTGGTGTCAAAACACCAATATCTACACCAATTGGTGTATTCTGGTCCAAATTTAACACTTTTCTGTCTAATGTTAGAGCCGAAATCAGAGGTTGTAGGATCTAACAAAACAGTGCAGAAACTCGTGCTTAAATAGATGAGATATCATAGCAGGGGCTTCCACATTCATTTCACTTGCAAGTCCTAAATTAATTAGCTCACACTTGGTCTATTGTGCACCATATTGTGAGAATAAATCCAGCCAACCCGACAGTCCTCCATTCCTGGCCACATTTCAGTGAATCTCTCCTGCACTCTTATCTATTACTACCACATCCTTCCTGTACTGCTGCGACCAGAATGGTACACAATATTCCAAATGTGAGCTAATTAATTTAGGACTTGCAAGTAAAATGAATGTGGAAGCCCCTGCTATGATATCTCATCTATTTAAGCATGAGTTTCTGCACTGTTTTGTTAGATCCTACAACCTCTGATTTCGGCTCTAACATTGGACAGAAAAGTGTTAAATTTTGACCAGAATATATATAAGGCAATTTTGACACCAATTCTATCAAATGCTCATTTCCTCATAATTTAGTATTTTTGAAGACTTCAAAAGTGAAAACATCCCTTAATTAATTAGTTTCAATTCCATGAAAAAAAATTGTGCTTGGGCCTATACATTAGTTTCAAGCCTACAGGTTTGTACAGAAAGCTGACAGGGAATCCACCCCTGCCAAATAATTACAACTGGCTGCCATTCAGAGAATCACACTCGGGTCATTCAATTCCCTGTCTTTCTGATGGGGCTCATTCAGGCACCCATTCTTACCGTCATCAGATGTAAGTGCAATCAGTACTCATCAAGATAATTTTGGAGGAGGTGCACTTACTCCACTCTTCTGCATTCCCCAAGAAAAAGAAAGGATGGAGAGGGTGGGGGTGGGTGGAGTGGTGGGGGGGGGGAGGTTGGTGCAAGTCAGGGCTGCAACAAAAGTTTGGGGCCCTCCTTATAATGTGGTGAGGTTACAGTTTGATCTTACATCCATTTTGATTATCATGCAATTGCATGCCTAAAGATGCACTCACCCTTCTTATTCCAGGTATGATTTGTGCTCTAAACTTCTCATGTTACTTGGAAATGAATGCTAAACACAGAGGATCTTCAAAACAACTAAGAAAAAAAATAATTAAAAAAAAATCCCTTTCCTCAATTGATATTTACTAGGAACGTTATTTGAATACGGCTCAAAGAATGAGAGAGTTAGATAAGACTCTTGTGGGTAACGGAGTTAAGGGATATGGGGATAAGGCTGGAAAGGGGTACTGATGGTAATGATCAGCCATGATCTAAAATGGTGGTGCTGGCCCGACAGGCCAAATGGCCTACTCCAGCTCCTATTGTCTATTGTCTTTCCATCCAACCATCAATGCATAACCGCCAGGCTGGGAAATAGCTTTTTTCTCTCAGGTTTTGAAACTGAGGAACAGCAACCTGTAACTGAGTAAATCATTCCAAAATATTTATATATGTATTTTATAGAACCATAGAAACCTATAACATTACTGCACAGAAAACAGGCTCTTTGGCCTTTCTAGTCTGTGCTAAACTATTGTTCTTCCTAGTCTCAATGACCTGCACCCATTTCATGTCCCTCCATATATCTGCCATCCATGTACATGTCCAAATTTTCTTATGTTAAAATTGAGTCCGAATTCACCACTTCAGCTGGCAACCTGTTCCATATACCTACCACTCTCTGTGTAAATAAATTTCCCCTAATGTTCTCCCTATTAAAACTGCTCCCCTTTTACACTTAACCCATGTCCTCTGGTTTGTTTCTCTCCTAACCCATTCATCTGTACCCATCATAACTTTCTATACCGCTATCAAATCTCCTTCATTCTTCTATGCTCTTAGGAAATAAAGTCTTAATCTGTTTAACTGTAACTCAATTCCTGGCAACATCCTCGTAAGTCATCTTGGCGCTCTTTCAATTTTTTTTGTTAGGTCTTCCTATAGTTAGGAGACCAAAACTAACTGGAAATTACAAAACGTGGAGATTTAAGGTTGAAACTAACAAAATTAGTCCCTCAAATCAAAAAAAATCTGCAGCCAGTGTCAGGGGCGAGGTTCCCACTGAAGTGACGACAATTGTTGAATGTGTGTTTGAGATGGTTGACATATTGAAGTAGTCGTTGAAAATGAAATAAGTGTTCCAGTGTCTTCCCTACCTTAATTACATTGAAATACACTTTCAGTAAATTATTTAATTAAAACTTCTTTTGACTATATAATTTTTCCAATAATGAAGAGGCATATACTTTTTAGAAATATTAAAGTTGGGCCTAGGGTAAAAAAAAGTTGAGAACCACTGCCCTAACTCAATCCATGCTTTATTGATCCTTTCTCATTCCTCAAAATTGGCCTTTCTCCAATTTAGAATCTCAATCTAAGGATTAGACCTATCTACATTCAAAATTATTCTGAAACTAATGCCATTATGATCTCTGGACCCAGTGTTCCCCGCCGCACACTCCTATCCTGTTCCCAAAGAGGAGATCCAGTATTGTGTTCTCTTTAGTTATATAAGCAGTTGTACCTCAATATATTGATTTAGAAAAGTTTCTTGAACATCTAGCCCTTTTACTGCATGGGAGTCCCAGTCACCTACTATCACAAACTTTCTGCGGGTTTGCCCCTCCAATTCTCTCTGACAATTGGGTGGCCTATAATACAATTGATAGGCTCTATCAATAACCATGAAGTAGAGAGCAGGGTAATGATAGGCTTTAATAAACATGAGACTTTGGCTGGACCAGATCCAGGTACAGCAATGCCGAAGTGGGGAGGGAGGTTGACCTTTATGGCCAGGTCATAAGGGGAGGAGACATAGGAGATGAGTGTGTGGTGCACTGTTAGCCAGAATCAGACACACACAAAGATAAAGATTGTACAACAGGCTTTAATCCACAAAGGCTTCCACAGAGCCAGGCTGGCTGTGGCTGCAGCAACTCTGAGTATGGCCTCGGGAGGCCGGCGCAGGCTTATATCCTGGAGGGTGATTGACACCCGACCGGATGGGGCTTGATCCATTCAAGCTGACTGATTGACAGCCGGCCAGTTGTTGTCCTGTCCCCTTAACTCCTGCAGGTACAGAGGTTGCCCCCTGTAGTAGGCTGGTGGTGTACCACCACATTCACCCCTTCTTTAAAATTGTCCTGGAGGAGGGGGCAGTAACAAGGAATCACACCCACTATTTACATACAATATTTACAAGTTGAGACAATCTGGTGGCCGCCGGGGTCTCTGTGACCGTCGTAGGTCACTGGTCAGAGGGGAAGTGGGGGGGGGGGGGGCTGGCGGCAGGGGTGTGTGTGGCTGGTATGGTGCCTTGCGGAGGGGTGGCTGAGGTCGATATATGTGGGTCACATTGGATGGGTGGGGGGCGGGTTTGTCTCCTAAGTCTGAAGCGGGCCCCTGGTGGTCAAGAAGGCCCTGTGTGCCCCACAGCTGCCTGGGGATGGGGATGTATGCCCAGTCAGTATCGTCCTGGGTTGGAGGGTGGCATGGTGTGGTGGGTGCTCCTGCTGGTGCCAGGTCCCTGGTTGAGACGGTGTCCTCCCTGCCATTGCCGAACCTAACATAAGCATAGTTATGGTTTGAGTGAAGAAGGAAAACCTGCTCGACCAGGGCTTCGGTCTTGTGTGTCCGTACATGTTTACGCAGAAGCACCGGTCCCGGGGACGTGAGCCATGCTGGGAGTGACATTCCAGTCGCCGACCTCCTAGGGAATGAGAACAGACGTTCATGAGGGGTCTCATTGGTAGCCATGCACAGCAGTGACCTAATGGCATGGAGCACCTCAGGCAGGGCGTCCTGCCAGTACTCAACGGCCCACCCTTTTGACCTGAGAGCCAGGAGGACTGCCTTCCAGACCACCCCATTCTCATGTTCCACTTGCCCGTTGCCTCTCGGGTTATAGCTTGTCGTGTAACTGGTCGCGATGCCTCTTGCCATCAGGTACTGGCACAGCTTGTTGCTCATGACCCCCGGTCGATGTGGATGAAGGCGGGGTAGCCAAACATGGTGAAAATCTGCCCCAATGCCCAGATAGCGGTGGCCGTGGAGGTGTCTGGACAAGGGATGGCAAAAGGGAAGTGTGAGTACTCGTCCACTACTGTGAGGAAGTAGACGTTTCGGTTCGTGGAAGGCAGAGGCCCTTTGAAGTCCATGCCGAGACGCTCAAAAGGCCGAGTAGCCTTTACGACGTGGGTCTGGGGGATGGGGGGTGGGCAGAAGAAGCTGGGTTTACACTCCGCACAGATCCGACAGGCCTTGGTCATGTCCCTGACGTCCCTGATGGTGTACGGCAGATTTCGGGACTTAACAAAATGGTACAACCAGGTGACACCTGGATGGCAGAGGGACTCATGCAATGCCTGCAACCTGTCGTTATGCATAGATGCACAGGTGTGAGAGAGGGCATCGTGGTAGTCGTTAAACTTCCCGGGGTGGTACTGGATGTCATAGCTGTAGGTTGCCAGCTCGACTCTCCAGCGCAGGATCTTGTCGTTCTTGACCTTGCTCTTGTGGGTAGTGTTAAAGATGAACCCCACAGATCGCTGGTCTGTGAGGGGTGTGAATTTCCTGCCAGCCAGGTAGTGGCGCCAGTGACGGACTGCTTCAACAATCACCTGGGCCTCCTTTTCAATGGCGGAGTGCCCTAGCTCGGAGCCGTGGAGGGTCCTGGAGAAGAAGGCGACGGGGTGCCCCCTTGGTTGAGGGTAGCAGCAAGGGGAACCTCGGAGGCATCGCTCTCCACACACAGCCTGCATTGTGGCATCCACGATGTGTTGCCTGATGCGGTTTGAGTGAACCGCCTGCGCCTCAGGTGGGAGGGGAAAAGTTGTGGCTTGGGCCAGTGGGTGGACATTGTCCGTGAAACAAGGGATCCACTGCAAGTAATAAGAGAACAGGCCCAGGCACCTGCGGAGAGCCTTTAGCGTGGGGGGGAGGGGTAACTCCATTAATGGATGCATCCTTTCCAGATCTGGGCTGACGACTCCATGAGCCACGATGTACCCCAGGATGGCAAGGCGGGTGGTGTTGAACACACACTTCTCCTTGTTGTAAGGTTCAGCTCCGCAGCCATCTGGAGGAATTTTTCCAGGTTAGCATCGTGGTCCTGTTGGTCACGGCCGCAGATAGTGACGTTATCCAGATATGGGAACATTGCCTTCAACTTGTGCTGGTCTACCATGCAATTCATCTCCCACTGGAAGACAGAGACCCCGTTTGTGACCCCAAACGGAACCCAGCAGAACTCGTACAGGCGCCCGTCTGCCTCAAAGGTGGTGTAGGGCTTGTCCTTCGGGTGGATAGGGATTTGGTGATATGCCGACTTCAAGTCAATCATGGAGAAAACCCGATAGCGAGCTATCTCATTGACTGTATCGGCGATCCTCGGCAGGGGGTAGGCATCCAGCTTGGTGTACTGATTAATGGTCTGGCTGTAATCCACGACCATCCTTGGCTTACTTCCCCCTTTGACCACCAGGTCTTGGGCTCTCCAAGGGCTGTAACTGGGCTCTATAACGCCATCCGCCAGGAGTCGCCGCACCTCTGCCTTGATGAAGTCCCTGTCTGTGGCATAATAGCGCCTACTTCTGGTGGTGATCGGCTTGCAACCTAGCGCAAGATGTGGGAAGAGCGCCAGTGGGGTGATGCGCAGTGTGTAGAGGCTGCAGTTTGGCCAGGACTGGTAGGTTGGCGTGCTGTGCAATGTGAGTGGAGGGTGGGGCCTCCCGAAGGCAAGGGTGACACTTTGCAAGCGGCACTGGAAATCCAGGCCTAGGAGGAGTGGTGTGCAGAGTTTAGGCACGACCAGGAGCCTGAATCCTGTGTAAGTCTCACCTCCCACCGTTATATCGACCAAGCAGTGCCCGAGGGTACTAACAGTCTTATCCTTGGCGGCGAGGGCGATTGACCAGGTGGTGGGGTGGACCTTTAACCTTAGGGAGTGGGCCACGCTCGGGTGAATGAAGCTCTTGGTGCTGCCACTGTTGAACAGGCACTTTATTACCTGCCCGTTGACTTGCACGTTCATCATCGAGTGCCGAAGGTTGTGGGGGATGTCCCTGGTCAGCGTGGTGGCACCCAGGACCGTATCGGAGTCGGAGTTGTCGCTATCCGGAGGGATGGGGAACGTCAATAGGGCACCCTGGTCATCGCCCGTGTTGACCACGTCGACATCGGTCATCAAGTGCAGCTTGTGGTAGCCGATGGCCTCTGGAGACGTGAGGAGCGTTGGTAGGGCGGCCTGTTCATCGCCCATGTTGCAGTCGGTCTCTGGGTGTGGTGTGCGGCAGCTGATGGCACCCGGAGGTATGGGGAATGTCATTAGGGCAGCCTGGTCATCGCCCATGTTGACCACATCATTCTCAACGTTGTTGGGGGCCCTCAGTGTTGGGCGCTCCCTGGCCCAAGATGCCAGCAGCATGTGGGGGGCCACTGTGTGGCTGGCCTCCTTCTCCAGCCGTGTCCGGTGTGCCGGGGGAAGTGACGTCATCACGGCCGGCAGCAGTGACGTTGCTGTAGTTCTCAGCGAGTGGTGCCGGCGAGGGCTGTGCAGATTCTCGGTGCACATGCTGCGATGGTTGCCGGTGGGGCCGGATGTTGCGCGGTCAAAGTTGGGGAAGGCGGAAGTTATCGCGGGGACAATGGCACCACCCGGCA
Organism: Narcine bancroftii; assembly: GCF_036971445.1. Classification (NCBI taxonomy): domain Eukaryota; kingdom Metazoa; phylum Chordata; class Chondrichthyes; order Torpediniformes; family Narcinidae; genus Narcine; species Narcine bancroftii. The sequence continues at coordinate 33,470,480 of NC_091470.1, forward strand.
CGCGTACGTATGGGGATTCGCCGGGAGGTGGGGAGGTCGTAGAGGGCCGCTGAGCTGTTGGCAGGTTTAGAGAGGCACACTTTTGTGCAAAGTGACATTTCTTGCCGCATCAGGAACAATACTAATTCCTAGCTGGGCAGTTTTGGTGCAATCGTTGTTCTGACCCACACCAGGACCCGCAGTACTTACAGGGGCACCAGGCGCCTGCTGCAGCGACGTTCTCTTCCCCAGCACGGCCTGGGGCTGCAGTTGCAGTAAGAGAGGGCAATGAGGGAGCCTGGGGGAACCTGGAATTGAAGGCCTCGACATACAGAGCTGCTGCTTCTAGGGTTTGGACCTCTTTCACTGTCCTGGTTAGGGCATAGATGTTGTCTTCCAGCAGCTTCTGCCGGATGGCCCTCCAGCGTGGCCCTCAGACAAAGGCGTCCTGGATCAGCCTCTTTACCTCCTCTGCACCTACCCCAGGTTCAGGCCAACTCTCGCAAGTGTCCCAGGTAAGACTCAATTGTCTTCCCGGGTTTCTGGGCTCAGGTGTTGAGGAGGTACCATGCACATGGGCGGCTTGTACAAGTTTGAGAGTGTCCATTGCGCTCTTGTACTTGGAGCCACCTTTGGTTATCTGGAAGGCGCGGGGATCCAGCTTTGACCGGAGTAGGGCCAACCAATTCCGATCAGAGTCCAGGATGTCGCCCTCATATGCCTCGACCACGTGCTGCCAGATCTCGAAGCACGTCTGGGCTTCCCAATGGCGTGGGTCGACCTCAAGGCTCCCTGCGCACAGGAGTTTTTCCATAGCCGCCGTGGGGAAATTTTGTGGATTAAATTGTGGTGCACTGTTAGCCAGAATCAGACACATACAAAGATAAAGATTGTACAACAGGTTTTAATCCACAAAATCTTCCACAGAGCCAGGCTGGCTGTGGCTGCAGCAACTCTGAGTGAGGCCTCGGGAGGCCGGCGCAGGCTTATATCCTGGAGGGTGATTGACACTCGACAGGGTGGGGCTTGATCCATTCAGGCTGACTGATCGACAGCCGGCCAGGTGTTGTCCTGTCCCCTTACACTCCTGTCGATACAGAGGTTGTCCCCTGCAGTAGGCCAGTGGTGTACCACCACATCGTGACTAGTGGGTGGGCCAGCCTCATACATACAACAGCACACAGTTAAGGAATACTGTACAAAGAGAAAACACATCACTACAACAACCCCATAAGTATGTGACTAATTAAATTATACCTTGATCCAATATATAGTACATGTGATGATTATGTGCTGTGCATTATATACATACACACCATGCACATGCAGATGCACACATACACACACATACATACAAACACATACATTACATATATATACACACATATATATATAATACACACACACATATATAATACACACACACATATATACACACACATATATATATATACACACACACATATATATAATACACACACACATATATATAATACACACACACATACATATAATACACACACATATATATAACACACACACATATATAATACACACATATATAAAACACACACACATATAATACACACACACATATATAATACACACACATACACACACATAGATATAGATATAGATATACATACAGATATAGATATAGATATACAGATATAGATATATATAGATATACATATATATATTTTTTTATATATATATATTTATATATATATATTTATATATATATAGATATATATATATTTATATATATATAGATATATATATATTTATATATATATAGATATATATATTTATATATATATATAGATATATATATTTATATATATATATAGATATATATATATTTATATATATATATAGATATATATATATTTATATATATATAGATATATATATATTTATATATATATATAGATATATATATATTTATATATATATATAGATATATATATATTTATATATATATATAGATATATATATATTTATATTTATATATATATAGATATATAGATATATATATATTTTTATATATATATATAGATAGATATATATAATATATACACACATGTCCAACCGATTTGGACATATCTGTAGATCAGGTTGAAGAAATTTCATCTGATAGAGAGCCTTTGTCCTTAATATTCAATTGCTTTCTTCGCGGATACTGCCTGTCCCCTGCTGATTCTCTCCAGCACATTCTGTTATTGTTTCAGGTCTGCAGCATTCACAATTGTTTGTATTTTAATTTAGTGCTCAGGAGGTTAATTTCAATATTTTCACAACTCGTTGAGGCAGAAATTAGAGCTACAATGTAATTGCAGCACTTGGCAGAACTTGCATGACACAGGATGGCAAAAGCATTCATTTGTCCCAATGAATTTATCACCAGGCAAACTTAAAAAAAAAAGATAATTTAGTTTAAAAAAAAATTGCATACTATATAAATCTCCAACCAATAAAGAACATTCATTGTACCCGTGACATCATTAGGTGAAGTTTATTTGTCACAAAATACCCAGTACAGTGAGAGGGGTTCTCATGCACACAGACTACAGGTTATCTCATTCCTTACATACAGTCATGTACAGAGCACAGTTTAGAGTATTGGATTAAAAACAGAGAAGGAAGATCAATTAGCACTAAGGGCAGCATGATAGCTTTGTTTTAGGGTTCATCAAAAACCTGATGGCTGTAGGGAAGAAACTGGCTTTAACCTTGTTAGTGCATATTTTCACATTCTTTAAGTCTACTCCCCAATTGTGAGAGGGAGGTATTCAGGGTGTGATGGTTACTTCCGTAAGTTGGCTGCTTTTCTTAGGCAGTGAGAGGTGAAAATTGAGTTCTTGGAGGTTTTTGGTACAAGTCCATAGGACATAGGAGTAGAAATAGGGTACTCAGCCCATCGAGTCTGCCCCACCATTTAATCATGATCTGACCCATTTTCCCACTCAGCCCAGTTGCCCAGCCTTATACCCATAATCTTTGATGCCCTGGCTAATCAAGAATCTTTGCCTTAAATACACCCAATGACATGACCTTCATCGTGACCTGAGGCAACAAATTTCACAGATTTACCACCTCTGGCTGAAGAAAACCTCCACATCTTTATTCTAAGTGGATGCCCTTCAATCCTGAAGTTGTGCTCTCTTGTCCTCAATTCTCCCACCATGGGAAACAACCTTTTCTACTTCTACTCTGTCCATGTCTTTCAACATTTGAAATGTTTCAATGAGATTCTCCCCCACTCATTCGCTCAAATTCCAACTGGTTCAGGCCAAATGCTGTCAAATATCATCAGATGAAAACCTTTTCATTCCTGGAATCATCCTTGTGAACCTCCCCTGAACCCTCTCCATTGTCAGCCTAACCTTTCTTAAATGAGGAGCCCAAAACTCCTCACAATACTCCATGAGGTCTCACAAGTGCCCCAAAAGCTTCAACATCACATCACATATACTATTCCCATTGAAATGACTGCCAGCATTGCATTTGTGTTCTTCACCATTGACTCAGCATGCAAGTTTACTTTTAGGCTATCCTGCATGAGGGCTCCCGGGTCCCTTTGCATCTAGGAATTTTCAATTTTCTCCCCATTTACAAAATAGTCTGCCTGTTTACTTTTACGACCAATGTGCATGACCATACACTTTCGACATCATATTTAATTTGCCACTTCTATGCTATTTCCCTAATCTGTCCAAGTCCTTCTGCAGCTCCCTGTTTCCTCTGTATTACCTGCCCCTCTATCCCACCTTCTTATCATCTGAAAACTCTGCCACAAAGCTATTCATTCCTTAATCTAAAACTTAAAACACAACATAAAAAGCAGCCCCGACACGGACCCCTGTGCAACACCACTAGTCACTGGCAGCCAACCAGAATATGATCCATATAACCACTTACAGCACAGAACAGGCCAGTTAGGCCCTACTAGTCCATGCCGAAGCAAATCCCCACCCTCCTAGTCCCACTGACCAGTACCCGGTCCATACCCCTCTAGTCCCCTCCTATCCATGTAACGATCCAGTCTTTCCTTAAATATAACCAATGATCCCACCTCGATCACGTCTGCCGGAAGCTCATTCCACATCCCCACCACCCACTGCATAAAGAAATTTCCCCTCATGTTCCCTTTATAATTTTCCCCCTTCAATCTTAAACCATGTCCTCTAGCTTGAATCTCGCCCTTTCTTAATTGAAAAAGCCTATCCACATTTACTCTGTCTGTCCCTATTAAAATCTTAAACACCTCTATCAAGTCCTCTCTCAATCTTCTACGCTCCAGAGAAAAAAGCCCCAGTCTGCACAACCTTTCCCTGTAACTCAAACCTTGAAATCCTGTCAACATTCTCGTGAACCTTCTCTGCACTCTCTCTATTTTGTTTATATCTTTCCTATAATTTGGTGACCCTGTATTCCAACTCTCTGCTTCTTACCAATTAGCCAATGCTCTACACACATGTTTCTTGCTATACCATGGGCTCTCATCTTGTCAAGTAGCCTCATATGCGGCACCTTGTCAAAGGCTTTCTTAAAATGCAAATACACAAGATCCTCTGCATCTACTCTATCTAGCCTGGTAGTCAACTTCTTTGAGAATTCCAATAGTTCGTCAAGCAAGATTTTCCCTTAAGAAAACCATGACGAGATAGGCTTTGACTTATCTCATCATGTGCCTCCAAGTACTCCACAAACTCATTCCTGACGATCAGCTCCAACCTTCTGAGCTGCAGCCACCACCTTCTATTATTTCTTCCAATCTTGAGCATGACAGCTCCCATACCTCACTGTGATGCATTCAGCAAGTATACTTTCAATGGTGTATCTGTTGAAGTTTTGGAGGGGCAAGGGTAGCTGCTGAATGCCTTTAGTCTTCTACAGAACTGGAGGCATTGATGTGCTTTCTAGATTGCCGTGTCGATGAGCTCAGGTCATTGGAGATATTATTCCTAAGAACTTGAAGCTATATACTCTTTTGACTTCAGTGTCGTTAATACAGACTCTTCTCGCTCTCCTGATGTTAATGATCATTTCCTTTGTATTACTGACATTGAGAGAGAGGCTGTTACCTTGGCATCATGCCACTGGACTTTCAATCTCTTTCCTGTAATGCACAACATCATTATTTGATATCCAGTTCACTACTGTGATGTCATCAGAGAATTTGCAGATGGTGATGGAAAGGTATTTGGCTGTGCTGTCATGGGTGTAGGAGGAGTAGACTGAGTAGAGTGCCAATGTTGAGCCCAATCATAGAGGAGATGTTGTTCCTCCATCGTCACTAATTAGACAGGAAGTCAAGGATTCAGTTGCAGAGGGGACACTGAGGCCTAGATCCCGAACTTTGGGAATCAGTTTGCTGGAGTGGATGGTATTGAAGGCAGAGTGTCCTTGGCATCCAAATGTGAAAGGGCTGAGTGGAGAACAAGGGAGTTGGCATGTGCCATGGGTCTGTTCAGCCAGTAAGCTGCCTGGGAGATTAGAGTTGATATAATCCATGACCAGACTCTCAAAGCACTTCCAAATTCAGATTTATCATCGTAACATCACATACAACCCAGAGAATCTTTTTCTTGCAGGCCAGGCAGAATTTCTACTTATTGGTAACTGTAAAGTCTACTCGAGAAAAAGATTTGTATACAAAAGAGAAATACAATAACTGGCAGGACAGAAAAAAAATCCAGTAAAAAATAAGGTGCAAAGTAGTGTGTGCGCTATGTGGTGGAGTAAGAATGACACACGCTCGCGCACACGCTCGCGCTCACGCTCGCGCTCACACACTCACACACACACACTCACACACACACACTCACACACACTCACTCACACACACTCACTCACACACACTCACTCACACACACTCACTCACACACACTCACTCACACACACTCACTCACACACACTCACTCACACACACTCACTCACACACACTCACTCACACACACACACACACACTCACACACACACTCACACACTCACACACTCACACACACTCAATCACAATCACACACTCTCACACACACACACACTCTCACACACTCCCACACACTCCCACACACTCCCACACACTCCCACACACTCCCACACACTCCCACACACTCCCACACACTCCCACACACTCCCACACACTCCCACACACTCCCACACACTCCCACACACTCCCACACACTCCCACACACTCCCACACACTCCCACACACTCCCACACACTCCCACACACTCTCACACACTCTCACACACTCCCACACACTCTCACACACTCTCACACACTCTCACACACTCTCACACACTCTCACACACTCTCACACACTCTCACACACTCACACACTCACACACTCACACACTCACACACACACACAGACATACACACACACACACAGTCGAGATCCTAGATTGATATATTACTCTGCCAACTCAGTTTATATTCACTCCGTCTCGGACAATAGGAGTGATATCATCATAGTGCCAGCTTCCGACTTGTCAGCGTTCCCACCATGTGGGAGGTCACACGGGATGACGGCCTTTGGTGCCTGTTGGGCCCTTGCGATTGCCATGCTTGCCAGCCATTTTGTGAGCTGGGTCATGATTTGGTTTCATGGGCCACTACAAGCCTTTAAATGAGTTTGATCAAGTTTGTTGGTGGAGGGGTAGCAATTGTTCTTGAACCTGGTGGTACAAGTCTTGTGCCACCTATACCACTTTCCCGATGGCAGCAGTGAGAACAGAGCAGGTCCTGAGTGGTGTGGATCCTTGATGATTGCTTCTGCTCTCCAACAGCAACATTTTCTAAATGGTGAGGAGAGTTTTGCCTGTGATGTTCTGAGCTGTGTCCACTACCATCTGAAGGGTTCCCCGTTCAGAGATTTCGGGGGCACCCCATACAAGGCTGTGATTCACCCAGACAGCACACTTTCCACTACACATTGGTGGAAGTTTGCCAATGTTGCTGATGTCGTACCGATCTTCCACAAACACTCGAGGAAGAAGGGGAGCTGACATGCTCTCTACACAATAACATCCTCGAGATAGTGACTAAGCCCTCATGAGAATGGGGAATGCCGTTTCGTTGTGTTGTACTTGTGCATTTGGATGAAAATAAACTTGAACTATATCTTATATACATATATTTAAAAAAAATTATTTAAGAATAGTAGAGTCATGATGAGTTGTTTTAGCAGTTAGTTTAGTGGTTCAGCCGGCTCTCCGCCTGGGGGAGGCTGCCGGCTCTCCGCCTGGGGGAGGCTGCCGGCTCTCCGCCTGGGGGAGGCTGCCGGCTCTCCGCCTGGGGGAGGCTGCCGGCTCTCCGCCTGGGGGAGGCTGCCGGCTCTCCGCCTGGGGGAGGCTGCCGGCTCTCCGCCTGGGGGAGGCTGCCGGCTCTCCGCCTGGGGGAGGCTGCCGGCTCTCCGCCTGGGGGAGGCTGCCGGCTCTCCGCCTGGGGGAGGCTGCCGGCTCTCCGCCTGGGGGAGGCTGCCGGCTCTCCGCCTGGGGGAGGCTGCCGGCTCTCCGCCTGGGGGAGGCTGCCGGCTCTCCGCCTGGGGGAGGCTGCCGGCTCTCCGCCTGGGGGAGGCTGCCGGCTCTCCGCCTGGGGGAGGCTGCCGGCTCTCCGCCTGGGGGAGGCTGCCGGCTCTCCGCCTGGGGGAGGCTGCCGGCTCTCCGCCTGGGGGAGGCTGCCGGCTCTCCGCCTGGGGGAGGCTGCCGGCTCTCCGCCTGGGGGAGGCTGCCGGCTCTCCGCCTGGGGGAGGCTGCCGGCTCTCCGCCTGGGGGAGGCTGCCGGCTCTCCGCCTGGGGGAGGCTGCCGGCTCTCCGCCTGGGGGAGGCTGCCGGCTCTCCGCCTGGGGGAGGCTGCCGGCTCTCCGCCTGGGGGAGGCTGCCGGCTCTCCGCCTGGGGGAGGCTGCCGGCTCTCCGCCTGGGGGAGGCTGCCGGCTCTCCGCCTGGGGGAGGCTGCCGGCTCTCCGCCTGGGGGAGGCTGCCGGCTCTCCGCCTGGGGGAGGCTGCCGGCTCTCCGCCTGGGGGAGGCTGCCGGCTCTCCGCCTGGGGGAGGCTGCCGGCTCTCCGCCTGGGGGAGGCTGCCGGCTCTCCGCCTGGGGGAGGCTGCCGGCTCTCCGCCTGGGGGAGGCTGCCGGCTCTCCGCCTGGGGGAGGCTGCCGGCTCTCCGCCTGGGGGAGGCTGCCGGCTCTCCGCCTGGGGGAGGCTGCCGGCTCTCCGCCTGGGGGAGGCTGCCGGCTCTCCGCCTGGGGGAGGCTGCCGGCTCTCCGCCTGGGGGAGGCTGCCGGCTCTCCGCCTGGGGGAGGCTGCCGGCTCTCCGCCTGGGGGAGGCTGCCGGCTCTCCGCCTGGGGGAGGCTGCCGGCTCTCCGCCTGGGGGAGGCTGCCGGCTCTCCGCCTGGGGGAGGCTGCCGGCTCTCCGCCTGGGGGAGGCTGCCGGCTCTCCGCCTGGGGGAGGCTGCCGGCTCTCCGCCTGGGGGAGGCTGCCGGCTCTCCGCCTGGGGGAGGCTGCCGGCTCTCCGCCTGGGGGAGGCTGCCGGCTCTCCGCCTGGGGGAGGCTGCCGGCTCTCCGCCTGGGGGAGGCTGCCGGCTCTCCGCCTGGGGGAGGCTGCCGGCTCTCCGCCTGGGGGAGGCTGCCGGCTCTCCGCCTGGGGGAGGCTGCCGGCTCTCCGCCTGGGGGAGGCTGCCGGCTCTCCGCCTGGGGGAGGCTGCCGGCTCTCCGCCTGGGGGAGGCTGCCGGCTCTCCGCCTGGGGGAGGCTGCCGGCTCTCCGCCTGGGGGAGGCTGCCGGCTCTCCGCCTGGGGGAGGCTGCCGGCTCTCCGCCTGGGGGAGGCTGCCGGCTCTCCGCCTGGGGGAGGCTGCCGGCTCTCCGCCTGGGGGAGGCTGCCGGCTCTCCGCCTGGGGGAGGCTGCCGGCTCTCCGCCTGGGGGAGGCTGCCGGCTCTCCGCCTGGGGGAGGCTGCCGGCTCTCCGCCTGGGGGAGGCTGCCGGGCTCTCCGCCTGGGGGAGGCTGCCGGGCTCTCCGCCTGGGGGAGGCTGCCGGGCTCTCCGCCTGGGGGAGGCTGCCGGGCTCTCCGCCTGGGGGAGGCTGCCGGGCTCTCCGCCTGGGGGAGGCTGCCGGGCTCTCCGCCTGGGGGAGGCTGCCGGGCTCTCCGCCTGGGGGAGGCTGCCGGGCTCTCCGCCTGGGGGAGGCTGCCGGCTCTCCGCCTGGGGGAGGCTGCCGGCTCTCCGCCTGGGGGAGGCTGCCGGCTCTCCGCCTGGGGGAGGCTGCCGGCTCTCCGCCTGGGGGAGGCTGCCGGCTCTCCGCCTGGGGGAGGCTGCCGGCTCTCCGCCTGGGGGAGGCTGCCGGCTCTCCGCCTGGGGGAGGCTGCCGGCTCTCCGCCTGGGGGAGGCTGCCGGCTCTCCGCCTGGGGGAGGCTGCCGGCTCTCCGCCTGGGGGAGGCTGCCGGCTCTCCGCCTGGGGGAGGCTGCCGGCTCTCCGCCTGGGGGAGGCTGCCGGCTCTCCGCCTGGGGGAGGCTGCCGGCTCTCCGCCTGGGGGAGGCTGCCGGCTCTCCGCCTGGGGGAGGCTGCCGGCTCTCCGCCTGGGGGAGGCTGCCGGCTCTCCGCCTGGGGGAGGCTGCCGGCTCTCCGCCTGGGGGAGGCTGCCGGCTCTCCGCCTGGGGGAGGCTGCCGGCTCTCCGCCTGGGGGAGGCTGCCGGCTCTCCACCTGGGGGAGACTGCAGTTTCTCAGAGTTGTGACTCTGATATTCCTGTATTTCTTTCCTGATGAGAGTAGCTGAAACATGGTGGGGTGGAATGTTTCGTCTTCAGACAATGATCGCAGCAAATCATGTCGATGGGGAGGGAGTGAGACCAATGGTCTTCTCTGCCACTCTTATTGTCCTGCGGATTTACCTGTGAATCACACTGTGATACAGCTGGCCAGGACCATCTGTAGGTTGACATAGTGGCCAGTAGCCTTAGCCACTTCAATCTTCACGGTAAATGCAGTCACTGTTGCGGCTTCCTGACAAGTGAGGAGATGTGTGTCCAGAATAAATCAGGAGCCTCCAGAAACTTGGTACTCTCTCCACTACTGAATTATTAATGTGTATTGGAGGATGGTCGTTCCAGGTTCTCCCGGTGTCCACAACCATCTCCTTTATCTTGTCCACATTGAGACTCAGGATGTTAGTTTCGCACCATTGCATGAGATTTTCCACCTCTTTGCTGTCGTGTGACTTATCATTGTTGCTGATGAGGCCGACGACTGTGGTATCATCTGCAAACTTGATGTCTCTGTTGGAGCTGGATCTGGTGTTGCAGTCATGGATCAGTCGCCTGAACAGGAGCAGGCTGAACACACAGCCCGGAGGTGCGCCAGAGCTGAGTGTGACAGTGCTCGACATTCCGCTGCAAATCTGGACAGACTGCTGTCTTTCCGTTAGCAAGTACAGAATCCAGTTACAGAGAGGGGTGTTAAGTCCCAGCGAGGAGAGCTTTTCTACCAGCTTTTGGGGAATGATCATCTTAAATACAAATCTTAATTCGATGAACAGCAGCCCAGCATGCGAGGTGCCATTCTCCAGGTGGGTTAGGTCGGAGTGGAAGGATGAGGCTATAGCATCATCAGTGGGACGGTTTCTAGTCAAATTAAAATGGGTCTGTGAGAGGTGTTCTTTGATGCGTTCCATCAACAAATGCAATGTGCAGTATTTGTTTGTATACATGTTTAGACTGTATGTCTGTTTGCACTGTTGACCATAGGACGCTGTTTCGTTGGGTTGTACTGTTACAACCGGATGACAAATATACTTGAATTTATTGGCATTTTGGAGTTCATATCTGGATTTCTTCTGGAGGACTAGGTCTTCTCACTTGAATGGCATTAACATGGCCTTGAGCAGTAGATGACTTCCAGTTCATTCCCGGTTTCCGATTGAGTAATACCTTTATTATCGTCGTCTTCTTGGTTAAGCAGCCTTCGACAAACTGATAAAGGCACTTTCAGGTGCAATGTATTCATTGAAGTTGTTTGCCGAATCCTTGAATACAGACTAGTCTGCCACTGGAAGTGGTCACCAATGTATGCATGTATGAAAATGAATTGTTTGCCCACAATCTGTAAATTGCATATTGAGCTATTGGTTTTATATAGACAAAGATGTCAGCGAACTAATACACAAACAGCAATGACTTAAAAGGGTTGTTTCATGCTTTTTTTTTAAAAAAAAGAGTTAGATTTATCCAGACTAGAAGGGGAACTCCTCACTTAATAATTGATGTGAAAGATTCAACTTTCAATTTTTTTTCTCTCTCTCATAAAGTGATCACAAATCTGAAGAAGGACCAGAACACACATGATTGTCTTACTCACAGCAATTGCTGTCATATGCTTTGTTTATAAGGAGGAGTTGTTGAAATAGCAGACAACCAAGATGCTACGAGGTTGATCATTCTTTTCTGAAACTCTGTGAGTGCATTAATATGTTCTGAAAACATGGATCATGAAGAGGTTCAACAGTGAAACAGACTGGCCCAGGTTTAATCCTCAATTTCATTGCTGTCTGCACGTGAATTACATTCCCCTTGCGACCATGGGAGTTTCACCAAGGGCTTTGGATTCCATCCTTTCCCCAAAGACAGGTTAATTGTCCCTTGTAAATTGTGCCCAGTGTAGAGACGAATAGGAGAATGGGGGGGCGGGGGGGGAGGAAAGAGGGGATTTTAAAAATGTGGTAATGGTGAAGCTGATGGGGTCTTGGATGAAAGAGGATTATCCCTCCCCCAAGAGGAGGCCATGAATGTAATAGAAGGTTTAAGGGCTGTGAGGGATGGAGGGAGGGAAGGGTTAGACTGATCATTGAATAGGTTGGCACACCATTGTGGACTGAAGGGCCAACACTGTGCTGGACTGTTGGATGTTCCAACTTTGTGCAGTTGGAAGCTTTGTAGTTTCCAACTGTACAAAGGAAGAATGATCTTTTTTGGAAGACTATATTCATTAAAGGACCTGGGAAGAACTGAAAATGATGTATGTTTTTTTTTTAAACAGCCTGCATTTGTGTGCCAAATTCTTTCAGTCAAGCAATGGCTCCAGATGGGAGCTGCAGTTTAAAAAAAAAGAATTGAACAGGCAATGAAAAACATGAACACAGATGTCACACTGCAAGGAAATCTAAATGATTATGCAAATCACATTTTTATATTGCACTGAAGAATAATAAATTTAGTTAAGGAGATTATTCCCCAAAGGCAGGTCTGAAGGGTTTAACCAGCATTTAAATGCAAAACTCACTCAGTCAGACACAGTTGGTTGGACTCCTACGCACTGAGGCTCTAATGCCATTTGAAAAAAAAACTGCTTAGCGAGATGAAATGTGGGTGTATTTTTGCGTTGCTCCAAGTACAGGTGATTAGATACAGAGTGATAGAAGATTATTTTTGAAAACCGTATCTCTCAACTCAGCAAGTGTTCATCTGTGTCAGGGAACAAGCAATCTATAGGTCCCCAAATAGCCCTCAGGACTCCGAGGAGCAGATAAGCAGGCAGATTTTGGAATGGTGTAGGAAATATAGGGTTGTAGTTACGGGTGATTTCAGTTTCCCTAATAGTGACTAGCTCTAATTTGTCTGGTGCATTCAAGGATTCCTGACATGACATGGTATGTGGACCAGCTGATGAGAGGAGAGGTCACACTGGATCTCATTCTGGGTAAGGAACCTGGTCAGGAGGCGGACTTCTCAGTGGGGGAGCATTTTAGTGAGAGTGACCACAACTCCCTGAGCTTTAGCTTAGCTATGGTAAAGGATAAAAGCAGATAAAATGGGAAAGTGCTTAATTGGGGAAGGGTTAATCACAATTGGATGAGGCTGGAACTAGTGAGAGTAAATTGGAAACAGATGTTCAGGGTGCGAGCACAGGACTAATGTGGAGGAAGTTTAGGGACCACTTGTGCTGGGTTCAGAATAGGTTTTTTCCCCACTGGGACAGGGAAAAGATGATAAGAAAAGAGAATCATGGTTGATGAAACAGGTGAGGCAGCTGGGCAAGAGGAAGACGGAAGCATACATTAGATATAGGAAGGAGGAAACAGGAAGGGATCGTGAGAGATATATGGTAGCCATGAAGGAGCTCAAGAAAGGACTTGGGTGAGCTCAAAGGGGGCATGAGAAAGCCTTGGCATATAGGATTAAGGGGAACTCCAAAGTGTTCTGTGCATATGTGAAGAATGATGATGAGAATGAAGGTGGGGCCACTAAAGGATAAAGGATGTGTCTGGAGGCAGAGGAAGTCCTAAATATATACTTTGCATCAGTATTCACAAAGACCTTGATTAGGGCGAGATTGGAATAGAAAACACCCGAGTGCTGGACAATGTGGAGATTAAGGAAGAAGTGTTGGATCTTCTGAAGAATATCAAGGTTGATAAGACCCCAGGGCCAGATGCGATATACCCCAGGCTACTGGGGGAAGTGAGGGAAGAGATAGCTGGAGCAGTAGCTATGATCTTTGAGTCCTCTTTGGCCACAGGGGAGGTGCTGGAGAATTGGAGATTGGCAAATGTACTCCCCTTGTTTAAAAAAGGTAATAGGGAGAATCCTGGGAATTATAGACCGGTGAGTCTTACATCAGAGCTGTGTGAAAACTATTGGAGAGGATTCTTAAAGATAGGATCTATGAGCATTTGGAGAAGTACAGTCTACTCAAGGGTAGTCAGCATCATTTTTCTGAAGGGATGGTCGCACCTTACGAGTCTGAGTATTTTGAGGAAGTAACAAAAGAAATTGATAAAGGTAGGGTGATAGATGGATTTTAGTATGGTACTTGACAAGGTCCCCCATGTGAGACTTGTTCAGAAGGTCATGAGGCATGGGATTCATGGAATCTTGGCTGTGAGGATAAAAAAATTGGCTTTCAGGTAGAAAGCAGAAAGTAGTAGTGGAAGGAAAGTTTTCTGCCTGGAGGTCAATGACTAGTAGAGTACCACAAGGATTGGTTCTGGGACCTCTGCTCTTTGTGATTTTTATAAATGACCTGGATGAAGAAGTGGAAGGATGGATCAGTAAGTTTGCAGGTGATACGAAGGTTGGAGGAGTTGAGGATGTAGCTGAAGGTTGTCAAAGGTTACAAGAGGATATAGACAGGATGCTGAGTTAGGTGGAGAAGTGGAAAATGGATTTCAATCTGGATGTGTGAGGTAATGCATTTTGGAAGGACAAACCAGAAAGCTGAGTATAGGATTAATGGCAGATTATTTAACAGTGTGGATGAACAGAGGGACCTTGGGATCCAAATCTATACATCCCTCAAGGTCACCACACACATTGATAGGATAGTTAAGAAGGCTTATGGATGCTTGGCTTCATTAATATGGGGATTGAGTTCAAGAGTAGAGAGGTCATCTTGCAACTCTACAAATCTCTGGTGAGACCACACTATTATTTTCAGTTCTGGTCACTTCATTATAGGAAGGATGTGGAAGCTATGGAGATGGTGCAGAGGAGATTTACCAGGATGTTACCTGGATAGGAAATTAAGTCTTTTAACACAAGGTTGGCAGAGATGGGACTTGTCTCCTCTCATCCTTCTATTTTCCAAAGAGAAAGTAGATGTCTACAAGATTATGAGAGGCATAGATAGGGCAAACAGCCAACACCTGTTTCCCAGGGCGGGAATAGCAAACACCAGAGGACACATGTATAAAGTGAAGGGAGGGAAGTTTAGGGGAGGCATCGGGGTGATTTAAAAAAATATATAAACACAGAGTTGTGAGTACATGGAAGGCTTTGCTCGGGATGTTGGTGGAGGCTGAAACATTAGGAGCTTTTAAGACACTCTTAAATAGACACAGGGATGGAAGAAAAATAGAGGGTTATGGGGTAGGGAGGGTTTAGTACTTTTTTTTTAAGGAATATATGGGTCGTTACAGCACCAGGGCCTGTACTGTGCTGTAGTGTTCTATGTTCTTGCCACATGGTACACTCCGATCTCAACACTGGAACTTTGAAATTAGCAGTAGGACTATGCCCATTCAGCTCTTCAATCCTACTCTGCTTTCAATGTGATCACGGATGTTCATCCAAATTCAATAACACATTCCTCCTTTCCCCCCCCCCCCCCCCCCCCATACACCTTGATGTGTTTAAAGATATTAGAATTACAGTTATCTTCTTTTGAACATAGAGTCTTGCCACAACTATGGTAAAGCATTCCAAAGGTTCACCCTTTCGGTCAAGAAATTTCTCTTCATCTCCATCCTAAATGGTTTAAACATTACACCACATACTTAGGCTGTAACCCCAGACTCGGGATTCGCCATGTGCCTCCTACCTCTATCTGACCCTCTATGGGGTCAAGATTCAATAAGATTCGATGAGAGCCCCTCTTCTCTTTTCTTCTGAACTCCAGCAAATACAAGATGACATATTTCAACTCCTCTATCCCTGGAATCAGTCTGGTGATTGCTGCATGCATTCTGAAATTTTTGTCTTCTCCTTGTAGGAACAATGCTCTTGCCGCAGAGCTCACAAAATGTGGCCTCCATGAGCCTGAACCTGCATTTGAATCCTCCAGCTATAAAGCCCAATGCATCATGAGCTTTCTTAACCACCTGCTGCAGCCGCATGCTTACTTTCATCAACTCGCACACAAAACACCCTTTTCCTCATCTTGTACCTTGCAGATAATTATTTAATTTCCTGTTTTTTTTGCCTGTAATATATATATTACCTCAAACTTGCATTGAAGTGCACCTGCCATCCATTTGCCTGCTCATTCAACATGTGAGAATTGCATCCGTGCCCCGCTACATTCTCGTCAATGGTCATATTCCAACTAGTTTTTAATTGTCTAAAATCTTCAAGCTATTACATTTAGTATCATCAACTAAATTTTTAACCTATAGTTTTGTTTCTTAATCTGCTTCTTGTATGCCTACCAGCTGTCAATCTGTATGCCTTACCAATCACATGTTCACTTTCAAGTTCAAGTTTATTATTGTTGGACTTTAAATATACAAGACAAAACAGCATTTCTCCAAACCACAGTGCAGACACATACATAATAGACAGCACATAATGATCACATATATACACAAGATAAAATGTAAAGTAAATATAAATGAATATTTTGGAATAATTTATTCAGTTACAGGATACGGTTCATATTTTGTTCTCTAATCTCTTACGTGGGACCTTGTTAAAATCATCTGAAAGTTCAAACTAAAACCACTGGTTCACCCTCATCCATTCAACTAATCACATCTTTAAAGAAATTCTTGCAACTTTGTGAAGCATAATTTCAGTACTGATGATGACTTTGACAGATTCAAATACATTTTGTTCCCCAATGCTATACTGCAGTATCTTTATTGAACTCTGACATTTTCACCACTACCGTTGTCAGGTCTGCCCATTTTTAAATGGCAGGGTTATGTAAGATAATAGCAACAGATCCAGAGACTTAAAGAGTCTAGGATAGTGGTTCTCAACCTTTTGTTTTTCCACTCACATACCACCTTAAGTAATCCCTTACTAACCACAGGGCATATATGGCATCCTATGCCTTGGTGCTCTGTGGTTAGTAAGGGATTACTTAAGGTGGTATGTGAGTGGAAAACAAAAGGTTGAAAACCACTGGTCTAGGAAATTACCACAAAGGTGCCTTTACAATCCAGTTTGTAAAGGTAATAAGACTATTGAATCTTTCAGACACACATGAAAGATTAACAGAGGTTAAGGAAAGCATCTAATCCGGACGGAGTACTCAGCCGAGCACTGAAAACCTGGGCTGACCAATTCGCCAATTTATTCACAGAGGTGTTCAACATCTCACTCTGGCAGGGTGTGGTACACACCTGCTTCAAACAGGTCTCATCATATTTGTGCCCAAGAACCGTGTGGTAACCTGCCTAAATGTCTACTGACCAGTGGCACTCACATAAAGTGTAATAAAGTGTTTTGAGAGGCCGGTGTTAAAACATATCAGCTTCTTATAAGTGGCAACATGGATACATTCCAATTTGCCTCCCACAGCAACTGGTCTGCAGCAGATAACCATCTCAGTGGCTCTACAGAACAGCAAAGATACATACTTCAGGACACTCTATCAACTACAGTTTAATATTCAACACCATCATCCCCTCAAACTGATCAGAAATCTCCAAGACCTGGGGCTCACTGGATCCCTCACCTAAATCCCCAATCAGTGAGGATTGATAAGAAAATCTCCTCCACAAACTCCATCAATATTGTACCACCAGTGCTGCATTCTCAACCCCCTGCTCTACTCACTTTACACCTACGAATCAGTACAATAACACCAGCTACAAATCAGCTGACGATTCACAGTAGTGGGTTATGTAAAAGGAGGAGATAAGTCAGCAGGAGGGAGATTGAAAACTTAGCTAATTGTGTTCTAACAACAAACTTGCACTCAATGTCACCAAAACCAAGGAGCTGATTATTGATCTTAGGATGCTATGATCCAGTGATCATTGGGGAATCAGAGGTGGAGAGGGTGAGCACACTTAAATTCCTGGGAGTCACTATTTCGGAGAACCTTTCCTGGACCTAACAAACAAATGTAATTGTGAAGCGCGTCAGCGCCTTTACTTCCTCAGAAGTTTTCTGAAGTTTGGTATGACATCAAAAACCTTGACAAACTTCCACAGATGTGAAGTGAAAAGTGTGCTGACCAGCTTCATCACAGTCTGGAATGGAGGAACAAATACCTCTGAGTGGAAAACACTGCAAAAGGGAGTGGACACAGTCCTGAATCACAGGCAAAACTCTCCCATCATTGATAAAATCTACATCGCACGCTGGCATTGGAGTGCAGCAGCAATATTCAAGGATCCACACCACCCAGGACAGGCTCTGTTCTCTCGGCTGCCATCAGGAAAGAGGTAGAAGTACCTCAAGACTTGTACCAGCAGGTTCAGGGACAGTTGCTACCCTTCCACCATCGGACTCCTAAACAACAAACTCATTGAAAAAAATGTCTCAAAGTGACTCTTTGAAAGGGCTATTACTTTGCACATGATTTATTATTGAATATTTACTTTCTGTATTGCAGTTTATTTCCACTTCCTTCCACTTAAGAAATGATATGTATAAAAAGAGAGAAATGTAAATATAATTTCTTAAGTAGTTTTTTTTGCACTACCAATAAGTAGAAATTCTGCCTGGTCCACACTAAAAAGAATCTCAGGGTTGACAATAAATTTGAACTTTGAAGTTTGAACTTTGATCTTTTCATACAAACATACATTTATCAGCTCAATAACTCATGTTTAATTAATCTATTGCTTTGTTTGATCTATGGGATCTCCTTAAACACAAAGCTTCATTGGGTGTCCATGATGTCCCCACACCAGGTGTTCACAACGCTGGTCAGAATTCTGGCTTACAGGCCTACTTGTGCCCCAATGCAGTGGAGCTGTGGGAACACATCCTGAAAACGTTTATACCTGTTTGGCATTAAAATAAACCAAAAAAGGTGACTCAACCGTGGATAACAAGGGAAATTAGAGACAGCATTGGGTCCAAAGAGAGAGCATATCAATTGGCCAAAAAAAGTACCGCAACCGAAGACTGGGAGCAGTTCAAGATGCAGCACAAAGGGATTAATCAAGAGAGCAAAAATAAATTACGAAAGTAAGCTTGCGGCAAATATAAAAACCGACTGCAAAAGCTTTTATAAATATGTCAAGAGGAAAAGATTGGTGAAATCCAGAGTAGGTCCTTTGCAGTCGGAATCAGGGGAATATATAATGGGGAATAAGGAAATGGCAGACCAATTAAATTCTTACTTTAGTTCTGTTTTTACAAGAGAGGATACAAATAACCTCCCAAGGATGTTGGGAAACATAGAGACTAATGGAAGGGAGGAACTGAAAGAAATCAGTATCTCTAAGGACATGGTCTTGGGGAAATTGATGGGATTGAAGGCAGATAAATCCCAAGGGCCTGATAATCTACATCCTAGGGTACTTAAGGAAGTGGCCATTCAGATAGCAGATGCTTTAAGAATTATTTTCCAGAACTCGATAGACTCAGGATCAGTACCCATGGATTGGAGGGTAGCTAATGTTACCCCACTATTTAAAAAGGGGGGTAGAGAAAAAGTGGGGAATTATCGGCCTGTGAGCCTTACATCAGTAGTGGGCAAAATGATGGAATCCATTATTAAGGATGTAATAGCGGAGCATATGACTAGCAGAGAAGGGATCGGACGGAGTCAACATGGATTTACAAAAGGTAAATTGTGCTTGACAAATCTATTGGAATTCTTTGAGATGGTGACAGGTAAAATAGATGGGGGAGAGCCAGTGGATGTGGTGTACCTGGACTTCCAAAAGGCCTTCGATAAGGTCCCGCATAAATGACTGGCTTACAAAATCAAGGCTCATGGGATTGGGGGCAAAGTATTGATGTGGATTGAGAACTGGCTGGCAGGTAGAAGACAGAGAGTTGGGATAAATGGCTCGTTTTCTGAGTGGCAGGCGGTGACCAGTGGGGTGCCACAGGGACCCCAGCTGTTCACAATTTACATTAATGATCTGGATGAGCGGATTGGATGTAATATCTCCAAATTTGCAGATGACACTAAGCTAGGAGGGGTTGTGTGCACGGAAGAGGGGGTCAGGAAGCTCCAGTGTGATTTGGATAAATTGAGGGACTGGGCAGATACATGGCAAATGCACTACAATGTGGATAAATGTGAGGTTATCCACTTTGGCAATACAAACCGGAGGGCAGATTACTATTTGAATGGCAATAGATTAAGAGATGGGGAAGTGCAGAGAGACCTAGGGGTACTTGTACATCAGTCTCTGAAGGCGAGCATGCAGGTACAGCAGGTGGTTAAAAAGGCAAATGGTATGTTGGCCTTCATATCAAGAGGGTTTGAGTATAGGAACAAGGATACCTTACTGCAGCTGTACAGGGCCTTGGTGAGACCCCACCTGGAGTATTGTGTGCAGTTTTGGTCACCTTATCTAAGGAAGGATGGTCTTGCAATGGAGGGAGTGCAGAGGCGATTCACCAGGCTGATACCTGGAATGGCAGGAATGACTTATGAGGAAAGATTGCGCAAATTGGGATTGTACTCGCTGGAGTTTAGAAGATTGAGAGGGGATCTTATAGAGACCTATAAAATTCTGGCAGGACTGGACAGAATGGATGCAGATGGGACGTTTCCAATGATGGGAAAATCCAGAACCCGGGGCCATGGTTTGAGGATAATAGGCAAACCATTTAGGACCGAGATGAGGAGGAATTTCTATACCCAGAGGGTGGTGAATCTGTGGAATTCATTGCCACAGAGGGCAGTAGAGGCAGGTTCATTAAATATATTTAAGAGGGAATTAGATCTATTTCTTCAGTATAAGGGTATTAAAAGTTACGGAGAGAAGGCGGGGACAGGGTACTGAACTTTAAGATCAGCCATGATCTCGTTGAATGGTGGAGCAGGCTCGAAGGGTCGAATGACCTACTCCTGCTCCTATTTTCTATGTTTCTACTGTTCTCAGTCATCACCTTCCAGGGTATCATGTGCACATTCCAATTGCTCTGCTTCTGTCACCCATCTTCATCTTCCGGTTTCGGACTCTCAGCAATTTACACAGTCTCTTCATTGCTCCATAACGCTAATCCTACTTGAAACTGTCACTCCCAATTTTGCGTCACTCTTTTTGGAGCTAAATGCATCCTGCTGGAGGAACTTGGGGTGTCAACCAGCATCAGTGGGAGAAAAAGAATGGTTGACGTGATGAAAAAGGGAGGTAAAAAGCGAGCCCAGATTGGACCAAAGCTTAGTGGGGGGGGGGGGGGGGGGGGTTTAAGAGGAATGAGTGGAAAAATCCAGTGGGAAAACTTCAGCAATCTCTCTACATATTTGATCCTCTTGCTCCCAGTGACTCTGGTGGCTGAGAGTATACTCCCATTAGGGTGACTACTCCTTTTCAGAACCTAATTTCCTCCCACACTGCTTCACACGATAGTTCACCGGCAAGATCCTCTCTAAAGATTACTGTGATTTCGTCTCTGACTAATATTGCCACAACCCCCACCCCCTGCTCTTATTACACCTGGAACAACAGTGCCTGGAACATTGAGCTGCTACTCCTGGTGCTCCTTCAACCACATCTCATATCCATGCCACTTTTAAAGTTCATCCACTTTCCCCTCCAGGGTTTTTGCATTAAAACAAACATAATAAAGTGCACCGGTCTTTCACCATCCTGTTCTGGCTCAATGTACTTCCTTTGCCTTGCTCAGCTCTCCTTAACCTCTTTAGTCCCTGATTATTCACGGTGACATATAACGGTCTGATATAGGGACACCAATACTCCTGAGCCGAAAGCCCTGCAATAGGTAGAGGACACAGCCCAGGACATCACAGGCAAAACCCACTCCACCATTGAGAACATCTATGAAGAACGTTGTCACTGGAGAGCAGCAGCAATAATCAAGGATCCACATCACCCATCACATGGTCTATTCTTGCTGCTGTCATCAGGAAAGAGGTATCGATGCCACAAGACTCGCACCACCAGGTTCAGGATCAGCTGCTTGCTACCCTCTCCATCATCAGACTCCTCAACGACAAACTCAATCAGAGAATCTTACTTTTGCACTTAATTGATATTTTTTCCTCTCTGTATTGCACAGTTTGCTTACATGTGTACAACCCATAAGAGAGAATTTGACACACAGGAAAAAGATCTCAGGGTTGTATGTGATGTCATGCATGTACTCTAACAATAAATTTGAACTCTGAACACAGTTTTCAGACAGCTTTGGTTCTCCAAGCTCACAATAATCTTTGCTTAGTTATGAGACAATTGAAGCTTGTTAAAGCATCAAGAGCTGGCTAATCTCAGGAATACACTTGGTGAGGGTGGCAGTGAACTCAATCATCAGTCTGTTTAGGAATACCTTGCAGTCTCCTCATATGGGTATGCAAAAATGTGCTCGAGAAACATAACAGGTCACACATCATCCAGAGGAAGGGTAGAACGTTTAGGCCCGAGACAAAACTTTTGGAGTTGGGGCTCCTCATAGTCATAGACATTTGCTGAACTTGTACCCAGTAACTGAACCATTGATTCAGAGAGAGGAGTAGAATGCCAGAGTGCCAGAGAATGATGGGTTCTTGATTAGTCAAGGCAACAAAAGTTATGGGAAGAAGGCCGGGCAGTGGAACTGTGGAAACATGCATCAGTTCATGATTCAATGGCAGGTCGGATGCAATGGGCTGAATGGCCTATTTCTGCTTCTATGTCTCATGGTCTTATATTAATAGATGGGAAATTTAAGCTACAAAATAAATAAATGTTATCCTTTAAAAAGAAACTAGACTGAAATTTACTGGATTTATGTTTAAAAAAAATCATCCTGTTTGCAGGTCTGACCAGATCTACCAATGTGGAAAAAAAACACACAAATGCTGGAGAAACTCAGCAGGTCAAACAGTGTCTTCATGTAGCAAAGGTGAAGATACAGAACCAACATTTCGGGCTTGAGCCCTTCATCAAGGTGTGGAGGAACACTAGAGATGTCGGAACAAAAGGGGAAAGGGGAGGGGAAGGTGGTGAGAGTGGGAGATGATAGGTGGAGGGGGGTGGGGGGGAAGGAAGAAAGGAGGTAGGAATTGGAACAATTAGTTAAGGGTGGGAGGGGGGTAAAAGCAAGCTGTTGCAGTGAACTCAATGTTCATGCCTAGATGAAAAATTAGGTGGTATTCCTCCAATCTGGGGGTGGTCAGGGTGGGGTAGTGTGAAAGGCCATGGACAGACATGTGAACTTGAGAGTATGACTCAGAATTGAAATGGTTGGCTACGGGGAGGTCGCTTTTGTTGCGGACGGAGAGGAGGTGCGGGGCAAAGCGATCTCCTAATCTGAGACCGGTCTCTCCGATGTGGAGAAGGCCACAGAGGGTGCACTGGATACAGTAAATGAGTTCTTTGGAGGGATAGGTGAAGTGTTGCTTCACCTGAAAGGTCCGTTTGGGACCTCGGACCGTGGTGAGGAGGACCAAAGCCAGGTGAACTTTATAAATGTTAAATTCTGTGCACAGTACAAGAATTGCCTGCAACCAGTGAACTTAGAGGAATGAGAAGTGAGATTGGACTGTGAACCAAAGAATATTTCTGACCTTACACACACATATTACATACACATGCACTTAGAATTAGAAGGGGGTTAAATTAGGTTAAGTTAAAGTTTGATTCCGTTTTCATGTTTAAAGATAATTAAAAGCAACTTTTGTTTAAGTAACCATTTGTCTTGGTGAATATCTATTGCTGCTGGGTTTTGGGGTACTCTGGGCTTTGTTTTACTCATCACATGTCACCAGATCACACTCTTCCCAACTCATAGTGAGAATCCATCAATGAACTAATCAGGAGGGCAGATGCACACTTAGATAATTATCCAGGTGCATTCACAGGAAGTACCAAACAATTGGGAGAGGGGTAGAGAAGGGGAGAGCGATAACAGTATGTGAATGGCGTAATGAAAGGAAGATTTATATTTGTATAGCATCATTCATGGCCTTGTATCACAACACCAAATATTTTACAGAGTTGTTACGATTTAAGAAAGAGAGGAGAAAATAGATGCACAACAAACTCTTACAGCAATGGGGAAAGCTGAGGGTCAGCACACGAAGATTAAAACTCTCTTGCTGAACTTTAAGAGAATGCCACATTGTGTTTTGTTTCCTACTGAAAGGAAAATTAGTATCTTATTTGAAGGGTGGCATGTCTATAGTTGACTAGTTGAAGTGCTAAGCAATATTTTTAGAACCATACCATCATAGAGTAATGCCACACAGAATCAGATACTTGCTCATCGACACACTGCCATCCAGCACCAGCTTACACTAATCCTACGCTAATCCCAGTTTACCTCCTCCACTTACCCACCAGCTTCCCTGAGATATACAACTCACCTGCATATGAGGGGCAATTTGCAAGTCAATTAAATTATCTATTGACAAATCTTTGAAATGTGGGAGGTAACCAGAAAAAATACCCACTTCATCAGATGGAGAACATGCAAACTAAATGTAGACAACTGCGTGGGTCAGAATTGAACCAGGACTGCTGAAGCTGGGTCTCAGCAATGATTCAGAGGTGGGAATAGCAATAACCTTAGCCATGTGTGACGTCAGTTTACCAAATGAAGAGCTTGGCACTCAGTAAGCTGGCCATCTCATACAGAATTGTCACCCTGTTATCTTTATGGGCTAAATCCCAAGACCCATTTCACTTGAAGGATGACAAATGGCAACCAATAGAAATCTAGTGTGGAAACACGTGCCACTCATTGACATGGCAAAGAGATAGCCTTAGGGGATGGAGGCTCACAATAGAATAGGCGCTGTTGCTCCTTGCCATGCCATAACTAATTCTGCACAAATTATACTTCTAAAAGCAAGAAAATGCATAGATTTAAAGGAAAAAATCTCTTTGGATTGAAATGGGCAGTGCAGTAAGAGACAGATACAGGTGGTAGGGCTTTTATGATCTGGATTTTTCTGGCAATCATCAAAACAAGCCCAGGATTTTGCCGTCAAGTGGTCAAAAGCAGATGTCACAAACCTCACCATCCATTGGATGCATAGATTTCATTAAAGTTTGGTTGCAGGATTCCCCATGGATTCCAGCTGTGGAACTTTACCAAAGTGAATGGCCAGGAATGAGCTCTTGGATCGTGCCCCCCTCCCCCATTTAAACAGGGACCCTGATCTGTGACCTCTGATTTCAATGGGGATTGTTACATTGAGGAAGACAAGGAAGGAAATGGTTTTCTTAAAATAATTATTTGTGGTTCATTTAATGCTTTTAAATAGTTCAAAGTAATTTATCTGTCTTCTGTTCAATTTTACTATATTGAAGTAAATATTTTTCATTTTTTTAATATAATCATTAAGCACTTTTTCATTTTGTTATAAGTACCCATCATAGATATTACTGAAAACCAGATGTATCCATAACATTTAAGATTCCTGACAGCTTTAACAGCTTGCAAAGCTGAGGCGAGGGGGAGGGGGTGGGGGGAGATGCTTTGCCAACTGACAAAACTCTTTGAGGAGTTGAAGAGTCTCTGTGGCCCCATCTCTGCTTACCACCTCATCACTGGACACAGCAAGGTCGTCCAGATCAGGTGGGGCTGGATTACGGGGCAGCAGGCTCAGGACAACACATAATTGCTGGCCCTGCATCTCCCAGTGGAGCAGCGAAGCCCAAGAACATTCAGAAAATATGCCAGAGAAAAGGAAATATTCACAGCTCTCACTGTGAAATAATGTGCAATAAATTAGCTTTTTTTAAAAAAAGAGTATCAGTGATTCATTGAAGATAAAAAAATTTGGAAATGGTCCAAACACAAACCTGTTGAGGATCCTTCCCCCCCCCCCCCCCTCCCTATTAAGAGGTGCCTGGGTTAATGCTGCAGAATTGGAACCCTGGCACATGTGAATTAACTTGCTCAACGTATGACCTGAAACAATCCAAAATGTCACGTTAGCTTTCTGACTGGGATTCAATATTTGCAACAAAATGTCTGAACTGCAAAAAGAGCTTATCAAATAACGATTATTAGGCTTAGTGGAAAAGTGGCTAAAGTTCCATTCATAGTCTAAGGAGCTCTGATGGCAAACCGACCACATTTAGGTAAATTAAAAGATAACATTAACCCCTCCCAACTCAACTCAACTCAAGGATACTCCATCTCCGCCACATCTGCTTTCCCACCATCCAGTATTAAAAGGGAGCGCTTTGCATAGACCTACCCCTCGTCGTGGCTCTTTTCGGAGGACTTCTTCCACTCTTTCCCTTCTGGCGTTGAGCTGCAGCCAGACTGGGCAAGTCCTGATGAGTTTGTCCAGGATACTGATTCCAGCCAAAGGCGTCAGCAAGGAAGCGACTGGCTGAGGCTGCCCGCAGTCATCGAGGGCACCTGGGGGTGGGCTGAACGGACACAACGTGCAAGTTTTCTACCACCCAAAGAGGACCACGTTCACGATGGTATCCGCGACATGACGCTTATTTAACACAAGAGCACCAGCGAGTAAAGTTAGTCTTTGCAAAGCTGCAGTTAAGTGAAATGCAGTAATAAAATGCTGCTTGGGTGAGCGACGGATTCTCCACAAACCCCCCCACCTTCCCCATATAAAATTTGTTCTACCTTAAACTACATACCCTGGCATGTCTCCACTCTCCACCTCTTCCCCTGATGTTCTCTTCATCATTGTCTCCCACGATCAGCTCCGCTGCGATGACCCATTTAAGCGGGTCTCTGGCTGGGAAACTTTTTAAAAAGTTTTCAAAAGTTGACAGGGGCAGATCACATTTCGCGAAAGAAAAAAAGAGTATTGCACTCTGCCTCCCAGCCAGAAAGATGGCGTTGGATTTTCTTTTCGAAAGACTTTTAAAAAATAAGTTACAGCCCTAGAGAAGGGGTGGGGGGGGGGGGGGGGGGGCGGGGCGGGTTCTCTGCCTTTGGCTTCCTGTGTGGGGTGGAGGGGGTGTCAGGAAGAGGCAGTGCTCAGTGGTCAAGCCTTCAGTATGACGACCTCCTGCTTTCCAAACGCAGAAAGTGGGAGGAGCACTGATTTCAGCTGGTCGACCTTGGCAGCTGAATCCAGTTTAAAAGTGGCGGCAGGGAGGTGGAAACGAAGTCCATCTGGGTTTTTTTTTCTTGCAATCTTGGCCACGTTAGTGACACCATGCTGGGGCTGTGCGAGGTGCAGAAGCGTCCTCGCCTATTGCTCTCGCCTGCCCCTCGCGTCGTCCCCCCCCCCCTCAAATCTGAGCCAATTCTCCAACTCAGGCCAGATGCACTGGCCAATTCTAGCGGATACCGATCAGAAACGGGGGTTTCTTAGCGAGAGAGGTGGGGAGGAGGAGGAGGAGGAGGGGGAGGAGGAGGGGGAGAGGAGGACGAGGAGGGGGGAGGAGGGGGGGAGGAGGAGAGGAGGACGAGGAGGGGGGGGGAGGAGGGGGGGAGGAGGAGAGGAGGACGAGGAGGGGGGAGGAGGGGGGGAGGAGGGGAGGGAGGAGGGGGGAGGAGGGGGGGAGGAGGGGGGGAGGAGGGGAGGAGGGGGGGAGGAGGGGAGGGAGGAGGGGAGGGAGGAGGGGGGAGGAGGGGGGGAGGAGGGGAGGAGGAGGGGGGGAGGAGGGGGAGGGAGGAGGGGGGAGGAGGGGAGGAGGGGGGGAGGAGGAGGGGGAGGGAGGAGGGGGAGGGAGGAGGGGGGGAGGGGGGGAGGGAGGAGGGGGGGAGGAGGGGGAGGGAGGAGAGGGGGGGAGGGGGGGAGGGAGGAGGGGGGGAGGAGGGGGAGGGAGGAGGGGGGGAGGAGGGGAGGAGGAGGGGGGGGGAGGACTGTCAACTTTCCAAGTTGTTTCAGCACGAGAATGAATTCAGTGGCTTCAGCAAAATTCGCAAGAAGAAGCAATTTCCACATGTAGTGAAGCGATTCTCAGGGTAGAAAAAGAGATAAAATAGCTGGTTACAAAATATAATGACAGGAAGGCTCTGCTGGAAGAGAGTGGTCTGGGTTTTATTTTACAAAAGGGGCAGCTTGTATGAAAGGATCTGCTATCCCTTGTATAAACAGATTGGAGACGAAATGCCTCAAATGTGGGAGAAAGTCCAGGCTTTCTTTCTTTTCTTTTTAAAGATGAGTTGACACCTGGTAAGAACTTCTCCACAGTCTCCAACAGTACCAGAGCACGCATCCCATATATGCCTTTTTTTTCATCACGTTATCTATCGGTGCTTCCATCGTCTGGGATCTTTTACAGCTATACACTAATGTTCCATCGTGCTCCTTAACATCCTATTGTTCATTGCATAATGAATGACTCGCCCAGATTAGTTCTTCCCAAAAATTTTTTTAAAACTCTGCACATTTTATCAGATATTTATCTGTTCTTAGACCCCTGCTCTATTCACTTTACCACCTGCCTCGGTCTGATAATAACACCATCTACAAATTTGCCAACCATACCATGGTAGCGGATTGGGATGAGTCAGCGTACAGGATAGAGACTGAAAACTTGGCTGAATGGTGCACCAACAATGACCTTATGCTCAATGTCACCAAAACTAAGGAGCTGATAGTTCAGGAGGTGTACACTCCAGTGATCATTGGAGAGGATGAGCACATTTAGATTCTTGGAAGGGACAATCTTGGAGGATCTTTCCCGGACCCAACACACCGAAGGCATTGTGAAGAAAACACATCAGCGCCTCTTACTTCCTCAGGAGTTTGCAGAGGTTTGGGGTGACATCGGAAATCTGGCAAATTTCTATAGATGTGTGGTGGAAAGTGTGCTGACCAGGTGCATCGTGGTCTTGTATGGGAACACTATACCCCTGAGCATAAAGCCCTCCAAAAGGTAGTGGACACAGTCCAGGACATTACAGGCAAAACCCTCCACAATATTGAGAACATCTCGAGCGTACGCTGCCGTCGGAGGGCGGCAGCAAGCATAATAGATGCCACAAGACTCACACCACCAAGTTCAGGAACAGCTGTGACCCATCTACCATCAGACTCCTCAACAACAATCAGGGAATCATTTAAGGACTCTCACTTTATTGATTTTCTTTGTTCTCCCTGTATTGCACAGTCAGTTTGTTTACATTCTTTATCTGTTTACAGTTATTTTGATTGTTTACATGTTCACGCTGTGTACAGTTTATATTTTGCACTACCAATTAGTTGTAATTCTGCCCCACCCGCAGGAAAAAGGAATCTCAGAGATGTATATAATGTCATGTATGTGCTCTGACAATCAATCTGAAATCTGAACACTTCTTTATCATCCTTTCCATGGTTTTTACCCACCTCAGTAAATAAATCTGATTACTTCTTATCTGTTGAACACTGCATCCAAAGTTTCAGTTGAAATTCAAGAAACGTGGTATGTGACAGACACATTAATTTATATCTGTTACTGACATTATAAAATGCAGGATTATCTTTCTCCTGCTGGCAATGTGGACCTGGAGCTTAAGAGGATATGTGGTACAGTGGAGGCATGGCTGTAACACGGAAGTCTGCAGATGCTGTGATTGTAGTAAAGACACAGTGAAATGTTGGAGGAACTCAGCCGGTCTTTTCGGCGTCCATGAAAAGCAAAGATATATTGCTGACATTTCAGGCCTGACCCCTTCTTCAAGGAATAAGCAGAAGGAGCCAAAAGCAGGAAATCTCGCAAAGTCTCAGAATTCAGAAAATGCTGGCTGGAGGATTAATCCAGACCAACAAAAGGTGTTAATTGGATATGATAAGAGACTATGTAAGAATGTATCATGTTTGTGTGAGACAGGGAAGGGAGAGAGATAGAGCTGGGGAAAGGCGACAAGGGAGGGGGGGGGGTAGGTTAACAAAAGCAAAAGAAGTCAATATTGATGCCATCTGCTTGGAGGGTGCCCAGTTAGAAGATGAGGTGTTGTTTCTCCAATTTGCGGTGGTCTCAGCCTGGCAGTACATGAGACTGTGGACAGACATGTCAGCAAGGAATCAGGAATTTTAATGGGTGTCTAATGTGAGATCCACGCTATTGCGGCAGACAGAGCCGAGGTGCTCAACAAAGCAATCTCCCAGTCTGAGACCAGTCTCTCCAATGCAGCAGATACCACAACAAGAGCACTGGATGCAGTAGATGACCCCTGCAGATTCACAAGTGAAATGTTGCTTCACTTGGAACGACTGAAGTAGTATAGCACCTATTCCATCTTTTGAAGCATCCGTGGATATTTTCATCTTTCTGGATGTGTCAAAGAACATCAAAAGTACTGGTTCAGTCATTAGAATGGTCTTCAGTCATCCCCATTCTTCCTTGTGGTTGTCTGTCCACTTGAATTCACATTTGTCCTGCAATTACTTCCTCAGGTACATTATTTTGGAAAACAGGTTTGGTATGAATTTACCAATGAAATTGATCATTCCCAGCATTCTCAATATGCCTTTTTTTTTGTCATTGGTCTGGGCATCTCTAAAATTGCTTTAATCTTGCTCTTGTCTGGCTCCTGACAGCTTATCTCCCAGAAAAGTGATTTCCTTTACACCAAGATGACATTTTTCTGTTAACTTGAATCCATACGTCTGGATGCATCAAAACACTTTGATGAACTTTTCGTGTGTGGTTTTTGTGTGGATCCCCATAGGATCATGTCATCCACGTGCATCCATTCCCCATTTAAGCCTTGTTTGATGTGCTCATTGTCCTGTGGAACACCTCCAGAGCTGAGGAAATTCAAAAGGACATCCCCAGACAGAAGTATTGGCCAAACAGTGTACTGAATGTATAGTATTTTGTGCTATCTTCATACAGTTTTATTTGCCAGAAGCAGTGGGATGCATCAATTCAGTTAAAAAAAAACTTTGTACCAACCATCTCACTTGTACTTTCATCCCTGGTTGGAATCTGATAATGTTCTCTCTTTATATTGACATTCAAGTCTTTTTGGGTCCATGCACAAACTTAGGTCACCGTCCTTTTTGACACCCACCATTGAATTCACCTAATCTGTGGGCTCCTCCACTTTCTTTATGACCCCTAGTGGTGTAATTTGGTTGAGTTTCTGCTTGAACTTTTAGTGGTGCTGGAACCTGCCTCAAGGCATGAACTACTGGCTGTGCGTCCTTCTTTAACTGTATCTTATAGGTGAATTGTAGAACACCAAACCCCTTGAAGATGTTGGGATATTGATCCAGTATTTCCTCTATGCTGTCATGCGCATGGTTACTGTTAATGCGATACACCCTCTTGACTAGGTTTAAGTTTTCACATGCTTTTTGGCCTGGAAGTCAGCCTGAAGAAAACTGAGGTCCTCCATCAGCCAACTCCCCACCATGACTACCAGCCCCCCCACATCTCCATCGGGCACACAAAACTCAAAACGGTCAACCAGTTTACTTATCTCAGCTGCACCATTTCATTGGATGCAAGGAACGACAACAGACTCGCCAAGGCAAAGAGCACCTTTGGAAGACTACACAAAAGAGTCTGGAAAAACAACCAACTGAAAAACCTCACAAAGATTAGCGTATACAGAGCCGTTGTCATATGCACACTCCTGTTCGGCTCCGAATCATGGGTCCTCTACCGGCATCACCTACGGCTCCTAGAACGCTTCCACCAGCATTGTCTCCGCTCCATCCTCAACATTCATTGGAGCGACTTCATCCCTAACATCGAAGTACTCGAGATGGCAGAGGCCGACAGCATCGAATCCATGCTGCTGAAGATCCAACTGCGCTGGGTAGGTCACGTCTCCAGAATGGAGGACCATCGCCTTCCCAAGATCGTATTATATGGCGAGCTCTCCACTGGCCACCGTGACAGAGGTGCACCAAAGAAGAGGTACAAGGACTGCCTAAAGAAATCTCTTGGTGCCTGCCACATTGACCACCGCCAGTGGGCTGATCTCGCCTCAAACCGTGCATCTTGGCGCCTCACAGTTCGGCGGGCAGCAACCTCCTTTGAAGAAGACCACAGAGCCCACCTCACTGACAAAAGACAAAGGAGGAAAAACCCAACACCCAACCCCAACCAACCAATTTTCCCTCGCAACCGCTGCAACCGTGTCTGCCTGTCCCACATCGGACTTGTCAGCCACAAACGAGCCTGCAGCTGACGTGGACATTACCCCTCCATAAATCTTCGTCCACGAAGCCAAGCCAAAGAAGAATCATGTCCATCTGGGACTACTGTGCACCTGAGGTGGTGCTCTTTACCTTTAAATTTCACCTTGAGTTTACATGTACCTTTCGTGTTGATTCTCTATCCATTGTAGGCTTTGAGCAGAACAGGATTTTCATGGATGTATGGCTTTATCTTCATTGCCCTGATGTCATGGTCAGAGATCAAATTGACCTTTGTCCCACTGTCTAACTTGAAAGGAATATTTGTTCCATTTGTATGCAATGACACAGTCTATTTATCCTGCTCAACACTGTTCACTTCTTGCGCCACTATGCCCAAGAAAAGTGTATCACTGAGAGCAGTTTCTTCTATAGTGTGTACAGTGTCTTCTATAATGTGTTCACTTTTACTTCTGTTTAGTTTCACTTTGGGAAAGCATTGCTTTGCATAGTGATTCTCCTCTTTGCACTTGTTGCAGACTTTTCCATAAGCTGGGCATTGCTTTGGTGCATGCTTCGTGTTGCATCGTTTACAATTGAATGTCTCTCCAACTTTTTTTTGGTTCCTGTATCTCATTTTTTGTTTGTGTGTGTCCAGACACTGTGGCTACGACTATGCCTTCATTTTCACTGGCTTTTACACTACCTCCGAATTTTTTCGACTGCTGCAGAACTAGTTCATGGGCGTGGCATATCTTCACAGTTCCCGCCAAGGTAAGGACTGTCTCTTGCAGCAACCTCTCTCTCACTTTCTTTACAATAATCCTGAACACAATTTGATCATGGATGTTCTTGCTTTTAGTTTTAAGTCTGTTAAAAAAATGTCAAAGCTCTGCAGCTGCGTGCGCGAGCGAAACATGCAACTCCTGAAGGTTTCATTTTTCTTTGGTGAACACTGTTCATCAAACATCTCGACAACCTTGGAGAATTTGCTCTGGTCTCTTGCCTCGGCAAAAACAAATGTGTTGAAAACCTCTAGAGCTTGAAGTCCCACCACGGTAAGTAGCAGTGTGATCTTCTGTGTATCCAGTTGGCTATTGATTCCAATCACTTGCAGATAAAGCATAAACCTTTGGTTAAACAGCCTCCACTTGTGGTCAATATTTCCAGTCCAATTTACAGCGTTAGGTTATCAACTGTTACTTATTGTGCACACTGTGGGTTTTTTTTTCTTTCACTCCTGTGCACAGAGGAACTTGGCTGTTTCTTCCACTCCTGGTACAATGTGATGTTTATTTTATTACAATAAAGAAACTTGGGTTCTTTTTAAAGCAACTAAATTTATTAACGAAGCAACCAGCTCTAAACACAGAACCCACACATTCAGTCCTCATGGGAAGGCATCCATCTTGAATTCACTAAAGATGCAACAACATTCACAAGATGCAACATTCCCCAGATACAACACACTCCGTCTCTGACTCCTCCTGGTTTTAGGAGTCTTTCCCCTCTTTAAGATTAAATATTTTTAAAGACCATTTTAAGAGTCTTTAAATGATTCCCTGATTGAGTTTATTGTTGAGGAGTCTGATGGTGGAGGGGCAGCAGCTATTCCTGATGGTGAGAGTTTTGTGGCTCCTTAACCCCTTTCCTGATCATAGCAGTGAGAACAGAGCATGTACTGGGTGATATGGATCCTTGATAATTGCTGCTACATTCTGATGGCAGCGTTCCCTGTAGATGTTCTGCTTAAGGCTTTTTCTCAGGGATATTGTTCTTCCCGTACCATGAGTACAAGAGACAGTGTGAGTGATCTGGGTTCAAATCCACCACTGTCTGAAAGGAGTTTGTACATTCTTCCTGTGGCCAGGCCTGGAAACAGGCCCTTCAGCCCAGCTTGTCTATTCCATCCAAGATGTCTACTCAAGCTAGTCTCCTTTGCCTACGTTCAAACTAAATCCATCTGAACCTTTGCTGTCCATGTGCCTGTCTAAATGTCTTTTCAATGCTGGTTTGCATAGCGATTAGCGCAGGGACCCTGGTACGAAGCCAGCACTCTCTGTAAGGAGTTGGTACATTTTCCCTATGTCCGCATTGGTTTTCCTCCGGGTGCTCCAGCTTCATCCCATGCTCCAAAGACATACAGAGTTAGTAGGTAAATTGGTCGTACAAGTGTATTTGGGTATTGTGGGCAGAAGGGCCTGTTGCTGTGCTGTATCTCTAAAATTAAGATTAAATATTTTTTAAAAAGGTCATTTGCTGAAATTAATGTGCACAGTGAGCTAGAGTGTGACATGTGCCTTTACTTTTCCATGATTTTCATCGTGTCATTTGTACGGTTGGAGCCTGAGGGATTAGAGAGAATGAGGGAGATTATTACGACTGATTAGAAATTGAAGGGTTGCAGATTGGAGTCAGTGAGGGAGCAGCCCGAACTATAAATGAAGATCAGAGGTTTCTATATAAAGCAAATGATCTGCTCTACCACGTTCAACATAAATATTAATGCTCATATGAGATGCAGAAACCTATGATTAATGATCATGCGCAGAACTAAGTGACATCTTTTGTCACAGTCAGAGAAAGGTCAAGGGGAAATGGGTGACACTGAAGCTGGATATCACTAAGCAGGAAATGTCACAAAAAAAATTCATGAGAATGTTGCTGGGACTGGGGGACTTGAATTATGAGGAGTGGCTGGATAGGCTGGGACTTTTCTCCCTGGAACACAGGAGGCTGAGGAGTGACCTTATAGATTTTTATATAATCATAAGGGAGAGAGATAAGATACATCATTAGTCTTTCCCTCCTAGAGGCTCAATTTAAGGTAGAGGCGAAAGATTTCAACGGAGCTGAGGTGCCCCATTTTCACACGGAGGGTGGTGGGTATCTGGAACGAGCAGTCAGAGGAAGTGCTAGAGATAACATTTAAATTTTTTAATTTTACAGTTTTAATTTAAAAATAAATTAGATATACAGCATGGTAACAGGGCCTTCTAACCCAGGAGCCCATAGCACCCAACTGACCTACAACTCCCGTACATTTTGAAGGTTGGGTGGAAACTGGAGCACCCGGAAAAAAAACCCACACAGGTACGGGAAGAACATACAAACTTATTACAGAGAATGCCAGATTGGAATCTGGGTAGCTAGCACTGGAACAGCATTGTGCTATCTGCTACACTAACCGTGCATTGAAAAATCATTTAGACTGGGCACATGGACAGGAAAGGTTTAGATGGATATAATCTGAATGAAGGCAAAGGGGTCTAACTTGATTAGACATTTTGGCCAGCCCAGACAAGTTGGGCTGAAGGTCTTGTTTCCATGCTCCAAAACACCAGGGCTCTAAATAATAACTTAGGGTTCCATCTTGGTTTTCAGATAGAAAACATAGCATGAAAAAAAATATTGCCAATAAAATGGGCAAATCCTCAAGCCTGATGACAAACATGGTCAGAAGTGATCAAAGACTAATATAATTACATGGATCCACCCCATCTATGAGAAGCTTGCCAGTCCTTACCATGACAGCATGAGATTCCTCTGTGTGCTCTAGATTCCTCCCACATCCTGAAGATTTGTTGGTGGGCTAATGGGCTGCCATAAACTACAAGAAGCAAAATTGGCAGAGAGGATCACGAGAGAATCCCCTTCCCCCACAGACGAGAACTACCGAAATTATTGACGGAAGAGAGCACTCAAAATCACTGAGCGCCCCTTCGGTCCCGCACACAGGATCTTTCAGCTGCTCCCGTCAGGAAAGTGATACAGGAGTATCGGAGGCAGCTCCACCAGGCTGAAGAACAGCTTCTTCCCATGGGCAGCGAGACTGCTGAACGATCAAAGGAACTGCTCACACTTGTCCTTCTTATGTATTGTTTGTCTGTATGTGTGTTATATCTGGTTGCATGTCTGCATGTTTTGCACAGAGGACTGGAGAACATTGTTTCGTCAAGATGCACTTATGCAACAGATGACAATAACTTGACTTGACAATTGCTATGTTCCTGCCAAGCAACTGCTCATAATCCTATATATCACTTTTGTAGATTCCATGTAATAAAATTCTACCAACGTATAACACTGAAACCAATTTGCACATAAGGAAGTTCCACAAAGAGGAAGATGATCAGTTAATCTATTCTATTTATGATCAGGACACACAAAAGATTTCCACCGCCCTTTCTCACGCAAGAAATAGTTTATTGACTCATCAAAAGGACCATATTTCTAAAAGCACCTCTCATCGTTCGCACCACACTGGAACATCAACCCAGAGCTTTCAGTCTCTAGCCAGAAAATTGAAGCCAAAGTTTTCTGACTTGGCATCAGGAGGAATTAGCCCATATCTGGGCAAGCAGGTCTGACTCCATGTCTGTCCATTGGCCTCATACACCGCCAAATCACCTGCCAATTGGAGGAATGGCCCGTAATATTCCGTCTGGGCTCCCTCCAACTGGATGGCATTAACATTGATTTCTTCCTTTAGGCCCCTCCCTTGTCTGTTTCCCTATTCCTCTGTCTCCTTTCCTCCAGCTTCCCACCCCTCCCCCCTCCAATCAGAGCTAGCCCCTCCCTCATTGCTTCCAAGCTTTTTTTTCCTCTTCTGCCCTCCCTCCCTAATCCACTTGGAACCTCTCCCTGTCCCTCCTCACACCATTTTATGCAGACACCTGGCCGAATTTTGCTCTTACCTTGATGAAGGACTCAGGCCGAAAACGTTGGTAATGTATCTTTACTGCATAAAGAAGCTGTGTGACCTCTTGAGTTGCTTCAGCACATATAGGTATTAAACTACAGTCCACAGACTGTCTTGTTTAACTCCAGACATGGAGGCTGGGAATTGGTGAGTAAATGACTGGTTGAAGAACAAGAAAATAGAAGCCTGAGTAGTCCACCTGGTCTCTCAATCCTGACCCATCACTCACCTTTCGTGGCTTCAGTCTCCTGATTATCATGAAAATTATCTAGCTGCTCTTTGTAATGATCAAGTCTCCACAATCGTGTGGAGGATTTTTCTCGGGGCTGAAATGGCTCACACCTGGGGGCATAGTTTTAAGGTGCCTGGGAGTAAGCACGGGGTGGGGAAGAATGCAAGAGGTAAGTTTTCCACACAAAGAGAGGTGGGTGCATAGAATTAGCTGCCGGCAATGGAGGAGGAGGCGGAAAAATAGGATCTTTTTCTTTACTTTTCAATATTTTATTGAATTTTATATAATAGCACACATACATAAAGATGCATAAAACTAATACAAACTTATATAACAGAGCAGACACACACAGGATTTTTCTTATGCGACAGTATTATTCATAGGTAAATTGAAAAAAAAGGAAAAGAGAAAAAAATAATTAACTAATCTAGACCCCAACAATATAGTAAAAAAAAATGCCAGTTGAAATAAAAATAAATGCATAATTACAAGAATCACAAAGTAGCTGTGAAAATAATTCAAAAAAGAACCTTAAAGATTGGGAAAGTTTTAATTCGAGCCAGTTATGTAACATCTTATTTTCTTCAAGGTTAAATATGGCATCATATCATATAACCGTTGATTATGAATGGGTGGGATCACATCTTTCCATCCGATCAAAATAACTCGTCTCGCAGTAAGAGGCAAAAAGGTTAATGCATGGCATTGAAATGAAGAGAATTTCACTACCCTCTATTCAACCTTCCCAAGCAAGACCTCCAATGGGTCTAGCGCTAGGTTAACATGAATAATTATTGATAAAGTACGAAAGACCTCTTCTCAATACTTGGCAAGGGACAAACAAGACCAAAACATATGAATTAGAGTAGGATCTTTTAAGAGCTGTTTTCAAAATGTACCAGGGTTGTAGGTTAATTTGGTCTGCATGGGCTCGTGAGGCAGAAAGGACTGGAACCATGCTGTATGTCTAAAGTTAAAAATTTACCATTAGATAGGTACATGGATCAGAGAAAAATGGAGGGTTATGCAGTAGGAAATTCTAGGCAGTTGATAGAGTAGGTTATTCTGTTGGCACAACTCTTGTGGGCCAAATGGCTTGAAATCTGCTGTAGATTTCTATGTTCTAATCCTCTCAGGTCGAGAATTCCAGAGATTCACCACCCACTTTGAAAGACATTTTTACATACCTGTACCTCCTTTATAAATGGCTGACTTTAAATCTTGTTTCTATTCGTTAATTTTACAGATAATGACCACAGGAATGACCTGAATGATCACTGACTGAATTATTCAGCAGATGTTCCAGATTGAACTTTTAAATGCAGATCTTGGTTCAGAGTGTGATGTAGTTTATTAATTAATATGCTTACATTTCATGGGATAATGCAGAATAAATGTTGAATGAGCATTTTCAACTAATTGCTTCACATTTATTTCCCCAGCTGGCAGCTGCCCTTGTCAGATGATGCTGTTATGGAGGAAGATGATGTTTGCTGTTCTTCCCTCTAACAAACTGGTCTCGTAGGCAATGGCATGCATGAACTTGTATTCCATCCGTCAAATCAAACCATCAGACAAACCCAAATGACTTCTTTAGGTTCGTGAAGCTAATGTTTTCAACAGATAAGTCTCTAGCCTTAGAATTATGCACATTTTCCACAACAACATTTTTAACCTGATGGTTAACAAAGGAATATTGGAACCAAAATGCTTTTCAAGTAGTATATTGCATTACAGACGTGTACTCTATCTTATTTTTGGCTGCTCTTTGGCCAGAGGTAATATGATCACAAATTCGGGAGTATAATTAGATCACTCTGACCCTCATATCTACTCCACCTTTTGATAAGATCTTGGTGAATCTAACTGAAACCTCCTGTCTACCCTTTGCAATCCTTAACTCACTTCCTTACCCTTAAAAAATTTCAAAGACTCTGTTTCCACTGCCCATTGAGAAAGAGAGTTCAAAAGCCTCACGATAATTTTATTTCTTAAATGGGGAATTCCTTATTCTTATATAATAATTTTGGACCTACAGCATGGTAATAAGACTCCTTCTGTGCCACACAATTACACCCAATTAACCTATAATAGAATAAGATACTTATTCTTTTCTCGAGTCTTTATGTCCCTGTTCTTTTCCATATTTGATATCCAGGTAAGAAAAAGTGCTTGACTTTCTGGACTGATTCCTCTTTCTTTCTTTCAAGTTTCTTCTTCTATTTTCTACCTTCCTTCTTCTATTTTGGGGACTCATTTGGGGTGGGGTGGGAGGAAGGATGGGGCTAGTTGGAAGCATGAATCAATGATTCTTTTTTTCCGCTTTATTCTCTGAATCTGCAATAGTTCATTTTTTTGATACTCGTTTAACCACAAAATTAAAATAAAATATTCAAAACAAAACCCTACGACCCTGGTAACTTTTTGAAGGGTGGGAGGAAACCAGAGTAACCGGAGGAAACGCACGCAGAAGCGGGAATCTTTTCATAAATTCTTATCATATCTAATACGAATAAAAGTATCGCATTTTGGAAGTGACAAATATTAACGGGGAGGAGAGCCACCATTTGGGAGGTTTGGAAATGTGTTTTGTCTGGTTCATTGCCTCCCTAAATTGCTCATTTTCCTATCAACTTCAAGAGATAAAAGAGCCTCTTCAATCAACTACAGCGAGGCCAAGGGGCTGATCCGCTATTAATGATAGTTGAAATTACGTAAAACTAGCTTATAGCCTAGAAATGTTTTTTTTTTCCATTTGGCTTGTAGAAAACAAAAACCTAAATTTATCCAGGTGTAGAAGAATATTTTGGACGATTACCTTGAATATTTCATAAAAACCAAGCCAAAGAGAAGCGAGCGGTGAATTTTTCTATCATTATTTTCGACTTTTAACCTTGGGTTTCGAAGGTCATTCCATGCTTAATGTAACTCCTTCATGGAATCCAATGGTCCCCATTGGAAAGAGTGGAAAAATACTCACACTTGTGCATTTCCTAGCCTCCTAGGACAACGGGCCAAGCGAGGAGGAATTTCACAAATACCTAAAAGACAGTCATAGCTCCAGGATTTCACCAAAAATTATAAACTAACTGAATGTAATTAAAGGTAAAGGTTCCATGATTCCATGTAATGCTATATTTGGAGTTTAACATATAGGAAATTCTTTAACTTTGTCTAAGTGGTATTTTCCCCCTGCCAGCCGCCACCCCCTCTCCCTAACCCCCACCTCAATAACTGCTTCCGGAAAATCCCCTGTACTTAATATGCGATTGCTGTTAAATTCCCCACTAGTTAAAATTTCCCTCTTGTTTATTTTGCCCTTTTTTACAGAGGTGCCTGACCGGCACTCCGGTGAGGTCATGCTTGATGATGCATGCTAAATTCAATAAAGTTAATTTAATATTTCTCCAACTTCCTACATGATACAGCAAATCTGAAATTATCTATGTGTCCAGCTTATTGTCTATCATAATCCCCATTATTTTTTCAGGAAGCAAACATTTTGCAAAAAATAATTGTCCAGTGTTATCCAGCCTACTCCCACAGCTTTAGGCAGCTGCATTCAGATGGCTGGGGAGTCCACTGTCCTGCGGGGATTATCCCTCTTGGAGGAGGGTTACCAAACTCACCTTGCAGGTGCCTCCTGCACATTCATGTGGCCTTCCCATAACCTGATTTTGCCAAAATATGTGGCTTTACAAGCAGGTCAATTGGCCATCTGAAAGTGCCTAGTGAGTGTCAGTGCAAGTCCTGATGTAGGATCTTAACCCAAAATATTGGCTTGTATCTTTTGCCTCCATATATATTTTTTTACACATAGCTGACATTTGTTTTCAGTTGGCAATTATCACGTCTACCTTCTAGAGTGGTCGTTCACACTGGAATGACCAGAATGCTAAAAATTTGGATCTCACTGCACGTTTACACTAAATAGCTGAGGAGCGGTATTTTCCATCGACGTGGGATGCTACTGCGTCGACGTCGATCGTGACGTATAACCTACATGCAATGTACATCATCATTGTTGCTGTCGAATGCCTACAGTAATGTTTAGACTGCAGGGGTTCCGTGAAATTCTCTAGGGGTCCAGGAGGCAAGGGCGTTTTACACAGAATACGTTCTGGAATTTTGGGAACAATGTTCTGGAATGCAGTGGCTGTGTAAAAAACATAAATTATGCTGCATCACACACTGAGCTATTCATAATTCTGCCTTTTATCTTAACTTCTCTCCAGACACACTTTGTAATAGCAAAATAACATTGCATATACTCTGTTCTAACTACGATGTCTCTGTAACTCTGCCCTGTATTCTTTTTTTACTGTTGTACTATATGGGCCAGTAAAAATAGAATACAGCATGCTTGCAAAACAAACTTTCTCATTGTACCTTTTTATATGTGACAATAAACTTGAACTTCAGGCTTAGGGTTCAGCAATAAATTCATCAATTTCAAATAACCAATTATTCCAGTGTGAATCAGAACTGGCAGATTCTGGTTCAAGGACAGTGAATGGTGGGCTGAGCTTCTTTATTCAGAGGTTTGAGTTCAAGAGCTGCAAGGCAATAATGCAGCTCCATGAAACTCTGGTTAGGCCTCACCTAGTTCTGCATTCAGTTCTGGGGTTGCCTCATTGCACAAAGGATCTGGAAGCTTTCAAGAGGGCACAGAGGAAATTTACCAGGTATTTGTCTGGAATGGAGAACATGTCTAATGAAGCAAGGATGACTGACTTAATAGAGTCTTTTCTCTGTGGAATAACGGAGGATGAGTGGTGACTTAATAGAGGTATATACGATTAAGACAGGCATAGATTAGGTGGACAGCCAGAATCTTTCTCTCAGGTGACAACAGCAACTACCAGAGGACATCTGTTTAAGCTGAGTGGAGGAAAGTTTAGGGTGGATGTCAGAAGTACCCTAGGTGCATGTGTAATAGTTGACTACCCCCTATTTTTTCCCCATGCCATCCACCTACTGGGGCTGCCGATGCCCTGACTGTGGACTCTCGCCTTGGAGCCAGCTGGCTGCCCATCTGAGCACCCGATGTACTTGGCCCAGGTAATTACCATGGTAAAAGGTAGTATGAATATAATAGTTGACCCCCTAAATTTTACCCTAAAAATTGGTCCACAAAATTCAACTATTACAAGCACATATACGATCATTTTATTTTACAGAGTGGAGTTCCTGGAATGCAATGCCAGGGGTGGTACGATAGGGACATTCAAAAGTCTGTTGGACAGGTACATGGATGTTAGAAAAGTAAAGGATTATGGGTGTCAGGTTGACAAGGATCAGATTGGACATTGTGGGCTGAAAGGCCTGTACTGTTTTATGTTCTATTAATGCTGGGAGTGCTCAGAGGGGTAAGGGAAGTGAGGGAGGAGAAAAATGATGGAATTTAAAGTCAATGACCTCTTGTAGGGGAAGGGAGGAAAGTGGTCATTAGTCAGGGGAATTAGATTCATATTGTTACTTGGCCTGCAGAGGATTTCCAGCATCTTCTGACTTTGTTTCAGATTTCTAGCATTTGCTTGTTTTGGGCTTTTCAATCAGTTCAGTTCTGAGGTGTCCCAGTGCTGCTCTCTCTACAGTGGGGTTTGCCAGCACTCTCCTTTACTTCAGATCTCCAACAACCGGTGGGTTCTGTATCTGACCGTTCCAGCAAACTTTAGTTCTCTCCTCTCTCCTGGTGTATACCCACTTTTGTCTCTCCCTCTCCTAACAGAGACAAACTGTAGCTCCTATCTCTCTTTAGTCTCCAGTCTATCATAGGGATTCCCTTTGTTCACCCCTCTGCCGATCGAATCATGCCTGTTCCCACTTCTGAAGAAAGTTATTCGTCAGAAAACATGAACTCAGTTTCTCTCTGCACCTTAACCGGTTTCCAGCAGATTCTGATTTTATTTCAGATTTAAAACCCCAGCAGTGTTTCTCTTTTCAAATGTCAGCATTTACAGTATTTCTCTGCTAAATGTAGTGCGGGTGACATGAATCACTGGAACTGCTGCTGTCTGTATGCAGGGAGAACTCCCATGCTGCCGTTAGCAACTAATTGGACAACACTGACAAAGAAGCAGAAGTAAACGAACAATCAACAAGTCTAAACAGCCTCATTTTGTTCTTGAAAATTCTACAACCTTATTAGGTCATCAAGCAAACCAAATTCCCCTCTACACGTCCTGCTGCTTTGAGAGAGTTGCCTCATATTTGGTCCTGTTTAAATTTAGAAAAAATTTAGATATCATGTATTTGATTTATTGGTGAGATTTGAAGGTACATGGCAACCTTTTATGTCGTATTTTTATGTGATGAAGATGTTTTTAATGTGATTAGATGTATTCACTCTTCCAGATGTGATACAGTCTTACCTTGGTTTTTTGATTCACAGTATGAATCAAAAGCTACAAAATATATGTAACCCAGGATAAGCTGCTCAGATTTTATTTTATTTTGGTTTAGTTTTTTTTAAGAGTAGAGTAGGTGGGGTTCTTTTATATATATTATATCTATATCTATATAAACAATTTTGAAATGTATTTTCTGTTTACACCCAGTGCAGTGGATTTGGCACCGAGTTTATTCTGTTTGAAGTTTTGTCTTATCTCTCTCTCATATATACATATATATGAGTGTGATTAGTACAGATTCTATCACCAATGTGTATATGTACATATGTACAGATGGTAGTGTAGGATGACTGTGATTGGCTGAGAGCGTAGCCACACCTACTGGCAGGTCTTAAAGGATTGCTCCTAGCCGGACCAGGTCATTCTGGACTGGCCGACCTACATGTGTTACGCTCCATTCTTTTAGTTAATAAAAGCCTTGGTTTGGATCAACAAGTCTTTGGTTCTTTCGAGATGCGCTCTACAATGTGATATTGTATTTTCAGTTTTGTTCCTTTTTTTTTCATTGTATTGTATTTATTATAAAAACCAATTAAAAGATTGAAAAAGAGAGTAATTAAAAAACCCATCTCATCCTGTCCACACTCTTTCCTCTTCCAGAAGAGGAGGTGGGAGTTTGAAATTAAGCAGATTTCTTCCCCGTTGTTTACGAGACTAATGAAGCAAGGATGACTGACTTAATAGAGACTTTTCTCTGTGGAATAACGGAGGATGAGTGGTGACTTAATAGAGGTATATATGATTAAGACAGGCACAGATTAGGTGGACAGCCAGAATCTTTCTCTCAGGTGATAACAGCAACTACCAGAGGACATCTGTTTAAGCTGCTGCAAAAAAAACATGACAATAAATTCTGATTTTGATTTTTAAAATTTAGATAACGAGCTATTTCGGCTCACTAGCCT
The DNA here is from genome assembly GCF_036971445.1 of Narcine bancroftii. NCBI lineage: Eukaryota > Metazoa > Chordata > Chondrichthyes > Torpediniformes > Narcinidae > Narcine > Narcine bancroftii. The sequence goes on from NC_091470.1 coordinate 33,514,303, forward strand.
GTGCATTTTGGAGGGTGGGAGAAAACCGGAGGCTTTTCCCCAGCGACAGACAGCACTGGCGTTGTAAAGGCATTGCGCTAATCACAAAGCTAACCGCCCCCCCATCTCATTAGTAAAATGATGACGTTGCACTCTTTTAACCAAACTTTTACTCTGTAATACTTTACTCTGCACTTGTTTTATTTTGCACTACCCGTGGTACTCAAGGAGATTGACTGACCTGGAGAACATGTAAAACAATAAATAAACAATAAACTTATCAAGGTGGCACGGTTAATGTACCATTTAGCGCAAGACCATTACTGCAGCAAGGACCCAGGTTTGAATCTGGTGCTGTCTGTAACGATCTCCTCATGTCTGCATGGATTTCCTCTGGGTGCTCCAGTTTCCTCCTTCCTTTCAAAAATATACAGGGGTTGTAAGTTAACTGGGTGTATTTGGGCAACAAAAGCTCATGGGCTGGAAGGGGCAGTTACTGTGCTCTATGTCTAAATTTAAATTTAAAAAGGCCATGTTACTACCAGAATAGGAAGAGGTCTCAAATGTTGGCTGGTGTAACTACTGTTTAATGTATCCTATTCTGAAGGTTAATGATGAGTTCTAGTTTGGAGCAGGACAGCTAGCTCATTTGCTGCCTCAAGCCTCCATAATGTATGATTCTGTAAATGTCATTGCATTTGATGTTCCTGAATGAAAGTCTGAATATAAATGACTGTTGAATCATGAGTCAAACCCATGGCAAAAACTGTGAGATGTTTCATTCATTCACAAATGATAAGGACCTACGTTCCTCACAACTTTTCATTCAGGGGCAGAAACAAGGCACCTGCTTTGATCAGAATTGTATTGATCATATTTATTTAAAGATGCACATTGCATTACATGTCAAACTTTTCTTTTAAGCATTCGTATATTAATATATCAACATTTGCTCGATGGGGAATCTTCTGTTGGTTATTCTTAGATACATCATGTGCAGACATTTTGTTTCACCCCTCAGTCATGGGATGATAATACATTCCATTAATTTAACTTTTTACATAATATAATCTGTTTACACACCTAAATCCACATCAAGGGCCATTCACAGTGCATTAGGTCACATTCATTCTCCAATTTTTCTAGATATGAATTTGAATAAATATTTATTGCATGACTTTTACAATTTACACAAGATATTGCCATTTCTCTAAGAGAATATATATTGATTAACTGAGAAATCGAGAATTGGTCAAGATGATACTTGATAGTTTGATATAAATGGTCTTGAATCCAATGACGTTCACAACCTAGTCTTCCCATCCCACCATTAGGGCTTATGCTATTCTGTTCCTTAAGAACCAATATAAATTAGTTTTTGAGCAAAATATACATTTAGCAGAACTAAGGACCAGCATTTGTTAGTTTTTGAGCAAAATATACATTTAACAGAACTAAGGACCAGCATTTGTATAGCACCTCATCAAATAAATTATATTCAAAATGCAATCACCACTAATCTGTAGGAAAATGCAACACTTAGCAGCTAGTGAAATGAAATATCGGTGGTTGAGGGTGAACGCTGACCAGGATACCTTCCTCTTACACAGCTTATCCTTTCAGATTGTTTACAGCAGGGGTGGCCAAACCTTGGCCTCCCCTGGCCAACCGTGGCCCATTGCCCATTTTTAACAGGCCTGCTAGAGAAAAAAAATGGTGGTGCTGCCAGAACTGCTGTAAGGGCAGCGCTGCCGCTGGTGCAGACCCTGGTAGAGTGGGGAGTGAAGTCTCAGTGCGGGTCCAACCTCCAGTCTGACTGCTTGCGGATCTGTACAGATTGCCTGTTAAAGAAGCTGGTTGATAACTGCCAGGGATATTATTTGGCCTGTGCCTTCTTATATTTTTCCCTGGTTTAGTGGCCGTAAGGTTCACAATTTCCTGATCCCATAACCTGGAATAGTGGATCGGTGCTGCAATAAAGAAAATCCACGCAAGCATAAATAGAATTGCCATAAACGAACTTTAGCCTAGTTTGACGAATCAAATGAAACCAGATGCAGGACCAGGAAACCTACCCCAATCTCACATTCAGAAGCTGATCATACATTTCTTTAAAATTACTCCAAGATTTCAGCCAACTTAGCTGATATTATGCTAATAGTGTAAGAGTTGTATCATCAATATTAGACTCAACACAATTTTGCTATTAACTGTCACATAATGTAATCCTATAAAGGTCTGTACTAAGTTACCAGTATTCTACAAGGCAACCTTAAAAACAGTCCTGATCCAAAACAGGAAACTAATGACAGGCTCTAATATTATAACATTATTCTCATGTTTTATTGAATGATTGAAGTCCATTTTTTTCAATTTTAAGGAAGAATTCCATATTTACTTTTAAAAATAATGGTCCAAAACTGGTAATATAGATTTTCCATAATCTACCTGTAATTGAAAAACACTCAAAAGAAAATATGTAAAACAAACAATTTATTTAGGTCTAACAATATTTCTTTTATCCACGCACATTTGAGTTGGTTCCCAACCTGCAGTACATCAAATGCTGCGCACCTCCCTTCCACCCTTGGGTTGCTGGTCCCACTCAATGGATGCTGGATTGCTTTACACATTGTGAGAAAGCAGAATGAAACTGCTCTCCCATTCATTTGCAATATCCCTTTGATCTCTCCTGTCTCTCCAGCCTAACCTGTACCATTGCAACAATACTACTGACTGAAGCTGAGTGTCCGATTCTCAGATTATGGTGAAGCACAAGGTAAATTCAGCAGTTACCTCGGATATGATTCACAATGACAGACAGGGAATTGCACATTTCTCTTTTGTTTCTAGCCACTGACTTCAAGATGGCATGGAATTTGCAATGTCAACTTTTCAAAAACCTCACACTAAGTTTTGAAGATAGCACTAACAATAACAATACAATTTGTGCAAGATCGTAGTTATTGTTGAGATAATTTAAAAAATGGCAACTTCTATGTCCTATGGTATGTACACATGTGGGATATATAAAATAGCCTACTAACTTGTCTTTACATATATTTTTAATGAGTTTGGATCATTTCAACTTATAGTCAATATTTTCATAATACATCAGAATGGAGCAGGCTGTACATGGTAGATAGCTGAAGAGGTTGATCTGAATAAGACAATGCAATAGCATATAATTCATTAACAACATTGCCTAAAATATGAGCCAAACAACAGAAGAGATTCTCAGTAGTCAAGACATTAGTTGAGAGAATACAAGTTGATATCTCAGCTTCCTTCTTCAACACATCATATCATATACTTGGATAATTCTGGCTTTGGAAATGTTAGCAACAAAATACAGAATACATGAATGTATTAAAAACATTTAATAAAATACCCACTCTTTATATAACAATCTCTTGATAAACTCTCTTTTACAGAATTTAATTGAAATATCAATAGAGTTCAGACAGAAAAATAGTATTTTTTTTCCTTTCCACTCCCAATGCAATTTCAACAATATAGTTATCTTCTCTTTTACGGCTCCTTATTTATAATACTCCATTAATTATAAAACTTTACATTGCTGAGAATGCTCAAAAATCCAAGATAACTTTGAAAGTGAATTTGTGGAAAAAATATCATTTATTTTGTGGCTCCCGTGAAAATATAAGATTTCAACCTTTTCATACTTTTGCCCCCGTAATTTGTCGCTGCCTTCAGCAGCCACCGAGAAAGCAATGTTGGAAATGAGATTAGGTCGCTTGAATTGCATCAAAACCTAACAGAGAAAGGGAGTGAGCAATCTTCACATGAAACCAAGTTGCCACTCACAGGTTTACACTGTCTAAATCTCCTGCCTTGCAAATTCTCAGTTTCTTGCTTGTCTGTGCAATTTCTCCCTATTCTTCAAATACTTATCAGGTGTTGAGAAAACCCTAATAGAAATCTAATGTCCACCAGGGAGAGGAGATGTCACTCTCCAGTTGCTATGTCCATGAGGGCCCCCAAGTGCCATTAATGTTTGATTATTAATTCTTCAAGGATAGCACACTCAAACAAATAATCAACTTTCACTTCCTGGGACAGAAGCTAGAGTAGAAAGGTTCAGCTAAGAGAATGGGAAAGCAAATGGTAGTTGGGGATATGAGCGATTAATTTTTAAAACCGTTATATTCTCTCCTTCCTGTAACAGTTGAACCAACAATTATGACCATAATTCCCAACCTCGACTGTAAAACAACAAATGTTGCTCAGCGATGACTTTAACTTCAGCTCTGTTTCAGTTCCCAGTATTGATTGTTTCTGTGCCCCTACCTCCACAACTAAGGAAGGATGCACTTGACTTAGCTGTGACAAGAGGGCTGCAGGGGAGTCTACAAATAAAATTGGATTAAACTCACTAGTCAGGGTCAATGTCAACAAGCGCTTTCCTCTGGGGACATAGGATGAAAAGACATCATATAGAAATGAGTAATGACATCATATAGAAATGAGTAAAACCTGAAACATATAGAAATGAGTAAAATGTGAAACATAGAAATGAGTAAAATCATATAGAAAATCTGCAGACACCATGATTGAAGTAAAAATACAATGCTGGAGAAACTCAGCAAGTCAAAATATGTACTTTATGTAGCAAAGATAAAGATGCATATACCAACATTTCATGTTTGAGCCCTTCTTCAAGGTAGAAATTATATAGAAATGAAACTTCCTTACTCAAAAGGATATTCATTTTTTGAATTCTCTACCCAAGAAGAATCTGCATGTTTCATAGGAGAAAATATTTAAGGCCGAAATCAGTCGATCCCTGGAGACCAAGGAATATGGGGAACAGGAGGGGAATGATCAGTCGTGGTCTTACCGAATGGTAAAGCGGGCTTGAGAGGGGGTATTTGGCCTGCCATTATTCCTCGTAAGATCCTTGTGTGTCTCAAACCTGAGCATAGAGATCCAGATTAATACATCGGTGCAGCTCTGAAAGGAGTGCAACCCTCGTGTTTCAGATTTAAGATTCTGGCCTCACTTGGACTATCACATAGATCCGAGTTTGTGCATTATTTTGAAGGGTAGCAGAGGTGTTCTGCTTTTCAAAATAAAAATATTTTGGTTATTATCGGTTTGCTACTGGTGGGAACTTGCTGTGCATAAATTAGTTGCCAATTCCCTATGTTACAACAATGATTATTCCTTGCAAGTACTTCAAGTGTTCTGTGATATTTTGAGGGAGATGAGAGAGGCACTTTATAAACATGTGTCTTTCTCTTGACCTCTCTCTGGGAAGAGTGTTGCATTCATCATCCCAACGGTATTACCATTATCACCTTGATGGAAATAGTGACAAGACCATTCTTAGAAAACTCACGCCATCAATAAGCTTTAGCGAAATGAGATAATTCCATCACGTCAATGCTCTCCAAACTAATCACCATACATTAGTGGGTGGGATCACAAGTAAGAGTCCCTCTTCAGCATACCAGTGATTGGGAACTTTGGTCTAAATTGTTACATATTATTAGACATAGTATTGCTAGTAGAGGATCACTATTCTTAGTGATCTTCTGGAGCTTTGCTCTATTGCCACTAGGGAGCCAGGGAGAAATTTTCCGCTTTTTTTCCTGAAATTGGCCGCAGGTTTTTTCTTTGGTTTTTCACCTCACCTAGGAGCCACGCTACCAGCATAGAAGGCAGCGTGGTTGTGCAGTGGTGACAGAGAGCGGGATAGAGAGAGAGGGAATTAGATAGGGAGAGTGTGGGTATGGAGCCCAGGGCAGGGGAATGTTCCTCTTGTAGGATGTGGATTGTTAGGGAAGTTGGTAGTTTCCTTGATGACTACAAATGTGAGTAGGGCATCCACCTGATCCTCTTGACAAGCCATGTTAAAGCTTTAGAGCAGGAGTTGGAGAAACTCCGGAGCATTAGGGAGGCTGAAAGTATGATAGATAAGAGTTACAGGGACAAAATTACACCTATGAGACATGAACAGGGAGTTGGGTTACAGTTAGGAGAGGGAACAGGCAGGCAGAGCAGGGCTCCCTGGTGGGCATCTCCTGAAAAAAAACAAGTATACTGTTTTGGATACTGTTGAGGACGATGACCTGCCAGGTACAAGACATGACAATCAGGTCTCTGGCATGGTCTAGTGCTGTGGTAAGAAGGGAAGATGAGAGGTTCTGTGGAGTAGATCATGAATCTTGGATGGTACATTGCCTTCCTGGTGCTAGGGTCTAGGATATCTCAGATCGAGTTCACGACATCCTTAGGTGGGAGGGTGATCAGCCTGATATTGTGTCCAGGAGGGACCAATGACATAAGTAAGAATGGTGAGGAGCTCCTGATAGGAGAGTTCAGGGAGTTAGGAGCTAGGTTGAAGAAGAGGACCTCCAGGATAATGATTGCAGGATGGCTTCCCATGGCACATGCTGGAGAGGTTAGAAATAGGAGGATAGGGCAGCTTAACACGTGGCTGGGGTCATGGTGATGGAGGGAGGGCTTCAGGTTTCTAGATCACTGGGTTCTGTTCCAGGGAAGGTGAGATCTGTACCAACGGGATGGATTGCATCCGAATTGGAAGGGGATCAATATTCTTACGTGTAGGTTTGTTAGTCTTGTCCCAATGGGTTCAAAGTAGAGTTGCAGAGGGAGAGGAACCAGTATGTTAGAACAGTTAGTGAGAAGGAGGAGGATAAAGGTCATGTGAGGACTGCATGTATAGACAGAAATCAAAGGATTGATTGAAATTTTCTCAGATGTGTTTATTTTAATACAATGAGTATTGTTTGAAAGGCTGATGATCTTAAGGCATGGATTGACATGTGGGACTACATTATTGCTATTAGTGAGACTTGGTTGCAAAAGGGGCGGACTGACAGCTTAATATCTGGTGTTCCGTTGCTTCAGACATGATAGAGGGGGAGGGATTGAAAGCGGGTGGAGTGGCATTGCTAGTCAGGGAAAATATCTCAGCTGTGCGGTCAGGACAGCCAGGAAGGTTTGTTCTCAGAGGCCATTTGGGTGGAAAGGTGAGATAACACTGAAAGGAATGTATTATAGATTGCCCAATAGTAGAGAGAATTGGAGGAACAAATCTGTAGGGAGATAGCAGACTGATGTAAAAAGCATAAAGTTGTGATAGTAGATTTTAACTTTCCAAATATTGACTAGTACTCCCTTACTGTGAAAGGGCTGGAGTTCGTGAAATGTGTTCATTAAAGTTTTCTAAATCAAAATATAGAAGTACCAATGAGAGAGGATCTCCTATTAGGGAATCAGACAGGTGAACATTTTGGGTAAAATTACCATAATGTCATTAGCTTAAAGTTGATTATGGAAAAGGATAAGTCTGGCCTCATGTTGGGATTCTAAGCTGGAAAAACACAAATTTTGTGGAAATGAGAAAGAATTTATGAAGAGTGGATTGGGATATGTTGGTTTCTGGCAAGGGTGTGTTGTGTTAGGCAAGTGGATGGCCTTGAAAGGTGAAATTTTGAGAGTGCAGGGTTTGCATGTTACCGTTAGGATTAAAGCCAAAATTAACAGGCATAGGGAACCCTGGTTTGCAAGTGATATTGGCGATCTGGTTAAGAAGAAGAGGGAGGTATATAGCAAGTATAGGCAACAAAGAGCTAATGAAGTACTTGAAGAGCACAGAAAATGCAATTAAATACTCAAGGAGGAAATCAGGAAGGCAAAAAAAAAGACATGAGGTTGCTTTGGCAAACAATGTGAAGGTAAACCCAAAGGGTTTCTACAAGTATATTAAGAGTAAAAGGATAGTAAAGGACAAAATTGGTCCTCTAGATGATCAGAATGGTCAACTATGTGTGGAGCCTCACATAATGGGGGAGATGTTAAATAGTTATTTTGCATCAGTATTTACTCAGGAAATTGGCAGAGTGCATAAGGAAGGAAGGGAAACAAACAGAAGTGTCATGGAACATGTGGAGATTAAGGAGGTGGAAATGCTTGCTGCCTTACAGAAAATAAAGGTAGATAAATCCCCCCCCCCCGGGCCAGATATGATATTCCCTTGGACTTTGAGGGAGACTAGTGTAGAAATTGTAGTGGCCCTGGCAGATATCTTCAAAATGTCCTTAGCCATGGGTGAGGTGCCAGAGGATTTGAGGATAGCTCATGTTATCCCATTGTTTAAAAAAGGCTCCAAAAATAAACCAGGCTGGTGATCCTGACGTCAGTAGTAGGTACATTATTGGAAGGAGTTCTGAAAGATAGGATATATAGGTATTTGGACAGCCATGGGCTGATTAAAGACAGTCAGGATGGCTTTGTTCGAGGTAGGTCATGTTTAACAAATCTTGTAGAGTTTTTCAAGGAGATTACCAAGAAGGTAGATAAAGGGAAGGCTGTGGGTGTTGTCTACGTGGACTTCAGTAAAGTCTTTGACAAGGTGTCACATGGGAGGTTAGTTCAGAACTTTCAGACACTAGGTATTCATGGAGAGGTTGTAAACTGGATTTGAAATTGGCTGCATGGAAGAAAACAGAGAGCGGTAGTTGATGGTTGCTTTTCAGATTGGAGGCCTGTGACTACTGGTGTGCCTCAGGGATCTGTGCTGGGATAATTGTTGTTTGTTGTCTATATCAATGATCTGGATGATAATGTGGTAAATTGGATCAGCAAGTTTGCAGAGGGATCTGGACCAACTGGGAGAATGGGCCAAAAAATGGCAGGTGGAGTTTAATGCAGACAAGAGTGACATGATGCATTTTCGAAGTGCAAACCAAGGTAGGACACACACAGTAAATGGTAGGGCACTGAGGAGTGCTGAGGAACAAAGAGATCTGAGAATATAGATACATTGTTCCCTGAAGGTAGCATCACAGGTGGACAGGGTTGTAAAGAAAGCTTTTGACATCTTAGCCTTTATAAATCAAAATATTGAGTATAGGAGTTTGGATGTTATGTTGAAGTTGTTTAAGCAGTGATGAGACCAAATTTGGAATATTGTGTGCAGTTCTGGTCGCCTAACTATAGGAAGGATATCAAGAAGATAGAGGGAGTGCACAGAAGATTTACAAGGATGTTGCTGAGTTTTCAGGAGTTGAGTTACAGGGAAAGATTAAACACATTAGGACTTTATTCCTTGAAGCGAAGAAGAATGAGGGGAGATTTGATAGAGGTTTACAAGATTATGAGAGCTGTAGGATTGGGTCATAGTTTTATGATGGGTCATAGTTTTAAGTTGAAAGGGGAAAGATGAGTGGAACTTCACTCATAATAGTGGGAGAGTGGAATGGGCTATCAACTGATGTGGTGAATGCAGGCTTGATCTTGAGTCTTAAAAATAGATTGGATAGATACATGGATGGGAGAAGTCTGGAGGGTTATGGAGTGAGAGCATGTCAGTGGGACTAGAAAAATAGTGGTTGGCACAGACAAGAAGAGCCAATGGCTTTTTTTCTGTGCTGTAGCATTCTATGGTTCAGTGAACCACTGACAGCAATTTTACAAAATGAGCATAAATCCTTTTCCTGACAACTTCTGCCCCATAAGAAGTGACTCATGTTGGGTTTAAGCAGCATCGCCTCAATAGAGGCAGACAAAAACGTCAGTCAACAATGAGAGGACACCAAGGTTGGAAGCACGTGCACAGATGCAGTCTGCATTCAAAACCATGGGATAGTAGTCAGAAGGGAGATCCTGTATGACTTCCACTCTCCAACAATGACCAATTGTGGCTGCTTTATGGAGATGCAATTATCATTTCAATTTTTAGGGTTCTCTTTACAGCCTGGTTAACGTTACATTATGAATCCAGTAAAAATACAGGGTGTTTGAGAATCTCTTTGATTATCTGCATTTTGTAGACTGTTATTTTGAGTTTGTAAATGGAACAATATAAAATGCTAATTTATAGCACTAGCATGTGCAGTTTTTGTGCACCTAGAGGACCGACTGCAGTTTATTAATCCTCTTAATCGGTCCAACAAACAAGGCCATTCACAACCTACCAAGTGAAAAGTTTTTACTGACTTTTCAATGACTTAACTTTCATTTTTCAGCCTATCCATTTTTATTGCCACAACATCATTGAAATGGACTAAAAAATCAAATGGGTTCACATTGAAGGGAAAAATTATGATGAAAAGATGAACCAGGATCCTTTGAAAGTGGGAATAATAGTGTATTTGTGGGGAAACTGTGTGTGAATTCAATGGAAATTTATCACACTTGGACAAAATGTTTTACTTTGCTTTGAAGCTCTTATTATTCTCAATAGGAGGCTGAGAGTCTCAGTCATTGTTCTAGGCATTTCTAGCTATGGAAGATATGATTTACAATACAACAGTTAAGCCTACATGTAATTTTAAATTTAAATGCCCCTATCATTGTTTTCTAGAGCTTACTTTTTGTTTAATTTTAAACTTGCTGAAAGCCAAATCATGTTTCAAAAATCATTATCAATTTTATGTGAAAATTGTAAATATAGGATCAATAATCAAGAATAGCATATTTCTGTTATTCTATCTTGGACCTGTTTATCATATCTATTACTTAATCTGATTTGCAAGAAAGATTCACTTGTTTTTTGTCCATTGCCTTTCATGCAGAAAGCAACCATTGGATGCGAAAATATATATACAGAAGATACGAAAATGCTTGCACCCCTTTCTTCAAATTTCCAAGTTTGTAAAGAAAGACATTAAAAAAAATCAAAACATCCCTACCCAGCAACTCCTGTTCCATGTGTTCACATTATATGCAGTGCAGATGTCATGTAGAATAATATTTATATTGCCAAAAATATCACAAAATGTTGCAGGAACCATATTGCACCTTATAATTCAGCCAAAGAATGAGTTCGTCCATGTTTATCACGGCTGGAACAAATGAATTAAATGTTTAAAAATCTTATAATGTTCAATTTTCATAAAAGAACTCTATCTTCATTATGCTCTCTCTATAGGTATATATAACAAAGTGAACATATATACTTTCCTATTAAAATGTACAAGTTTAGCATTTTCATTCATTATTTAAGCTACATTCACCAAATATACAAATTATTTTGTTCAAGTCCACATAATTCCAGTATATACTCTTTACGTTTCTGAACAGAGACAGGCTTTCAACATGTATTGTGGCCTGACTAAAAATTAGGTCAAAACATTCTGCCTCACAAATGACTTCCCGCACAAAGTACGTGCAGTGAAGTCCCAGGAAAGACTGATTTGTAGCACGTTAACATATTGTAATTTTGCACTCATCTGCATAGGCAGGAGGCTGTAAAACAAACAGGAAATCCAGATGTCGGAGACCAGTTGCTTAACCATAGGCGTCATTCTTAAAAGCTCCATAGGAGGGAGTGAGAGTGCCTTATTTGACTTCAGTGCACGACAATCAGTCAGCAATCTTCTTCAAACAATAGTTTTTGGCTCTGTGTAAAAGGCTGCTTTAACTTTCAAAGTAGCCAAAAAAAATCCTTATCTATCAAAGAAAGATACAAGAGCAGCTTAACTAAGTTCTTTTCTTGGCGGTATCCAGTGACATTCAAATATACTTAAATGCTGGTTTGGCACATTGGCAAGTTGACAAAAGTAAACACATTGAATTCAATCATGATTGAGAAACACAGAAAAACAGCGTAGAGGACGAGCACATAAATACCAAGCTTTTTATCCAATTTCCATCCATTCACATGGATACCAGCCACCTGGAATCACAAATATTTACAGTTATTATAGCAGAAATAAATGCAGCCACCTTATGCACTTACTGTATATACTCATGTAATAGTTGAACCCTTTTATTTTGGCCTCAACTGCCCATCCGTCTGATCTGCTGATGCCCGTCCTCCCACCCATCTGTGCCCCTGACGCCCCAACCGTGGATCCTCATCCCAGCTGGCTGCCCACTGAACCTCCCAAGGCCCCATCCATGGAACCTTTCCCCAGCCACAGACTCTCTCCTAGGCCCCGGCCACCCACCCATCCATCCGAGCTCCCGACACCTGTCCGCCTGCCCATCCGAGCTCCTGACATCCTAACCGTGGATCCTTGTCCCAGGCGCCCGCCCACTAACCCTCCCAATGCCCCAACCATGGATCTTCGCCCCTGCCGCCCTGGCCACAGACTCTCTCCTAGGCCCCAGCTGCCCGCCCATCCGAGCTCCTGTTGCCCTGGCCACAGACTGTATTCTAGGTTCTGGTTGCCAACCCATCGATCTGCTGACGCTCCAAATGCGGACTTACCACCCAGTACCAGCCATCCAAGTTCCAAATACCTTGAACAACACAGGTACTTATCACAGTTAAAAGTATGATCTGTGTGAAAATCGACCTCCCCAAATTTGATCCCCCCAAAAAATTGGTCCAAAAAACTCAACTATTACACAAGTAAATACAGTATGTGAGATATTAACTTTCAATGTATATTCATCTGGTAGTTTCAAGGTTAAGAATCAACAATATTAACTAAATCTTAACAATTAATTGCATTAAATTTTCATAGCATATCAAAATCAAAAGAAGAATGTGAAACAAAAGTGATAAATCATGACACGAAGCCATACCAAATGCATCTCTAAGAATGAAATGAAGCAGGAAAGTCTGCAGACATTAGGATTGCAGTGAAAACACAGAAATGCTGGAGGAACTCAGCAGGTCTCACAGCGTCCATACGAGGTAAAGATATATAACTGATGTTTTGGGCCTGAGCCCTTCTTTAAGTTATGAGAAAAAGCAGGTAGGTTATTGATACCTTGAAGAAATGTGTCGGTAGAGAAGTGTAGCCATTGTGTTAATTAACATTTTCAATCTCCTTGCTGCAGTCGGAGGTTCCCGCCCGCATCAAGAAGAGTAGAGTGAGCTGCTTCAATGACTATCACCCAGTAGCTCTATTGTAATGAAACGCTTTAAGAGGCTGGTCATGGAAAGAATTAACTCGTATCTCAGTAAGGATGTGGACCTCCTGCAATTCATCTACTGCCACAATCGCTCCACAGCAGAAGCAACCTCACTGGCTCTCCACTGAGCTTTAGATCACCTGGACAACAGCAACACGTATATCAGGCTACTTTTCATCGACTACAGCTCAGCTTTCAACACCCTCATACCTTCAGTGCTGGTCAACAAGCTCCAAAACCTGGGCCTCTGCACCCCTCTCTGCAACTGGATCCTTGACTTCTTCATTGGAAGACCATAGTCATGAGGAATGAGAAACCACGCCTCCCCCTCGTTGACAATCAACATAGGCGCACCTCAAGGATGCGTGCTTAGCCCATTGCTCTACACCATGACTGGGTGGCTTGGGACAATTCAAATGCTACCGATAAATTTGCCAATGACAGAATCACAGAGAGCAATGAGGAAGGATACAGGAGTGAGATAGATCAGCTAGTTGGGTGGGGTAAGAACAAAAACCTTGTACTCGACGTTAGCAAAATGAAGGAACTAATTGTGGAGTTCAGGAGGGAAAAATCAGGAGAACATGAACCAAACCTCATCGAGGGGTTAGCAGTGGAAAATGTGAAGAACTTCAAAATTTGAGGACATATGATATGTCATCAAAGACTCTTGCAAATTTCTACAGTTGTACTGTGGGGACATTCGGATTGGTTGTATCACTCTCTGGTATGGAGATGCCAATGCACAGGACAGGAAAAGACTACAGAGAGTTGTCTACTGCATTCCTCAGTGCCCTACCATTTACCATGTATGTCCTATCTTGGTTTGTTCTTCCAAAATGAAACACTTCACACTTGCCTACATGAAATTCCATCTGCTATATTTCTGCCCACTTTCCCAGCTGGTCCAGATCCCTCTGCAAGCTTTGAAAGCCTTCCTCACGGACCACTACAGCTCCAATCTTTGTGACATCTGCAAACTCGCTGATCCAATTTACCACATTATCATCTAGATCATTGACATGATAAACAACATTGGGCCCATTGTGATCCTTGAGGCAGACCACTTCTTACAGGCCTCCAGTCAGAGAGGCAATCCTCTACCACTCTCTGGGCAATGTTGATTTCAGTTTACTACCTCACCACACCGAGTGGCTGAGCCTTCCTGACTAACCTTCTATGTGGGACCTTAGCAAAGTTCATGTGTTAAAATGGACCTGAGGTTGCATGTAAACCAAGATGAATACAGCTGCAAAAACACATTTGCAAACTCTTAATCCATGTTCTATAGTTTGTATCTCTCCTAACCTCAGTGGAAAAAGCCTACTTGGATTTATTCTATCTATACCCATCAATCCATAATTTAATCCTGTTATAGTTAGTCTCACCTTAAGAAATTCTGCCTTGTGGCTTACAAGTCATATATTTATATAGTCAGAACTTCTAGTTTTCTATAACATTCCAACAGACTGCTCCATCTCAGTACGTTTCTTAGAATTATCTGGGGATTCATTAATCAGGCTGTGTCTCTTACCAATAGTTAATAGTGTTTTAATACCTTGCCAAATAAGGAGGTTCTTATCATCCCTAGCCTTGTTAAATTGAAAACAAAAGAAAGGAATGCATGTAATGTATTTATGATATAGAAATATATTAGCACACAGAGACGTGAAAGCTTCTTTCATGGTTTAATACAAGTTAAAGATGGTTTCCCCCCAGTACACAGTATGTATGAGTGACAATGTCATCACACTCAATGTGATATCATACGCATGCAGGCATATATACATAACACTCTTTCCCCCCTACAAAATAAATGCTTTGTGAAAATAACCTACCGCCAACACTTAAACTAAACTACGATAACTACGTAGACTAATGGTGAGGATTACAGTCACAGTATGAGATGATAGACCAACCTATCACTGTACATAGTCCTTCCGTCGTTCTGGGGGTTGTTCCTCCCTTTTGGATCATCTTAGAGAGGTAGAAGCTGTTGGGATACTTTCTGAATTTTCCAGGCACTTTGCTTTTTCTGGGGTGACACCTCACTTGGTGATAAGGATGGTGAACTTTGTCTTTGGAAAACCCCATTGGGAATTTGCATAGAGCTGCACAGTTGGGTAGGATGTAGTGTAGGACTGCTCTGTGGAGCCATAGTGCTGCTCGGTTGACCAGTCAACATTGAAGGAGGCTCAGTTTCTGAAGATTTCTGGAACATCTACAGTGGATCCTGGAATCTCGTCTGGAATCTCATCAGGGTCATGAGTGGTGGGCGTGGCCATAGGGTCATCCACTGCTCTCAATTGGTCGATGTTCCATTTCCATATTTTACTTCCCATCAGAAAGGAGTAAGAACGAGGACTCAATTTTTTAAGAATAAATCCTCTCACCCATGGCCCCTGGTTCTTCCACTTCTAGAGATCTGGTAAGTTTACTGGGAGACGTTGATCTTTCCATTCGAAGACCAAAGTTGGGGTGTACTGTAGGAAGTCTTGTTCTTGAAATTAAAAAAGCGTGCAATAAGGGAACAGCTGTCATCATTGGAGACTTTAATTTGCATATAGATTGGACTAGCCAAATTAGTAAAAATACTGAGGAGGAGGAATTCCTTGAATGTTTACAGGACGGTAATCTAGACCAATATGTCGAGGAACCAACCCGGGAGCAGGCCATTTTAGATTGGGTATTATGCAATGATAAGGGGCTAATCAACAATCTTGTTGTACGAGGCCCTTTGGATAGGAGCGATCACAATATGATCGAATTCTCACTCGACATGGAGAGTGATGAAATTAAAACCGAGACTAAGGTCCTGAATTTAAATAAAGGGAATTATGATGGTATGAGACGGGAGTTGAGTAAGATTGATTGGATGGTGTTTATGGGGGAGTTTACTGTGGATAAACAATGGAAAGCCTTCACAGATCTAATGGAGAAATTGCAAAAATCGTTTGGCATAAAAATAAACCAAAAAAGGTGACTCAACCGTGGATAACAAGGGAAATTAGAGACAGCATTAGGTCCAAAGAGAGAGCATATCAATTGGCCAAAAAAAGTACCACAACCGAAGACTGGAAGCAGTTCAAGATGCACCAAAGGAGGACAAAGGGATTAATCAAGAGAGCAAAAATAAATTACGAAAATAAGCTTGCGGCAAATATAAAAACCGACTGCAAAAGCTTTTATAAATATGTCAAGAGGAAAAGATTGGTGAAATTCAGAGTAGGTCCTTTGCAGTCGGAATCAGGGGAATAAATAATTGGGAATAAGGAAATGGCAGACCAATTAAATTCTTACTTTAGTTCTGTTTTTACAAGAGAGGATACAAATAACCTCCCAAGGATGTTGGGAAACATAGAGACTAATGGAAGGGAGGAACTGAAAGAA
This sequence comes from Narcine bancroftii, assembly GCF_036971445.1. Classification (NCBI taxonomy): domain Eukaryota; kingdom Metazoa; phylum Chordata; class Chondrichthyes; order Torpediniformes; family Narcinidae; genus Narcine; species Narcine bancroftii. The sequence continues at coordinate 33,530,533 of NC_091470.1, forward strand.
ATCAGTATCTCTAAGGACAAGGTCTTGGGGAAATTGATGGGATTGAAGGCAGATAAATCCCAAGGGCCTGATAATCTACATCCTAGGGTACTTAAGGAAGTGGCCATTCAGATAGCAGATGCTTTAAGAATTATTTTCCAGAACTCGATAGACTCAGGATCAGTACCCATAGATTGGAGGGTAGCTAATGTTACCCCACTATTTAAAAAGGGGGGTAGAGAAAAAGCAGGGAATTATAGGCCGGTGAGCCTTACATCAGTGGTGGGCAAAATGATGGAATCCATTATTAAGGATGTAATAGAGGAGCATATGACTAGCAGAGAAGGGATCGGACGGAGTCAACATGGATTTACAAAAGGTAAATCGTGCTTGACAAATCTATTGGAATTCTTTGAGATGGTGACAGGTAAAATAGATGGGGGAGAGCCAGTGGATGTGGTGTACCTGGACTTCCAAAAGGCCTTTGATAAGGTCCCGCATAAATGACTGGCTTACAAAATCAAGGCTCATGGGATTGGGGGCAAAGTATTGATGTGGATTGAGAACTGGCTGGCAGGTAGAAGACAGAGAGTTGGGATAAATGGCTCATTTTCTGAGTGGCAGGCGGTGACCAGTGGGATGCCACAGGGATCTGCACTGGGACCCCAGCTGTTCACAATTTACATTAATGATCTGGATGAGCGGATTGGATGTAATATCTCCAAATTTGCAGATGACACTAAGCTAGGAGGGGTTGTGTGCACGGAAGAGGGGGTCAGGAAGCTCCAGTGTGATTTGGATAAATTGAGGGACTGGGCAGATACATGGCAAATGCACTACAATGTGGATAAATGTGAGGTTATCCACTTTGGTAATACAAACCGGAGGGCAGATTACTATTTGAATGGTAATAGATTAAGAGATGGGGAAGTGCAGAGAGACCTAGGGGTACTTGTACACCAGTCTCTGAAGGCGAGCATGCAGGTACAGCAGGCGGTTAAAAAGGCAAATGGTATGTTGGCCTTCATATCAAGAGGGTTTGAGTATAGGAACAAGGATACCTTACTGCAGCTGTACAGGGCTTTGGTGAGACCCCACCTGGAGTATTGTGTGCAGTTTTGGTCACTTTATCTAAGGAAGGATGGTCTTGCAATGGAGGGAGTGCAGAGGCGATTCACCAGGCTGATACCTGGAATGGCAGGAATGACTTATGAGGAAAGATTGCGCAAATTGGGATTGTACTTGCTGGAGTTTAGAAGATTGAGAGGGGATCTCATAGAGACATATAAAATTCTGGCAGGACTGGACAGAATGGATGCAGATGGGATGTTCCCAATGATGGGAAAATCCAGAACCCGGGGCCATGGTTTGAGGATAATAGGCAAACCATTTAGGACCAAGATGAGTAGGATTTTCTATACCCAGAGGGTGGTGAATCTGTGGAATTCATTGCCACAGAGGGTAGTAGAGGCAGGTTCATTAAATATATTTAAGAGGGAATTAGAACTATTTCTTCAGTATAAGGGTATTAAAAGTTACGGAGAGAAGACGGGGACGAGGTACTGAACTTTAAGATCAGCCATGATCTCGTTGAATGGCGGAGCAGGCTCGAAGGGTCGAATAACCTACTCCTGCTCCTATCTTCTATGTTTCTATGTTTCTATGTTTAAGTTAACTCCAAGACATCAATTCAGCCTGTGTTCTTTTGGTAGGAGAATGAAGCGTGTTTCTAGAGCTTAACAAAAAAATCTGCAATTTTTGATCTCTGTGAAGCATTTAAGTATTTCTTAGTCTTCATTGTGTTTTTGAAGGTTTGTACAAAATGTTCAGCTTCCCCATTTGTGCTTGCGTGGTAGGGTGATGACAAGATGTGTCATATATTGTTATTACTTAGAAATTCCTTAAAGCTCTCCAATACAAACTGCGGACTATTATCAGAAATTAGTTCAATAGGCAATCCATACGATGCAAATATACTTCATAGTCTTTCAGTTGTCTGGTCTGTTGTTGTTTTTCTCATATATGATACTACTGGCTATTTAGAGTATGCATCTACAACAATAAGGAAGTTTTCTCCCATAAAATGACCAGCGATGTCAATGTGAATCCTATTCCATGGTTGTGATGGTTTTGGGTTGCATATCTTGGCAAACATTACATCTCCTTATGTCTATTGAAGGCCACCAGACATGCATATGTGCCAATGCCTTCATCCGAACCATTCCTGGGAGGTTGTCGTGAAGTTCTGACAGTATGGCTGTTTGCCATTTTGTAGGTTCCTCGTAATAATCAATTGATATTTCAAAGTACCTTGTATAATAGGGTTTTAGTTCTTTTGATATCATTTCGGCCTCGGGTGACCCATTTAACGTGAAGTAAAGAACCCTTGATAATAACGCTTCTTTTTCTACTTCTTTGCTAATCACCTTTGCTGTAATTAGTAAACGATGAAGCTGTTCTTGATTAACAACTGTAGCCTCTGCCGTCCATTTAATTATCTTGTCTTCCTGCTCCGTTTCTGGTTGAGGTAAGCGAGACAGAGCGCCTGCATTGTTTCTTTGGGTTGCTGGTTTATGCTGCAACTCCTAATTGTGTGCAGCTTGCAGTTTGGCCTACCTTTGAATTCTTGTTGCAGCTAGCACTGGTATTCCCTTTTTAGGGCCTAGAATCAAACTCAGTGGTTTGTTGTCTGTTATTAATGTAAACTTCCTACCATATAAGTATTTGTGGAACTGCTTGACATCAAATATTGTGGCGAGCCATTCTTTCTCCAGCTGGGCATAATTACATTCACAAGTCATCAAAGACCGGGTGGCAAAAGCTACCAGTTGTTCCTCTTTTTCCATTACCTGTGATAGCACCTCTACCGTCCTTGATCATAGTGGACGAGAACATCGTTGCTGAACATGAATAGTTTTTTCAAGCGGTCCTGGTCTCTTTATTCCAGCACCATTTTCGGTCTTTTCTTAACAATTGATTTAGTGAGCTGCAGAGCGTTGACATGTTTGGAATGTGCTTCTGGTAATGGACAACTAAACCCAAGAACAACTGCAATTCAGCTCAGTTTGTTGGTTATGGTGCTCTGTGGACAGCTTCAATACCAGCAATATCCATTCGGATTCCTTTACCGTTAATTGTAAAGCTCAGGTATGTGACAGATGGTACCGTAAATACATACTTCTTGTGTGCAGACAGACGCTGGTTATTGCAGTTGGGTTAGGATCTTTTTTAGGTTGGATAGGTGCTCAGAGCCGTCCCCACTGGTAATCATGATGTCATCGAGGTAACATCCCACATTGATGCCATGTAATAATTTCTTTATGGTCACTTGAAATATTACCGGGGCTACTGTTATTCCGAATGGTATTCGGATATAGGTAAATAACCCTAAATCAGTATTGATTGCAATGTATTTTTTTGAGTCTTGTTGGTCTGTCTGCCTGTAATAAATCCAGCTTTGTGAATTTCTTTCCCCTATTCAGAGCCTGGAATAATTCTTCCTCTTTAGGCATAGGATGTTCCAGTATCTGCAGGGCCTGGTTAATGGTGACTTTGGAATCACCACAAATTCGGATTTCTCCATTGGCTTTTCACCTGGAACGATGGGAGCAGCCCAGTCACTGCATTGAATTTGTTCCAGTATTCCCTCGTTTTCTAATCTATTGAGTTCCGATTCAAGCTTGCCTTTTATTGCAAATGGTCTTGTTCTGGGCTTAAAGAACTTCAGTTCCACACCTAATTTCAGGTGTAGTTTCACCTGTACTTCCTGGATTTATCCTCGGCTTTTCTCAAAAACTGTTTGATACTTCTTGAGAACTTGTTTCAGTTTTGGCTGGGCCTGCTCTTCCTGTCTTAAGTTCATTCTTGATCCAATTTCTACCCAGTTTAACTGAATGTGTGTTAGCCAGTTTCTTCCAAAAAGTGCTGGCCCCTTTGTGTCCATGATATAGAGGGGTAGTCTTATTGATGGATGTTCTTTGTACTGTACATTCATGTTGCACATCCCAAACACCGTGACCTTATCCCCTGTGACTGTCTTTAAAATTGTACTTTTTAAAAAATGGGAAGCTGGGTAGCAGTTGTTGTTTTAAACACACTGGTATCACTGCCCCCATGTCTATCTCCATTCGAAGAGGTTCATTGTTGATTTTCAACTGGATAATTTAATCATTTTAATCATTTAATCCATGAACATACATGATCTCCGATGTCTTGTCTTCCTCCAAGTCATTTATTTCTTTGCTGATGCTGGGGCTTTCATCATTTTCTTCCATTGTTTTCACCCCAGATGGGTGTTTTCCATGTTTTGGTTCTGCTTTTTATCCAATTTTCCCTTTTTAAAAAAATTGGGGATAAGGCCCTGATGTGTCACTCTTTATCACAGAGATGACATCTGGATTTCTGGAAGTAACAATTATTCAGACTCTAGTTGTATTTTCCGCAGCGGAAGCGTTCTTGGTGAGAACATTTCCTAACGAGTAGATCTCTTTGGCTGATATCCAAGTTTTTAATCAACCATTTCTGAGCCAGAGCCAAAGGCTACATCAAGTGTTACATGGTCCGTACTTAGTAATTTTTGTTTGGTCTTGCGGAAGGCTAATCCCACAATGGTCTCATACCGCTTGGTTCAAAAATTGATCAAAACCACATTGTTTTGCTAGTTTATGTAATGCAGCCAAGTATTCACTCATAGTTTCTCCTGTTCTTTGTTTTCTATCATAAAATCTCTGTCTTTCAACCATAGCGAGTGATTTGGGACTTAAATGTACCCCTATTGATGTACAGAACTGCGATTTTGACCACAATGTATGATTTTGTCCCCAGATTCTCAGGAGCCAGCAGGGATTTGAGTAGATCAAATGTTTTACAGCCCATTGGGCTCACAAACAGTGACCGCTTTTAGTTTACAGGTGGTGTCTCATCAATATTATGGGTAGACAGTAATGATCAAATCTTTCTACATAGTTAAACCAGTTTTCTTCTGACTCCACAAATTCTTTAAACTTTACCTCTGCCATTTTGAGACTTCTGTTCTTTGTTCTCTGTGACTGAAGTTGTGGGGTCCACTGTATTGAAAATCTGGTGTTTCTCTTTTTTAATCTTCCATCCACAATCTGATGTGGGGGGGGGGGGCCCGTTTCAATCCTCGGCGCCACGGTTATGTATTTGTTATTTAGTAATAGAGTAGCACACAGAGATGTGAAACTTCTTTCATGGTTTAATACAAGATGGATCCACCCCCAGTACACCTTTATTATGCTCAGTGTGATGATGTCATACACATGCAGGTGTCTATACATAACAATGCAGATGGCTTCTCTCTCCCAGTCAACATTTTAAAATTTACATTCTCACATGTAGACAACATCCGCAGACTTTCCTTCACCAACTTTTCTGATAACCTCCTCAAAATTATCTATGAGATTTGTTAACACGATCGAGCACCCACAAAGCCACGTTGGCTATCCCTAATCAGTCCCTGGCTATCCAAATACTTGTATATCTGATCTCTTAGAACATCTTCCGATAACTTGCCTAGGTTGTTTTCTGGCATGGATGTGTCACTCAAATGTGAAATTTTGAGAGTACAAAGTGTGTATGTTCTTGTAAGGATTAAAGGCAAAATTAAAACAAAAAAGAACTTTGATTTTTGAGGGATATTGGGGATCTGGTTAAGAAGAGAGAGGTGCATAGCACATATAGTCAACAAGGAGCAAATGAGGAACTTTTGATAGGCTCACTGGCCTATAATTTCCTCAATTATTTCTAAGCCTTTTTTAAACAATGGAACAAAATTGAGATACCCTCCAATCCTCTGACACCTCACCTGTGGCTTTTTAAATATAATTGCCAGGGCCCTTGCAATTTCTGCACAAGCCTCGCTCAAGGTCCAAGGGAATACCCTGTGAGGCACTGGAGATTTATCCATCTTTATTAGTTTAAGACAGCTAGCACCTCCTCCTCTTTAATCTGTACAAGTTCCATTACACAAAACCCTGCCAGTGACTGAGGAGAAAGTAAAGACAGTACTTAATCAAAAGCTATCAGAAATTAACTTGAGGATTAGGAGTAATAAAGCAGGAAAAAGAAATTTGTACAGAAATGCAAGAGGTTGGTCAAAAAAGTTTGAGAACATGGAGTTTACTGTCAAATGCATAATTATAATGTTCAGATGTAACAAAACTTTACTTGTTCCAGCCACACAGCCAACAGTGAATTATCTGAAACGATATAAGCATTACCTCTAACAAATAAAGAAAAATTATTTGCTTTTTAACAAAAAAAGCTGCACTCTTGATATGCAATATTAACAAAGGTCTTCACAATCAGAAAATGACCCTGACCTAACTAGCAGACATAACAAGCAGCAAATCAAAAGGCCTATCATTTGCATGAGAGCTGTACTTCCTGCTTTACAGTGTACGTGAGTATGTGTAAACTCATAATTGTACACCATACCAAGAGGATTGAAGTAAGATGGTCATAGACTATGCAGATTCCTCCCTTACTTCTCAAACAACCTTATCTGGGTCTTATACTTTATTCACTTTAACTTCCACTCTGTGTTTATTCCCATCCAATATTTCACTATCTCCTTCCTTACCTACAATATTGTCATTTCTCCCTTTTTTGAGTAAACAGCTACAGATTATTCACTAAGGCAGTGGTTCTACAACCCCCCCCCTCCCCCACTCCCCCCCCCCCCCCACTCACGTACCATCTTAGAGTAATAAGGAAGTAAAACATGAACATCTGTAGATACTGTGGTTGAACTAAAAACAGAATGCTGGAGAAACTCAGCAGGCCAAACAGTGTCCTTTATGTAGCAAAGGTAAAAGTATATAACCAATGTTTCAGGCTTGAACCCTTCATCAAGGTATGGAAAAATGCCAGCAGGTTCCCATATAAAAAGGTGGTGGGGGGGAGCATGGTCACAAAGGCAGAAGGTAATTGATGGAGAATGGAGGGAGTGCACAGAAGCAAGTGGAAGGACAGCTAGGTGAATAGAGAGGGAAGAGGGTGGAGAGCTGAGGGAAATAAGACAGGGGGAAGGGAAGAGTGGGGGAAAAGGAGAGGAGGTTAGCAGAAACCAGAGAAGCTGATGTTAATGCCATCCAGCTGGAGAGTGCCCAGACGGAAAAATCAGCTGTGTTTCTTCCAATTTATGGGGTGGTCTTGGTGGGATAGTACATGAAGTCATGCACAAACATGTGAGTTACGAGTGGGATGCAGAACTGAAATGGTTGGCTACTGGGAGGTTCCTGACACTGGTACAGACTGAGTGAAGGCGCTCAGCGAAGCGATCTTCCCAGTCTGCTCCAGTCTCTCCGATGTCAAGAAGGACACAAAGGGAGCACAGAGGCAGTAAATCAATCCTGAGGGTACACAAGTGAGGTGTTGCTTCACTTGAAAGGCCTGCTTATGGCTCCAAACTATGGTGAGGGAGGAGGTGTGGGTGCAAATGTGGCACCTCTTGCGGCCACAGGGGAAGGTGCTTGGGGGGTGGGGGTGGTGGTGATTGGTAGGGAGGGATGAGCGCATGAGGGAGTCACAGAGAGAATGGTCCCTATGGAAGGCAGAGAGTGGAGGAGAGGGGAAGAAGTGTCTGTTAGTGAGATCCTGTTGTAAGTGCTGGAAATTCCAGAGGATAATGTGTTGAATGTGGAGGCTGGTGAGGTGGTAGGTAAGGACATGGGTCAGAGGGGGCCAGGGCAGTTGAGTGCAGGAGATGCAGGTGAGGGCTGAGTTGATGGTGGTGGAGGGGAAGCCACGTTTGTGGAAGAAGGCAGACATTTCAGATGATCTGGACTGGAAGACCTCATCGTGGGAACAGACGCAGTGGAGTCAGAGAAGGGAATAGAATCCTTGCACAGGATTGGGTATGAGGAAGTGTAGTCGAGGTAGTTGTGGGAGATGGTGGGTTTGTTAAATATGTGGTTGGAAAGCTTGTATACTGAGATGGAAACAGAAAGATCCAGAAATGGGAGAGAGTTGTTGGAAATGGACCAGATGAGTTTGAAATCAGGATGGAAGTTGGCAGCGAAGTGGATGAAGTTGACGAGCTCATCGTGGATGTATGGGCCAGTCCCATTGTAGTCATCAATATAGCGGAGGAATATTTGAGGGGCCTTGCCTTTGTAGGCTTGCAGCATGGATTGCTTCACAAAGCCTACAAACAGGCAGGCTAGGGTGGGACCCATGGGCTACTCTTTTGATTTGAAGGAAGTGAGATGAGTCAAAGGAGATTTTGGTAAGAGTGAGGACAAGTTCTGCCAGGCAGAGAAGGGTGGTGGTAGAGGGTGACGTGACTGGTCAGGTCTCTTGTCCAGAAAGAAGCGAAGTGGTTTGAGATCTTCTGTATGGGGGTGGAGGTATAAAGGGATTGGACATCCATAATAAAAATGAGGCGGTCCAGTTCAAGGAATCTAATGTAATTGAACAGCTGGAGGGCATATGAGATACCATGGACGGAGGTGGGAAGGGATTGGGTCAGAGAAGTAAGTAGAGTCAAGGTAAGATGAAACTAGTTCGATGGATCAAGAGCAAATGGAAACAATGGGTCTCTATGTAAAGGGTAGAAATGGACAATGCAGGGATGGTATATAGTGAGGTTGGAGGCTATAGGAGGGAGGTGAACAGAGGTGATGAGGTTGGAGAAGTGGCTTGGTCAGCTGTCGTGGGCTCCTGTGGAAGAGGCAAGTAGGAGGAGGTATCTTGATGTCTGGCCTCAGGAAGGTAGAGGTCAGTGTGCCAGACCACAACAGCACTACCCTTGTCTGCGGGTCTGATGGTGAGTTTTGAATTGTTGCAGAGAGAGTGGAGGGCAGAGCATTCGGAGGAAGTAAGATTAGAATAAGAGAGGGGAGTGTTGAAGTTGAGACGGTTGATATCTCAGTGGCAATTCGAAATAAAAAGATCCAGAGCAGGCTGCAGGCCAGGATGTGGTGTCCAAGAGGAGGAAGAAGTCTTAAAAGCAGGAGAAAGGGACTTTGGTAGGGGTTGAAGAGTCATGGTTGTGGAAATAGGCCTAGAGATAAAGGTGACGTTGGAAGAGTTCAGCATCATGGCATGCACAGAACTCATTGAGGTGTGGGCAGAGGGGGATGGAGGTCAGGCCTCTACTGAGGGCTGAGCACTCCGTCTCAGAGAGGGGAAGATCAGAGGGGATGATAAAGACCAAGTAGTGATCAGAGTGGGAATCGGTGTGGTGGAGGGGGATGGGAGGAGTTGGAGGTCAAAGGGTAAAGAAAGATGGCAAGGGAGGCCAGAGGGTGGAGGTGGAGGGTTGGGGAGGTCAAAGGGGTAGGTGGAGGATAGAGGGGTGGTCACTCAGGTACCATAGGTGCTCTGTTCTTAGTAAGGGATTATTTAAGTTGGCATGAGTGGAAATAAAAACATTGATTACCACTGCACTAAGGCCATTTGTGATATATATTCTGTACCTCCAAATATAGTTGATTTTCATGCTCTTTAAAAACACCAACCTTTTCTTTATCTGTTCACTGTTTTACCAGATTATAAAGCATCTTTGGATTTTGCATTGAACTGGCATTATTTTCTCACACCCTCTCTTTGCTTTACGAATTTCCCTTTTAATTTCTCCCCTGCAGTTTCTGTATGCTTCTCACTTCCTAGTACCTGACATGAACTTTCTTCTTTCTTGGTGTTCCATCTTCACTTCTAATTCCTTCTAACTGATATGGCCAAAATGAACTTCCTATTTATATCAGTCTATATGTTAGGTGGTTAATAACAGAACTATTTTGGCATATTAGGAGTCATTTGGCCCATTGTGTCTGTACTAGCCATGAATTGCATTGTAAACTCAGGCAGATATACATGGAATAATGAAACACCACAAATTCTTCATTATTTGCAGAATAATCAACATCCTTACAGACTCACTTGTCTATCAAGAATCCCTTGCTTTCATTTTCTATAGAGTTTTGAGAAAGAATATACCATATAGAAATCTCAGAATGTAATTTGTAATTAGTTTCCAAAATCAGATACAGCAATGAGCTCTCTGAACCCTTCTCCATTAACAATGGCGTGAAGCAAGGCTGTGTTCTCGCACCAACCCTCTTTTCAATCTTCTTCAGCATGACGCTGAACCAAGCCATGAAAGACCCCAACAATGAAGACGCTGTTTACATCCGGTACCGCACGGGTGGCAGTCTCTTCAATCTGAAGCGCCTGCAAGCTCACACCAAGACACAAGAGAAACTTGTCCGTGAACTACTCTTTGCAGACGATGCCGCTTTAGTTGCCCATTCAGAGCCAGCTCTTCAGCGCTTGACGTCCTGCTTTGCGGAAACTGCCAAAATGTTTGGCCTGGAAGTCAGCCTGAAGAAAACTGAGGTCCTCCATCAGCCAGCTCCCCACCATGACTACCAGCCCCCCCACATCTCCATCGGGCACACAAAACTCAAAACGGTCAACCAGTTTACCTATCTCGGCTGCACCATTTCATCAGATGCAAGGATCGACAATGAGATAGACAACAGACTCGCCAAGGCAAATAGTGCCTTTGGAAGACTACACAAAAGAGTCTGGAAAAACAACCAACTGAAAAACCTCACAAAGATAAGCGTATACAGAGCCGTTGTCATACCCACACTCCTGTTCGGCTCCGAATCATGGGTCCTCTACCGGCATCACCTACGGCTCCTAGAACGCTTCCACCAGCGTTGTCTCCGCTCCATCCTCAACATCCATTGGAGCGCTTTCATCCCTAACGTCGAAGTACTCGAGATGGCAGAGGTCGACAGCATCGAATCCATGCTGCTGAAGATCCAGCTGCGCTGGATGGGTCACGTCTCCAGAATGGAGGACCATCGCCTTCCCAAGATCGTGTTATATGGCGAGCTCTCCACTGGCCACCGTGACAGAGGTGCACCAAAGAAAAGGTACAAGGACTGCCTAAAGAAATCTCTTGGTGCCTGCCACATTGACCACCGCCAGTGGGCTGATATCGCCTCAAACCGTGCATCTTGGTGCCTCACAGTTTGGCGGGCAGCAACTTCCTTTGAAGAAGACTGCAGAGCCCACCTCACTGACAAAAGGCAAAGGAGGAAAAACCCAACACCCAACCCCAACCAACCAATTTTCCCCTGCAGCCGCTGCAACCGTGTCTGCCTGTCCCGCATCGGACTTGTCAGCCACAAACGAGCCTGCAGCTGACGTGGACTTTTACCCCCTCCATAAATCTTCATCCGCGAAGTCAAGCCAAAGAAGAAAAAAAATAGAGATAAATTCTGAGAAAAGGGATGTCTTTACAACTGGAGACTTGTCCAAGATATTAGTATTAATATCTTACATTAATTGATTAATTTGTTACTTGATTTGCTAAAGATGGGGGATGGAGAAATATCTAAAACCGTGAAGTGTACTGCTGAACTGCAATCTGTGATCTGTGGGTATTTATTTAAATAATTTCTCAAAAAACAACTCGGAATAAGAATGTCATATAATATTCATCTGTCTGTCCAGAAGCCTTTTAAATACTACAGTCCCATGACCACTCTGTCATCCCACTCCCTTGTAAACATATACACATTTCTGTTAAACCTCCTCCACCCTCCCCCTCAGAACTACAAGCCCTCCTGTATGTATCGGTTTTTTTTAAATAAAAAAAAATAGATAGTCTCATACTTTCTTCTAAGTCCTGTTTGGTGGGTCTGCATAATGCATCATAATGAATAATACCTTTCCTTATTGGACCAATGATTACATTTGTGGCATTCCATCACTCCACCCAAGCAATTCTGCTTCAATCTCCATGAACTGGGGAACATGTTAACATTGGTGGGGTTAATTTTGCCAAAGGTCTCTGAGGTAGAAAACAGCCAGGACTCTAACCCTTGATCTGGGATCTTTGTGCAACTCTTGAACATGAGAGGTGATGTGAAACCCTTTGATGTCTAATATTTGAACAATGATTGTTAGGTGCAGCAGGATTTCCGTGGATAGTGTAGGGCTGGAGGTAATCTCTAATTTGACATTGCAAGGGGAGTAATACTGTAAACACCTACTGCATACAAATTTATGCTGATTGCCCTGATCTGTGCATCTCAAACTGATAAGATTCAACAATTTACTAATATATATTTGATTTAAAAATATCTGGAAGGACTGTAAAAAGAGGCAGAAATGATATGTCCAGATATAGGTTTCAGCAAATTCTTATCAATGCACCTGAAGAGGCACACAGAACTGATTAATAGAAGAAAGGAAACCATTAAATTCAACGTTCAATGATAAACAAACTTCAAATGAGACAATCAAGTATATAAGCTCTTAAACTGATGAAAGTCATTAGCCTTATACACCTCCCTTTACAGTAAATACATCATCTACTAATGAATTAGAACCAGGCATTTAAATACAAGGTTGAATTAAATCTATAGATGATGTCCAATTCTTTCAAGTAAATCAAGATGTGTTCGGGGATTGGATCAATGTCTCAAGATTGGCACACAGGTTGATAGGGTAGTTAAGAAGGTCGATGGGATGCTGCGCTTCATTAATAAGGAGACTGAGTTCAAGAGTAGAGAGGTCATGTTGCAACTCTACAAATCTCTGGTGAGACCACACTTATTGTGTTCAGTTCAGGTCACCTCATTATAAGAAAGATGCGAAAGCTGTGGAGAGGATGCAGAGGAGATTTACCAGGAAGTAGCCTGGATTAGAAAATAAGTACTGAGATGCAAGGTTAGCAGAGGTAGGTATTTTCTCTTTGGAGCTAAGAAGGATGAGAGGTGAATTAATAGGTATCTACAAGATCCTGAGAGGCATAGATAAGATAGACAGCCAGCACCTTTTTCCCCAGGGTGGGAGTAGCAAACACCAGAGGACATCTGTACAAAATGAAGAGAGGGGAGGTTAGGGGTAAGTTTTTTTTAAAAAACAGAGTTGTGGCTGCTTGGTGGTGGAGGCTGAAACACGAGAGGCATTTAGGAGACTCTTAGACAGGCATATGGATGAAAGAAAAACAGAGGGTTATGAGGTAGGAAGGGTTTAGATTTTTTGATGGGAATATACAAGATTGAGGGCCAAAGGACTGTACTGTGCTGTAATGCTCTTTGTTCTATGTAAGGTAAAATAAAATGTTTATCTTACAGAATCAAAGTGATGTACACATGATCAAGTCAAACATTAAACACACAGACATATATTTTTCAAGCAAAGGAAATAAGATTATCATGTAGGAAAGAAATCTGGTTATTTACATTCATTAATCTCCAAAGATTCATTTTAATGATTGGAAGTTATCCCCAAAGCAGAAAAAGGTTTATGTGTGCATTGACAGGAAAATCAACACACAAGTGTGATGTTTCTTTTATTGTAATAAAGAAACCTGGGTTCTTTTAAAATGACTATATTTATTAGCTATAGCACAGACAGACAAGACCTCATGGAGGCATCAATTTTGAATCCAGCAAGTTGCAACAGCTAATCTCCTGACTCCCTCTAATGGTCAGGATTAGTACTCACACTAATATGCTACTAGAGCATCCCCTTTGCTTGAGATGTTTAATCTAACAACATGAACACTAATACAGTATTCATTTCAATTTAAAGTTCAAAACAAACATAAACACAAACATCAGCAACACAAACTTTTTAAGTGTGTAGTTCTTTTTTATTTTAGAGATTCAGTCTGTCAACTGATTTGATAATGTGTGGATCTTCTTAACACAGGTGCTTGTGTAGGCTCTGCTGGTCTGCTACCCTCTAGCACTGGTGGTGTTTCCTCTGTTGCTGTGCAGGCTGGACCTTCTGCATTTGCCTGCTCCTGCACTGTCTCCTGTGTTTCAGCAGGCTCTTTCGATTCCTCCTCAGTATTTGACCATCCTCTATTCTGACAGTGTAGGATCTTGGATTTACTTCCTCTAGAACAGTGGCCTTCTTGTCCCAAGTGTTGGAATCTCTGAGTCTCACTGGGCCATGTTGTGCCAGTGGCCCTAAGCTTCTTGCTGATTTGTCACAGTTAGCTTTTTGTCTCCATTGGAGATGCTTTTGTTTCCATTCAACATCTCTGTTCTTGTTTGGTCCTGCAGAGTAGGGAAGTGTGGTGCGTAGTCTTCGTCCCATCAGAAGGTCAGCGGGTGACGTACCATGTTGAAGCGATGAAGCTCTGTAACTCAATAGAGCGGGATATGGATCTGAGCTACTGTCTTGTGCTTTCTTGAGCTTTCTTGAGCAACTGTTTAACTAAATGGACTCTTTTCTCTGCTTTACTGTTTGACTATGGATGCAGAGGACTTGAAGTCACATGTCGAAAACCATACTTTTCTGCAAAGTTCTGGAACTCTACAGCTGTACAATTTTCATTGTAAACAATTAGAGGAATTCCATGTCTTGCAAAGATTGAATTCATATTTGATCACACAGGCAGCAGACATGTTGTGAAGAGCACCATCTCAGGATAGTTCAATAGATAATCAATAACCAGCAAGTAATTATTTCCATCCATGTGGAATAGATCAGTCCCAACTTTCTGCCAATGGTTTGGCTGTTAAGTCAATTATTGTCATGGGTTCCTTTGTCTGCTTTGCATGATGTTTCAAACAGGTCTCACAGCTGGAAACCATCTTGTCAATGTCAGCATTTATCCCTGGCCAATAAACAGCAGTTCTGACCCTCCTCTTGCATTTTGCCAAGGTGTCCCTGATTCACCCTTTTCAGTATCTCTCGTCGCAGAGATTGAGGAATGACAATTCTGATGTTTGAGTAAAAGCCCATTGGCAACACTCAGCTCAGCTCTGATGTTGTAGTATAGCTGACATTCACCTCTAGGCCATCCTTCATTCAGATTCTTGATGACCTTCTGTAGAACTGTGTCCTTTCCTGTTTCAGATGCGATCAGTTTAGATGTCAGATACGGGAAGAGATTCAGTGATCGGGTTCACGTGGAGATTCACATCTGTCTCTGTGGAACTCTTATTGTGTGCTTCACTCTGCATCGTTGCCCTGGATAAAGCATCAGCTAACAAATATGTTTTCCTAGTGTGTACACCCTCTTGACAAGGCTTAAGTTATCACATGCTTTGTCACCCAGCAGTGATTCATGCCCATCTGGGACTACTGCGAACCTGAGGTAATCCTCTTTATCTTTCACCTTGAATTTACCTGAACCTTTCATGTCGATGTTCTATCCATTGTAGGCTTTGAGCTGTACAGGATTTATATGGTTGTATGGCTTTATCTTCTTTGCCTGATGTTACACTCATAGATCAAACTGACCTTTAATCCTGTGTCCAGGTTGAAAGGAATATTTGTTCCATTTGTATGCAATGACACTGTCCACTCATCCTGCTCAACTCTATTCACACACGGCTGTTCAGTCTCTATTGGTTTATAGTCTTTCTGCACTACCATGGCAATGCAGAGTGCATCACTGAGAACAGTTGCTTCCATAGTGTGTACAGTGTGCATGCTTTCAGTTCTGCTTTGTTTCCATTTGTAAAAACATTGCTTTACCTGGTGATTCTGCCCTTTGCTCTTATTGCAGACTTTTCCATAGGTGGGGCATTACTTTGGTGCATGTTGAGTGCTACATCATTTGCACTTGAATGTCTCTCCATAATTTTGTTGTTTCCCATTTCTGATTTTTTGTTGTGTGTGGGCACACACTGTTGCAACGGATATGCTTTTGTTTGACACAGCGCTCCCACGGGTCCAACCACCCAGTCAACTGCCGTCAGCTCCATACCAGCATTGAACAGCCCGTTAAAGGAGCTGACGGTAGTTTTATTTAAAATTCCGCGACAGCAGGATCTGTGCCCAAGATGATGGCACTTCTATCTGGCAGCAGCCATGAGCGGTTGCAGACTCCAGGGGAGCAGAGGACTGGAGCAGGGCACCAGAAAATGGGGAGACCATCCCCTGTCTGAGGAGAAGCAGAGAAGATGACCCATGGGATGGTGACCATGGTGGTGGACCAGTGAGGGGGCTCTGCGGCTGAAAGACCAATGCATGTGGTGGGCAGCTGGCGACTCTAGGTGAGGAACCCACGGAGGCTGTGGACTGCTGGAGACTGGCTTGAAGCTGGCTGAAGTGGTACCAGATATTGGAACTGGGATGCGTGGGGGGTGCCAAAAGGTTCCTGACTGTGTCAGAGGTTTGGATCTGGAGCTCGGGTTGCCAATGGTTGGGATTGGACTCTGTGTGGCTGCAGAGGCTGCGGACACGCTGGAGGAGAATCTATGGACACTTGATGAAACATAGAAACATAGAAACATCGAAGATAGGAGCAGGAGTAGGTCATTCAGCCCTTCGAGCCTGCTCCGCCATTCAACGAGATCATGGCTGATCTTAAAGTTCAGAACCCCGTCCCCGCCTTCTCTCCGTAACCTTTAACAACCTTTAATACTCTGTGGTGGGGGTGGGGGTCTCTTTTGCTTCTCTTTCTCTGACTGTAAGCGATACTTCAGGCAATTTCTGGCAATGGCAAATCTACCTTACAGCAGGCAAAAGCAATTTAATGCAATATGACAATAAATTGAATCTTGAATCTTAATTCACTGCTGCGGTATATCTTCACAGCTCCAGCTCTTAAGCTCTGTCTCTCACAGCAACCTCTCTCTCACTTCCTTATCAATAATATCGAACACAATTTGAACACAAATCATTGAATCTTGCAGCAGTTCGAATTTTCACGTTTTTTCTTTTAATTTCAAATCCGTTAAAAGTGTATCAAAGCTCTCTCCCTGCAGCTGTGTGCGTGAGTGAAACATATACCTCTCGAATGTTTCATTTTTCTTTGGTGAAATGTCCTGATAACCTTGTCGGACTTGCCCTGGTCTTCTGCCTCGGCAAAAACAAATGTGTTGAAAACCTCCGGTGCTTGATGTCCCGTCACGGTAAGTAGCAGTGCAATCTTCCATGCATCAGGCTTGCTATAGAGTCCAACAGCTTGCAGATAGAGCATGAATCATTGTTTGAACGGCCCCTCTTCTGGAACCATGTGATGTTTCTTTTATTGTCATAAAGAAACCTGGGTTCTTTTAATACAACTATATTTATTAGATAAAGCACACACAGACAAGATCTCATGGAGGCATCCATTTTGAATCTACCCAAGTTGAAACAGCTCATCTTCCACCTCCCTCTAGTGGTCAGGATTAGCACTAGCACTCTATGAGTAGAAAAAGAAAGCATGTACTTGTTTCTCCTTGTACAGGACTTTAGTCAAGTCTCAGCTAGAATATCTGTCCAGACTAAGTGTGAGGATTGAGAGGGTGGGGTGTTGGATGGGTGGAGGGAGGGGTTAGTAGAGAGACTGGAGATCATTGGAAGAATGATCACTTGATTGTTTCAAATTAAAAGCGCTTCCCTTGACTTCCCTGCTTGACCTCCTCCCTTTTCCCTTCGGTAAATGTAGCTTTAAGAGTGAAATAAAAACAAGAAATACTGGAAATAGCATGTCAGCCAGCATCTAAGGAGAGAGAATCCTAAACCTCAGAATTCATTTCACTCCATCATCAATTCTAAGTGCTGGAAAATGGTGGAGAATGGATCTCTGAGGATTAGTCCAGTCAGAGTTATGGCCCTGTCAATCTAGGTGCTTCGCTGCAAAGGGGGAAATAAAAGTACTAGCCCAAGGCTGAAGTGATGGGAGGGGACTATATGAGTTTCTGTGGTCATGCGAATCCATAATGGTGTGTTGCCTCCCCAGTGCTAGGTTCATTGATGCCACACAATGGTAGCGGAGCATTCTACAGATAACAGTCATGGTCTACTTTTATAGTAACAATATAGGCAAAAAGAGGATATTGTAACATTCATTTAGGAAGCTGTACAGTAAAGGCCAGGATTTATAAGCTTTCTGTATCATGTGCTAGTGAGTACAGGAGTAGGAGACTAGGTCAGATGAGTGTGATGTACAACAGAAATCTCTAGATTCCTGGATTAATGGGTCCCATTGGTGGAGTAGGTGGGATCTATCCAAGTCAGACATATTACACCTGATGTGGAATGGTGTTTTATCTTTGTAGGGAGTTTTGTTGGTACTGCTATGTGAGGTGGTCATGGGAGGAGGGGCCTGAGGAAGTTGTTAAATTGATTGGGCAGACGAAAGGACACAGAGGAGATGTACATTTGTGGACAAGAACAGTCAAGTACAAAAGGAAAATGAAGTCATTCATGCAGGCAGAACAGACGTCGGAATAATATGGCACATGAGAAGAATGAAAGGTAAATTGCATCTATTAAAATGCAAAGAGACTACAGCACATGCAATTAAGATATTGCTCCAATCACAGAGACATGGTTGAAAGAAGAATACGGAGGACAACTCAACATTCCAAGACAACCTTCAGACTTGATAGGGTTGGATATAAATGAGGAGGAGGTATTGCAATAGTGATTAACAAGTTCATAACTGCAGCAATGAGGAATGATATCCCAGAAGGTTGTTCACTTGGACAGAGATTAGATCGCTTTGGTAGGACTTAACAACAGGACTCATGCAGATAGATGGGAAAATGAGGAAGAATTTGGCTATCACAGAACAGGATTTCAACTTCTCCAGGATTAAATGGAGTCAAAAGGTAGCTCAAAGATTTTATGTGATGAATGAGATATCATTCCATCTAGGCCAAGATGGAAGCATCATCTGGTCTTACTTTTCAATAATTTTCATGTAATTGTATGAAATAGCAGAACTATTAAGTATATATGATAATTATCATCTTATCCACAATACGATCATCATATCATGCATTACCAAGTTTGATCTGTCCCTTAAATTCACTTTATAATAACTGTGTTTACCTCTTTTAGTTACTGAGTTTTACTGTGTGGTTCAGAGTACAGGAAACTTATGATAAGAACAGATCACAACCTGGAGACCTTCAAAACCAGCTGGCTTTGAAAGAGCCCTGACATTTTCCGGTGTAGAAAAATCTCCAATCCAGTGCAACAGAGGACAAATGCAAAAGCTACTATCCAAATAGTGAAAGAGGAGGTGACTGTGATTGTTTGGGCATGTGTGTCAAATGCCACCATTCATGATAGGAAGGACACCAGACAGAAAGTTAAATGGATTCACTGCAAACTGTCATGAGGAAGAGTAGATGAGGAGATGAAGGTAGGTAACCCTAGGTGGAGCACCAGCATTGGGTAGACTGGGCGCCAACATTAGTAACGAGCATGAAGCCTCTTGCCACATGAATTCAATGGATGAGCATTTTATTTTGAAGTCATGATGTTCACGAGGCTGCTGAACCTAACAGTTCTCCACCTGATATGTCAGGCATTCCATCTTAAGACTGCGGAAGTCCTGCAGGAGGCTCCAGCTGGACTCAACGCTATCAGCCCTTACTCAATTTATGCCATGGGTTTGTCAATAGACTTGCACCACCAGAGATAATTTGCATGAGTAAAATACTTACTGTGAGTGCCACAGACCCTAAAAGAAGTACGACAGAATAAACAAGACCTCTGCTGTTGATGCGTACCTGTAAAACAAAACAACCCATTTAGTCACCAAGGCTCAGATTGGAGCAATCAGGATAAATGGGAGCATTAATAATGACATGCCTCAGGATGCCTGGAACTTTAGGAGATGATTTGCTAAGGAGGGGAAAACAGGGCTTTAAATTTGGATATTACCGGAAGTTGGAATTTGGTGATATTTTCTAATTGTTTGATTTCTGTTAATTAATTCCTAATAAGTGTGTAAATAACTTCTTCATTGTCAACTGTGATTCAAAGATAGCCATTGTACCTGAATCAGTTGTGAAGCTTAGACAAAAAGGGGGCAGAAGTTTTAAAATAAATTCAGTTGCACGATACATAAATGAATAGAGAACATTTATATTAAATAATAATTAATCTTTGGTTTGTAACTTAGAACTCCTGGATTTGCAGGTAAGGTCCAACATATTACACAAGTTTGGGAGGATTGAGTTTAATGCCATGTGGCTATGACCGCATTATCATAAAAATGTTATTCTTTTGGAAATATATCTACCAATCAGGCTGAATTCTTTAGAATGTAAGATAATCATTGTTGTATCATTCCAGAACAATTGGGTTTGTGGATCTTGGATAGGAGATAGAACCAGATGAGAAACAGCAAGGTTAGGGGCTCAGGGAGGGAGATGGCCAGTTCATATTCAGTGCGTGTGATGGTGGCTTGATGGTTTTTTGGTGGGGACCAGTCAAAGGGGTAAGTAAGGGATCAGAGGGGGAGGTGGAGGGTTGGAAGGGGTCAGAGAGGTTAGTTGGAGTATTGAGATGGGGAGTGGTTGAAGGTAGGTTTGGTAAATTGGAGTTTTGCTATAGAGATTGTTTGTTGGCAAATCATGTGGGTGTTGTGCAGTGATTGAGATCCATGGTGCACTGGTAGAAGTCGTGAAATATGAGGATGCGTTCAATGACCTTGAAGCATTTGTCATTGTATCTCTACCACTGCATCCAGGTGGTCAGAGCTGAATTCATGATAATAACCACTGGAGTTATCTGTTCCCATTGCCTTTTTTTGGGTTGCAGGGTTTTCAATCCCCCCTACCCCCTAATGATTAAGGAACACCTCTATGCTTTGTGCCTCCTTCGTTCGGATCTTGTTGTAGTGTCTGAAAACACTACATCAGTTTTGTCTCACTTTGAATCCTGCATTTACTATTCCCAGTATATGATAATTGGAGAAAGGCTGTCACATCACCTTCGGGTCCAGGCTAACTTCTTACTGTGATTATCCCCTCATGAATCCAGAACTCCACAGATGCATTATTACCAAGATTAAATGAAGAGAATGTTGCCTGGTCTGTAATCAATAAACCTTATGATTCTCACTCTCATTTTTGGGATGATTGCATTTGAGATGGTAGCTAATAGAGCATCCTGGATTTTTTTTTTCAAGGTTCGCACACAGATTTGCACACTATTAGTGGTTGATGTTTTAGCAGAAGTACAACATACTTACGAAGGATCCAGAGTCAATAATCATTGTCTGAAGACCCCATGGAAGACCGAGACCCACAAGGATATCAAAGACATTGCTTCCAATAGTGTTGGACACGGCCATGTCACCCATTCCTTTATAATGTTAAAAATACACATTTTCAGATTGATCTGGCCAGTTGACTGATTGGGTTTGGTTAAAGTTTACATTGGGAATCATGAGCCCTCTAATTCCTCTTTCTGTCATTACACCTGAGCTTTCAAGACTGTTTTAATTCATGACTATAGCCCTAAGAGACCCAGAGGATCTAATGTCATGTCCTCTGCATTCTCTTCACACCCCACATAACCAACCATCTTATCGTGATTAGCAAACAAATTAAGCAATTGCAGACTGAGTCACAAGGTATAATGTGGAATAAGGAAACTGGCAGAGAATGTTTTGAGAATGCAGAAAAAAAAAACCTGGAGGTATATAATCAGTTTAAGGAAAGGATCAAGGGCACGGCAGATAATGTGGAAAAATGTGAGATTGTCCACTCTGGTACAAATAAAATTTCAAAGTTGAAAAAGTTCATATTTATTGTCAGAGGGCATACATGTCATCACATACAACCCTGAGATTCTTTTTCTGTGGGTCAGGCAGAATTTCTAATTTCTTGCCACAACACTTAGCTTACTTTTGGAACTGAACACTTCTCTTAGGTTTCGGTGAAGTTCCTAAGTTCCATAGTACTGAGTAATCATGAGGCATCAAGGTGAGATTGCAACATAAATTTGCGCTAATGAGTCTCTCTGGCATGCATCCACTGCTAAGTTCTTGATTCAGCCATGCTGATTGGTGATTCCACAGTATGAAGAGGAAAGCAGCTCACTTTCATGTCAATTTCCTTCTGTGGTTAGATCATATAAGCAGTGGGAAAGGCTTGAACAAAGGAAGAAAGACTTGACTCCCAACTGCAATGATTAGATGGAGTTAGTTCTGGATGCAACACACTTTTCTTTTAGTGTTGCATTTGCTTTGATAGCTTCTCTACCAAATGTTAAAGATTTTATTATATAGCAGGTCATAGTCACAATGCAAAGACTATGGAAGATTATATTAAGCAGAGAGGTGAGAGATTGCTATTAACTGTAAGCAGAATGGGCTGAAAGTTGGGAAATGGAGTTTACTGCTGATGTGTGAGGTGCTACATTTTGGTAGGATTAATCAAAATAAGACATACATGGTGAATGGTAGGGTGTTAAAAAATGCAATTAACAGAGAGATTTAGGTACACAGTTCCCTAAAAATGGAATCTCAGGTGGATAGGGTCGTGAAAAAGGCCTTTGGAATGCTGGCCTTTATAAATCAAAGGATAGAATATAAGAGTTGGGAGGTAATGCTAAAAATGTACAAGGCCAAATTTAGAATAATTGTGTTCAGTTCTGGTCCCCAAGTTATAGAAAGGATGTGAACAAAATAGAGAGAGTTCAGGGAAGATTCACCAGAACGATACCTGGGTTTCAGCACCTAAGTTATAGAGAAAGATTAAACAAGTTAGGTCTTTATACCTTGGAGCGTAAAAGGCTGAGGAGGGATTTGATAGAGGTCTTTAAAATTTTGAAGGGGGCTATATAGAGTAGATTGGATAGACTTTTTCCATTGAGGATAGGGGAGATTCAAACAAGAGGATGTGAGTTGAGAGTTAGGGGGAAAAAGTTTAAATGCAACACAAGGGGAAGCTTCTTTACTCAGAGAGTAAATAATGTGTGGAATGAGCTTCTGGTGTTGGTGGTGGAGGCAGGCACAATATTATCTTTTAAGAAAAATTTGGATAGGTATATGGATGTAAAAGGTATGGAGGGTTAAGGGCAGAGTGCAGGCCAGTGGGACTAGGAGAGTTTAAGTGTTTCGGCATGGACAAGAAGGGCCATGATGTTCCCATGGTGTGATTGCTATATAGTTATAAGGTAACTTCATACATTTAACTGTTAAAATTATTTGGGATGGTGGGCCTAATTGGGAGATTATTTGCACTGACAGATTAACTATAACAAGGGGCATAAACACTAGATTATACAAATCAGGAACAGATTAAATATACAATCAAATGTAAGTATGTGAAATATCTTGGAAAATAGCAAAGGATTAGAATGGTGTTGGATTTCTGCAGGAAGGTTTTAACATCTGTGAAATCTTGGCCGTGAACAATCTAATTTTAGCTAATAAGCAATCTGGATACATATCACACTCGCACATTTTGTGGCAAATAGCAGAAATACTTTTAAGGATAATGTTGGGTAATTGCATGTGGGAGAAATAAATAGAAAGATGTAGTGAGATGAAATAAGGCTGTAATATGATGTAACCTTTTCAACAGTCCTACTAATCTCACAATAAAGAGAATAAGGTGTTGGAGTGAGCTCTCCCAGTCTGAATAGTAAATTTGGGTGTTTTGATACCATTGAAGTGTTTTCTTTACATAATGGGTTCCATTTTCCTTCATTTACTCATGCAGTTTGTGAAATCAATGCATTATCACTCTGCATTCTGGACCAGTAAAGAGATTTTTGCCTATATCATGTTCAATAGCATGCGATACAATGTATAATATAGTCGTCACCTTTATTTATTGTTCATGCCATGCTCGCACATAAAGACGAGATAGCGTTTCTCCAAGACCACAGAACGTATATAGATAAATATAAGTTAGAATAGAAATTAAACACCAAAATATTAAAATATTAAGATGTATACAGTAAAAGTTCATGGTACACTATCCACACATGTTCTGGGAATTCAGGAGCCTGGTGGCTTGGGGACTGCTGGCAGATGAAACAAAATATCATGTGTAATGCTTATGACCATAAATCAGTGCATCTCAATGTCTTATAAACATTGTATATGGAATGAATAATGAATGTGACCTATTTTCCATTCAAACAACTTTACAACAGCTTTCTGTACAATTAAAATGACTGAGGTATTGATATCTGACAAGAAAACATTCCGAATCCATAAAACCAATCAATGTTAAGAATTAGTTTTTTGAAAAAAGAAATCAATCCTATTGATCTGATAAATGGGCCGTTTTAAAGGTGGATTTGACTGCTGGAAACTATTACGACTAATTCCTTATCTAACGCAGCTTATTTACACTATAAATGTCCATTTGAAAACCAGCATAAAATGAGTATATATTTATTTACCTTGTCTGGCCACTATTAAGCTAGCCATGCAATCTGGAACACTCGTTCCTGCTGCCAGAAATGTGATTCCCATGATTATATCTGGAATTCCGAGTGTAAACCCTATTACAGTAACCTGCACACAAAAAAAGAAGCAAATGATAAAATAACTCAAGAAGATGTACAGTGTATTTCCGAATATTCAAAAGCCACTTTCCCAAAATTACCAGTTATCAGCAAAAATCTTTGGTGGCGACATGTTGATAAAAAAAAGTTTTTTTTTACCTGCCATGCTCAGGTGGGACTCTAATGTACTGTTAGTGCCAGCTTGCATCCAATGAAGCTCTCATGTACTCAAGTGTACTCAGGGTAAGAATTAAACTTTATTTCATGCTTGGAAAAACCTTCCCTTATTTTTTTGTTGTTTTAACTGCTGACGTGGACTTTTACCCCCTCCATAAATCTTCATCCGCGAAGCCAAGCCAAAGAAGACTGTACCAGCATTATGCTGATGTGACTGGGCTGGGATCGGAGTGGGGACCTCGGGCTCCCGGGAAGCTCCGGCCTGAGGACGGACGGGGCTCAGGTAAGTCAGTGGCCTCAGCATCAGGATCTCCTGCAGGTAGGCGAACTGGTTCAACACTGAAGTCGGTGGTCGAAGTGTTGGGAGCCCTGGAGAGTAGGTGGTCAGGAATCAGGTTAGAGTTTGTGGCCGTGTCGTTGGGAGTTCAGTTGGGTCAGTGGCTGGGGCCAGGGCTGGAGTTGGTAGCTGTGGCATCGTGAGCTGCGGTGAGTCGGTGGCCAGGGGCAGTGTTTGTGTTGGCATCGTGACATCGGGAGCTCTGGTGAGTCGGTGGCCAGGGCCAGTGTTCGGGTCGTTGGCCATGTCATCGGGACCATTGGGTTGGCACCTGGGGTCAGGGCTGGAGTTTCCTGGGAAGATTCCGCAGTGGCGGTGGGGAGGTGTCGGGATTGGCGACAGCCGACACAAGTATTTTTCTGCTTAAACTGGCCTGCAGATCAGATATCTGGAAAATGCAGTTAACCGATACACATCCAGTCCCAAGCATTTGGATAATTGGAAACATATTGTATATAAATAACTACTTTACTGAGCACAGTGTGCCAAGAATGTTATAAAGGCAGACATCAAAACAAGGTGTTTGTGTAGTTTATGAATTTTTATTGTAAATGTAATGGATTTAATGCATTGGCATGTTTTATTTAGTTTGGTTGGCAGCAGAAAGCATTTTATCTGCTACTGCAACCCTCAACCAATTCCAAAACTTCAATTTCATGTAGGAATACCATCTCTCAGCCATAACCATTCAACTGAAAGTCGATGCATTCACAGTAGTCTGTCTCGGAGTTGTCGTGGCATTATAGAAATGTATGGCACCGAAAGAAGCCAATTGGTACATCATGTTTATGGCAACCAAAGAAAGCAGCCGATGCTGCTCTCCTGATCACGTCTTTCCTACCAATTTTATCTCAGCTCTCATTATTTATTCATTTCAGTGAATCTCACTTCAGCCTACA
Organism: Narcine bancroftii; assembly: GCF_036971445.1. Taxonomy (NCBI): domain Eukaryota; kingdom Metazoa; phylum Chordata; class Chondrichthyes; order Torpediniformes; family Narcinidae; genus Narcine; species Narcine bancroftii. Next base: position 33,556,135 of record NC_091470.1, read on the forward strand.
CTGTTCTAGACCACCCAGCCAATACTCACAGTGAACACTCACAGACTAGGTAGCAGGTTTATCACCTTAGTTTGCGAGGTGTGGGTCCATATCAAGATTTAAGATTCAATTTATTGTCAATGCAATAAAACAGTGTCATATTACATGAAATTGCTTTTGCCTGCTGTTAGACAGACAGATTTACCAATTGGCAGAAAATGCGTGAAGCGCTTCTTACTGTCAGAGAAAAAGAGAAGAAGAGTCCCCCAAGAGTCACCAAGTGTCAGTAGATTGACCTCCAGTCCTTCTGCAGCCTCCAAACCTAGTCCAAACCATTTGTAATCCCAGCTTCAGATCCGAATCTCCAACGCAGTCAGGAATCCTTCAGTGCCTTCAGCACCCGCGCTTCCGATACCCAATACCTCGAGCCAGTTTCAAGCCAGTCTCCAGCAGTCCGCAGCCCGGCACGAGTCTCCCGACAACAGTGTCCAGCAACCCGCAGCCTCCATGGGTTCCTCGCCTCGAGTCGCCAGCACCTCACCACATGCATGGGTTTTTCCAGCCACAGAGCTCCCTCGCTGGTCCACTGCCATGGTCATTGTCCCATGAACCATCTCTTCTGCTTCTCAGACAGGGGATGGTCTTCCCGTTTTCCGGTGCACTGCACCAGTCCTCTGCTCCCCTGGAGTCTTCAACCCCTCGTGGCTGCTGCCGATCATAGGTGCTGCCATCTTGGGCGCAGACCCTGCAGTTGTGGGATTTTATCATCGGCTCTTTTACTGGGCTGTTCCAAGCCTGTGTGGGGCTGACGGCAGTTGGACTGGGCGATTGGAGCCTGCAGGAGCGCTGCTCCTTGCTCCCCGCAGCACTGCCATTATAGCGGATCCGATATGATTTTTGTCATATGACTTCCACATTGCTCTTCCAGTCCATGCTGGAGCTGATAAAGGAAAGTATCCCCATTGTCTTTTTAATCATCTTACCTACCTGTCCTAGACTTGTACATTCATGTCTCTGTGGACGTGTATGTCAAGGTTCCTTAAAACTTTCCAACTGTGTATCATTTTGCCTTGGTTACTTTTCCACTCTTATACTTCTCCACAGTGAATTTCAATTGTCACTTTTCAACCCGGTAATTGACATCTTCTGTTGTCCATAGTTTCTTCCTCTTTTTGAAGCCAATGACGATGTTTATATCCTCTCCAAACAGCTTACTTTTAAAAGGATGTGGCAGTGCAGTGAAATCTGCAGAATCCTATTGCACAACAGGCCTCCAGTTTTTAGAAGATAGTACAGTGTCATTCTGACTGGTTTGTAAGGAAGAATGGCAAAGATGTTAACATTCTGAGGGGGAAAAAAAGTGGGAAAAGCTGCATTAAGGGATACCTGATGAAGGGCCCAGGCTTGAAAAGTAGGTTACCCTTTATTTCCTATAGATGCTGCATGACCGGCTGAGTTTCTCTAGCACATTTGTTCTTTTGCATTCAAGGCCAGCAGCTTAAAAATTTTCTCGTTTAACTACATTAGAGGAGGTACTAGTTTTTAAAAATCCGATCCCATTGCATCACATAAGCTAAGCCGACACAGGGTCAGGTAGCACTTGGATGAGAGACCTCTTGGGGATACTAGAAGCTGGAGGCTTTTCCTGAAGAGGAGGCAAGCACAACCCTATCATTCTATGCAGGAATCATAAAGCAAAATGTAATGCAGCAACCGAACTGTCCTGGTAGAACTGATCTTGGCATGTTTATGTGATGGGCCATTGAAGTAAAATATCTTCAACTTCTTTTGGTCAGAGAGAAAAGGTTCTTGGGTATGAGGTAGATCTGAGCAGTGAAGACATGGGAACCAATGAGGTTGGAGGTCATGGGAGGGAGAAGACTAGAGATGATGAAGTTAGATATAGTACTTGAGGTGGTGGCTTGATGTTCTTTCATGGATTCCTGTTGAAGGGGTAAGACTGAGAGATGTCATCTGGCCTTTCTTGGGTAGGAGGTAGAACTGGTCAGAAACTACTTTAGATTAATGGGATTAGACCCATTTATCATTCTAGACCACATTTATAGCTCCTGATATTTTATGTGGCTCACATCCACATGACCTATTTGTTCCACAAGCATTTACAAATAACATGTGACATGGGTAACAGTGACATGGGCAACAGCAATGGTGAGGTCATCTGATTAGAAGTTTAGAACCACTGCTTTAGATTTTTTTTTGCTTGCCTGCTTTCATAATGAATCAGTCTATATACATTCTCTGCAGTAACAGCTGTCACTGCAGTAGGACAGACTTCAACATTATAAAATGCGACTCTCAGTTTGTTGACAGTCAGCAAAATTGTTGACTCACACTTCCAGTCTGGAGATTCATATTTCGCAAGATTTGCCATGTGTGTCTATTATTCAAGTGTTGTATGAACTGTGGATGAGACTCAGGTGTGGAAGGGGTAGCACGAACTACCCCTTGACTGCCTACCACAAATGTCATAAAAATACTCAATCAATAAACAAATGATTCCTACTTAATTAAAAATGTTTTGATATAGACATAGAGCATGATAACAGGACCTTCCAGATCAATGAGCCCCTGCCGTCCAATGCACCAAGCTACAAACCCTGTACAATTTTGAAGGTTGGGAGGAAACCCGTGCAGACATGGGGGAGAACGTATAAACCCCTGACAGACAGTGCCAGATTCAAACCTGTGTCACTGGCACAGTAATAGCATAATATACTTATTGAATATTTATGACTTGCTTTTTGGTATCTGCTGAGAAGGAGGTTTAAAGCCCACAATATGATGTAATGACTCTTATAAACTGTCTGTGATCCATTGGACAATTTTATTTCGATATCAAGGGTAGTTTTTAAGCCAGTACATCTTTTTAGTAATTTACTTAAAATTGTGTGGGCCACCCTTATAAATTCACATTGTGCCGACTACTATCATGTAAATTACGTACAACGTATACTTTCATTTCTGATTTCCATCAAAGCCAAGATCAATAAATTAGAAGCAGTAGAAGAAACATCACTGGATCAATCATGTAATTGACTCAATTTGTCTAGAACTCGCCTTTCCAAAACCAGAATGAAAATAAACATTTCCAAGGATGGAAATTGAAAACTTGACCGAATGGTGCACTCAATGCCTTGCACTCAATGCCACCAAAACGAAGGAGCTGATTGTTGACTTCAGGAAAGGAAAGCCAGAGATGTACGTTCCAGTGATCATTGGGGGATCAGAGGTGGAGAGGATGAGCACATTTAAGTTCTTGGGAGTCACCATCTCAGAGGATCTTTCCTGGATCCAATACACCAATGACATCATGAAGAAAGCCAGTCAGTGCCTCTACTGCCTCAGGAATTTGCAGAGGTTTGGTATGACATCAGAAACTCTGGCAAATTTCTAGAGATGTGGTAGAAACTGTGCTGACTGGCTGCATGAAGGTCTGCTATAGAAACACCAATACTCCTAAGCGTAAAGCTTTCTAAAAGGTAGTGAACACAGCCCATGACATTACAGGCAAAACTCTCCCCACTATGGAGCACATCTAAAGGGAGCGCTGCCATCGTAGAGCAGCAGAAATCAGCAAAGACCCCTACCATCCAGCACACACTCTGTTCTCACTGCTGTCATCAGGAAAGAGGTCTAGGTGCCACACGACTCACACCACCAGGTTCAGGAACAGCTGCTCCCCCTCCACCATCAGACTCCTAAACAACAAACTCAATCAGGGACTCATTTAAGGACTCTTACTTGTGCACTTTATTGATTTTCCTTTTGTTCTCTCTTTATTGCACAGTTTGCTTACAGTTCTTTGTTTGTCTTTCTCTTTACTCTGTGTACAGTTTATTTTGTTGCACCACCAATTAGTGGTAATGCTGTTGCACCTGGAGGGAAAAAAAGGAATCTCAAGGTTGGGAAAAAAAAAGGAATCTCAGGGTTGTATGTGATGTTAAGTATGTACTCTGACAATAAATCTGAAATCTGAATATACATTATATCTGACCTCTTTGGTTTCAATGGCAGGTCCTTACTAATTGCAAAGTTTGCAAAAAGGATTAAAAAAAGTTATATGGTCCAACAATATACCTTTTCAGTTCCAAAGAAATAAATTACATGAATTCTGCATGGCAGCAAACAGAACAAAAATTAAGGGAACAGACTTGTTATTTCTTACATTAGCTTTGAACTTTGACAGAATTTCTGTTTTTTTTCCTTTTTTAGGTTGAAAAAAATCTTTAACTGTTTCATACATCCCCAGGTTTAAAATTTGACAGCACGTTTTCATAAAATCTTGTTCTGAGAACTCATAATGGGGCATAATGGGGCACAAACAAATTGTTTTCAATCTAAAAGCAATCCCAGTGCTTAGTCAACTTTTAGTTAATGGAATTGTGTTTTTCCTCAAAAAGAAAGAGGTACCCCTGTTTCTGTTTGTGAAGTCTGTGAATCTTATGGGTGGGAGCGAAGCAATGGTGCTTGCATTTGATGTGGAGGTAAGTTCCTATATGCTCAGTGAATCTACGGATCTCTGTGCCAAGAATTACTTTTCTAATCCTTTCTGCCCTATGCCATCAGCTGAAAGGGAGCCTAGCATCCAGCCATTATGGCATTACAAAGCTTATCAAGCAGCTCAGCACTTCTCGTGGAAGAAAACAAAAAAAAACATTTTAAAACATTCTACAAAAAGAATAAAGACCAGAACATAAAATAAACAAAAAACAACCAATTTTAGCAATATGACCATGTGCTCACCCAGACTCGCTTCCCAATTTTAGAAACTGGGTGAACTGAAGTAACCAGTATGCCTTTGGCCCCAGGACCCCTGAATTTGAATTTGAAAATGTTTTCCCAGATCCCGGACGAAAGAGCCATGTCCAAAACGCTGATTGTTTTTTAACTTCCCATGGATGCTACGTGACCTCTTGAGTTTCTCCAGCACTCGACCCTAGTATCTGCAGATTTTCTTCTTTACTTTTAGAGCTTCCTGTGGCTATTTAAAATTTTGCATTTTAATATCTTTAAAGCTGGCAGATTTCAGTGCATTTTATCTGACACAGTATGAAGTTTGTGTTAAAAACGATGATTCAAACATCAAGGATAAAATTGCTCTGAAGGCAACAGCACAAAACTAGGTGAGAAACTGTTGGGGCATAAAATTTGGTGACATTTGTCCATTATATCATAACAAATGTTATCGACCCAGAGGACCCCAAAACCTAGCAGCAATAGAAATTCATCAAGATAAATGGTTACTTAAACAAAAGTCATTTTTAATTCTCTTTATACATAAAAACAGGATCAAAATTTAACTTATTACTATGAACTTAACCCCATTCTGATTCTAAGCGCATGTGTACGTAATATGCGTATAAGTTCAGAAAAGTTCTTTGATTTACAGTCCAATCTCACTTTTCCCTCTTCCAAGTTCACTGGTATCAGGCAATTCTGATACTGTGCACAGAATTTAACATTTATGAATCTTCACCAGGCTTTGGTGCTTGAAAGATAAATGGTTACCACTCAGGAAAGTTCTTGTCAGTTTTCAGAGAGAGAGATTTGTTGCTCGTTGGACACAAACTGATTCCTTCCGATCAGCCACTTCAGTGTCTTGCTGAAGAAACTTGTCCCATTTGGGTTTTCCCGATGATAACTTTCTTTCAGGACATCACAGAGTTCCTTTTCTGTTTCCCTTATCTCAGGTGAAACACCACACAACCAGTCATCTCCTCTTGTATGAACCACAAGGGCTTTGAATAGACTGTAGTCAGAACTCACAACCTGTCTTCCAAAATGGGGTTTTCCACAAGTTTGCCAGCTTGTCCTGTTCTGGTCCCAGCTGCTGCTGCTGAACTGCAGGACTGAAATTTTTCCTCTCTCTCTCTCTCTCTCTCTCTCTCTCTCTCTCATTCAGAGAAAACCACATGACCCTCTTAGAACAGCAAACTGCATTCAGACTGACTGTGGCATTGCCCCCAATCTTCTGAGTCTGTTCATCTGTTGCTTTCCAAAACAATAATCCATTACTCCACGGCATGTCCAATCAACACCTACTTGAGAAGTCCTTCAGCAAAGCAGTTTCCATTGTCTTTACAAAGCCACTAGGAGCCTGGACTGTTTGGCTTGAGCAGAGCTCTGGCATTTTAAATGAGATCTGTGTTGTGAAGTGTTTGTGTTTGTTTGTTACCTACTCTTCAAAAAAACCCACAATTTATCTCCCAAAAACATATCTATACATAATATAAAATATAACAATCTGTCACACAACTAATATCCCCCAAAATTTCCTGGATTATTTCAGTTATTCTAAATTTTATATCTTTAATATTAAGATATGGTTAGCTTAGCAGTTAGTGCAAGGCCTTTACAGCACCAGCGATTGGGACTGGGGCTCGAATCCCGTGTTGTCTGTAAGGAGTTTGTACGTTCTTCCCATGTCTATGTGGGTTTCCCCAGGGGCTCCAGTTTCCTACCACTGTTAAAAATGCACTGGGGGTGGGGGTGAAAATTAATTAAGTGTAAATTGGGCTGCACAGACTCGTGGGCCGAAATGGCCTGTAACCATCTGTATGTCTAAATTTAAACAAAAATTAATGTGGTTATCCAAATTTATATACAGTATTCGCACTCACTGATTCTGGAAAAATTGGTAAGAAAATGTTTTTGATGAGGTGATCTTATCTTTTCCTCAACACTTTCACAAATTCCTAAGGAACACCATTGAATGGGTAGAGTCAGTACAAAACACAATGTGCAATCCAGAGATTACGCGCAGGAGGCTGATAGGAGTCAGTCCGTTTGAGCTGAGCCTTATTGCTTCCAGCAATATCCTTCTCCACTCTGGATCACACACATCCCTTTTTTCCCCCACTATGCTTCCAGCATCTGGAATAGAAGCAGTCTGGAATTTTTATAAATGCCGGTCAGGAGAGTTGTACTTTAAATAGAGTGGTTTGCTTTTGTCCCTTACTTACCATCCACACCATTAGGTAAGAGAAGACTGCAATCCACAGGGTGGACATGAAGAACGTTATCATGAAGAACCTCTCCCAGCGAGGCTTCGCACAGTTAGGGACAGTGAAGAATAGCATAACGAGCACTGGCCACGAACTCAGCCACTTCATCTTATTCAAGTGACCCTCTGTGGAAAAAATGCATTAGATCTTACACAGTAAAGCAATGGAGGCATCCAAAAAAAAATCCAACTAAATTTTTATAAAACCATACGACCGATTCTAATTACTGGTACATGAGCTTACAACTTACAGTTGTTTCGAGGTGAAGCATAGGCAATTTAATTTTAATTATTACTGTTAGACCTCTCGCAGGACACTATGATGTGCAAAAAATTAGAGCTTTTGTCAGGGGGAAAAGCAGTATGGTAGAATGGTAGACAAACTGCAACGATATCTTGATGTTCAGTTACAAAAGTGGGCATTTATTCATTCAGCTGCCCATCTCCAAGTTCTTGAAGATGTGAAATGCTTGGTGACCACTAGTCGTTTAAGAGGAGCTGGGTGGCAGACTTTGAAGAAGGATGTGGAAGAGGGAAGCTCTTCCGTATACTTCTGGAGTGAAGAGAGCTGCACTCTATTTCGTGGGAGAGTGTGAATCAGTGGCAATTGTTTAATACTCAGGTACCCGTTGGGAAATTCTACCTGCAGATGGTGGTAAATGTCGGGATGGCCATGAAGGCAATATAATTGGCGGCATTTAAAGAAGAATTAAAGAAGAACTAGGTACACTTTTTGAAATCGTTGTGGAATTGGGAACTGGCGCAGAAGAGGAGATGAGGTGTTGGGCAAATCATTATTACAATAAGTGGCAGTACAGGCTTGATTAACTGAGTGGCCTCATACCTTGAAGAAGGGCTCAGGCCTGAAACGTCAGTAATATATCTTTACCTCTTATGGACGCTGTGAGACCAGCTGAGATCCTCCAGCATTTCTGTGTGTTTTTACTGGCCGCATACTATATTTCAAGGTGCAATGAGAATGGCAGCATGCATCTCCACATCAAATCAATTGACTGGTGTCTAATTAAAAATCCTGACAAGGCCAGTTGAAATCAGTGGGATCCAGTCTTCCATATGAAATGCAGCCAGCAACTTGGTGAAATCTTGGAATTTCTGAGAGTGCGTGCTCCAATGAAATGCTGACAACGCTTTGCCAGGACTCTCCAATCACTATCCAAATGGAGCAACTATAACGTTCCATAGATTTCCCAGCTCCATAAGGCTGGAAAAATCTGCCTTCTGAGGCCTGGCTTAATTGCAACAGAGTACTGAAATAAATGAAAACTAATAGTAGTGGGCAGAAGGCTGAGAAGACCTTCGATTTAAATCAGTAAGTTTAATTGGATTCAATTGTTTTAATTAACACTGCTATCAGTCATTTTATTACCCTCTTTCACACATATAATGGTCACATATGCATAGATAATTATTATTAAGCTATGCTGACGCCAATTGGAACATAGGAAGTAGGAATAAGAGTAGGCTAAAAATGGTCCATCGAGCCTGCTCCGCCATTCAATACGATCATGGCTGATCTAATTTATGACCTAACTCCACCTACCTGCCTTCTCCCCATATCCCCTAATTCCTCTATCATGTAAAAATGTATCTAACCGAATTTTAAATATGTAAGGAACACACGTAAAGGCCTAATCAGCAATGCACAAAAAGGGTATATTTTAAATAGAGGGGGTCAAGTTAATAGCTGTAGTTACTAACATTCAGTTTCAGTTGTATGAACCTAAATTGCTTTGTAAAAGCGCTGACAATTTTTCTGAGTGCTGATGAATGACATAAAACATTAGAGCAGTCAATGGAATAATGAACTGCAGGATAAAACACTAAGATATGTGGGAGGAAGTTAGGTTTAAATCATGCTCCGGACAGATTGCATTTTGGATTTCTCAGGATCCCAAAGATCAGGTGACTGGCTGGTGTCTGGCTGAAGGGGCATCAGATATTGGAATCAAGATGTGAGAGGGTTGCAAGGGCACTGGGGACTTCCAGATTGTGTCAGGGGTTTGGTTCTGGAACTCGGATTGCCAATGGTTTGGACTGAAGGCTGTGTGGTTGCAGGAGTGACTCTCTTTTTTGCTTCTTTTTCTTTGACTGTAAGGGGAGCTGGGCAATTTGTGCTGATGGCATATCTATGCCTTTGGGTCCAAATTATGCATTTGTGTATCTTTTCTGCACCCTTTCCAGCTTCATGACAACCTTTTAGGTACCAGAACAGTACACATAATCCAAGTGTGGTCTCACTAACATCTTGCACATGACTTTGCAACTTCTGTACTCATCGACCTGACCAATGAAGGCAAACATGCCCAAATGCCTTCTCACCACCCTGTCTAATAGTGTTGCCTTTTTCAGGGGACGATGTAATTGTTTACATCATTGGTTTGAACTTTAAAAGGACTATCCATATTTCTTTTTCAATATTTTTATTGGATTTTACAGAAATAGTACACAAGTAAAAGCCATTAATCAAAAGTAATATATATTAAGGAATACAGGAAAATTAGACCATTATATAAGAAAAGTAAAAATGTTATATATGTATTAAATAATATAACAGTCAAACAGAAAGTGGTAAACAGTTACAACACATGGCTAATTGAAAAAGATATACAAAAAGTAAGTATCATACTATACTACAAATTCTATCCCCTTCCCTTCGAGAGTTACCTGGTAAGTTCATATAATTTCACTACCATCAAAAGAAACTACAAATTCACAAAGCAAGAACCCAGTAATCTTATAAATTACAAAAATAGTTAATAAAAGGACCCCATAAATGTAGAAAATTTAAATCTGTTACAGTAGAAGAACATGTGATTTTTTTTTCTAGAGTTGGGCATGCCATCGTATCAGATAGCCATTGGAGGGACAGCATCTACCCTTCTCATCAGTATTGAACAACTAGCAATAAGGGAAGCAAAAGAGACCACATGGGATTGAGACAGTTATATTCAAATGATGGATATTTATAGGGAAACATTCTGAAATACAAAACTACTGTGTCTTCCTGACAGGCTGACATTGGTAAATTTTGAGTATAATTTATTTCAAATACTTCATAGGTTTCTTTGTGCCTTTCAATCGATCATATTATATATATTTGGAACAAAGAACTGTAGAGCATAGGAACTGGCCCTTCAGCCCATGGTCTGTGCCCACCATGATGTCAAATTAAATGCTGCATCTGCCTGTACATTGTTGATACCTTGTCTGTTTATGTATCTGTCTACATGCCTTTTAAATATTGCTATCATATCTGATTCTATTAACCCCCGGCCACAAATTCCAGGGACTCTGTGTGGGGGGGGAAAAAATCTCCTTTAAACTTTTGCCTCTCATCTTAAATGTAAGCCCTCCAGCATTTGACATTCCCACTCTCAAAAGAGAATCTGACAATCTATCCTATCATTGCCACACTTAATTTTATTTAACTTCTATCAGGTTTCCCCTTTGCATCTGATGTTTCAGCGACAATTATCCAAGTTTGTCTAACCCAGTGGTTCTCAACCTTTTTCTTTCCATTTACATACTACTTTAAGTATTCCCTATGCCAATAGTGCTCTGTGATTAGTAAGGGATTGCTTAAGGTGGTATCTGGGTGGAAAGAAAGTACCTACTTGACACTTTATGTGCACGGTTTCATAACTCCAAAGGAAATGGGCCACTGACAATTTTTCTCAAGCAAAATATTTCAATAACAATTGGGTCTAGAGCAGTGATTCTCAACCTTCCCCTCCCACTCACATACCACCTTAAGCAACCCCTTACTAATCACAGAGCACTGATGGCATAGGGATTACTTAAAGTTGTATGCGAGAGAAAGAAAAAGGTTGAGAACCACTGGTCTAACCTCTCTTAAATCTAATACTTTCTAATCTGGTTCACCTCTTCTGTACCCTCTCCAAAATCTCCACATCTTTCATGTGATGTGCTGACCAGAATGGCATGCAATACTCTAAATGCAATCTAACCAAAGTTTTACACAGCTGTAAAAGGACTTCCTGACTTTTATACTAAATGTCTGAGCCCAATCAAGGGAAGCATGCTTTATGCCTCTTTTACCACGTTGCTACTTTGTGGGAGCTTTGTGTTTTCACTCCAAGAACCCTCTGTACATTAATGCTCCATGGATATTACCATTTACTGTATACTTTCTCCTTACTTTTGACCTTCCAGAGTGCAGTGCCTCAGAATTATCCAGATTGAATTCCATAAAAAAGCTTCACCACTCCTCTTACTTATTCTAATCTCATCCCATCTGAACTCTCAAAAAAAAAATTTAGAATGACAACTCATTCTGGACTTTTGCCTGCTTTGGATCTTTATATTTCCAGTTGCCACCGAGTCATCAACCAAAGGGACTGCTCACATTAACCATCTGAGACTCTCATATGTACAAAATAGTATTAATTAATTTATTTTATATAGATAAAATACTTGTCCTGCATATGTATTGTTTGTCTGTATGAGTGTTTATGTCTGGTTGTGTGTCTGCATATTTTGCATTGAGGACCAGAGAACGGTGTTTCCACAGAATCATAGAACATTACAGCACAGAATCAGGCCCCTTCAGCCTTTCTAGTCTGTGCCAAACCATTATTTTTTTTGCCTAGTCCCATTGACCTGCACCCACTCCATACCCCTCTTATCCATGTACCTGTCCAAATTCCTCTTAAGTGTTAAAACTGACCCCGCATTCATCACTTCAGCTGGAAGCTTGTTCTACACCTCACCACTCTCTGTGTAAATTTTCTCCTCATGTTTCCCCTAAACATTCCCCTTTCACTCATAACCCATGTCCTCTGGTTTGTATCTCACCTACCCTCAGTGGAAAAAGCCTATCTACATTTACTGTCTATGCCCCTCATAATTTTAAATACCTCTATCAATTCTCCCCTCATTCTTCTACGCTCCAGAGAATAAAGTCCTGTAACTCAGTTACTGAAGTCTGGGATACATCCTAGTAAACTTTCTCTGCACTCTTTCTATCTTTCCTGTAGTTAGGTGACCAAAACTGAACACAATACTCCAAATTTGGCCTCATCAATGTCTTATACCACTTAATATAACATCCCAACTCATGTACTTAATACTTTGATTTATGAAGGCAAATAATCCAAAGCTCTATTTACAACCCTATCCACCTGTGATGCCACTTTCAGGGATTCAGGAAATTGCGTATCTGTATTCCCAGATCCCTCTGTTCTACTGCACTCCTCAGTGCCCTACCATTTAATGTGTACATCATTTCTTGGTTTGTCCTTCCAAAATGCAACACCTCACACTTGTTTTGTTGGGTTGTACTTGTACAATCAGATAAGAATAAACTTGACTTGATGTCACCACTCTCCTCACTTATACCAATTTCACCACCTCAGAATGCTTAAAAAAAAGTACAAACCCACAATTTCTCTGCTCTTATTTTCAACTGGCCTAAACCTTGCTGTAGCCTTTGACTCCTTCCTCACTGACTACAACTCAACCAACTTTTGAGTAATCTACAAACTTACTAATCAGGGTAGGCATCCTTTGAAGAGCTTACTAATCAACCCACTTACATTTCATCCAAATCATTTATTTTGCAAACAACAAGTTCCAATACAGATTAATAATGGTCAAGACCTTCAATAAGAGAAACAGTCCCACTCTTCCCTCTGTCTTCTATAGCCAAGCCAATTTTGAATCAGTCACCATGGATCCCATGTGTCCTAATCTTCTGGATCATGAGGTTCCTTGTTTAATGCTTTACTTGAGTCCACGTGGACAACATCTACTGACTGCTACTCATCTCTGCCATGACATGAAATGCTGTGCCGATGTTCCCTAATAAATAAATAGATAATAAGAATACATACCTGTTGTACTAATCCTTACCTGGTGGAGAAAATGGTGACATCAGTTCTAGTTCACTTTCATCCTTGTTGCCATCTTCTTTTGCATTTATGTCCAGAGGGACATTTCCATTTTCGATACCATCACATTTCTCAGCTGCACAGATTTCCTTGTCCACACCATTGGCAGACTGAACTGGTCATTGCACATAAACAAATTGTACGTAAATCCATGAAAGATCAAAGACCAGCATATAAAGTGAATTATTAATGACACTGTGTATCAAGTTGTTAATATCTTAAAATGGAAAATAATGGGGATTAGAATGTTTTCTTATCAAGGGAATTAAGTATAACCACTCAATGATCACATTTAAGCATGAAAGGTTAAAATTTATTGTTTATAGTGTATTTTTCAGGGTGGCACAGTTAGTGTAGCAGTTAGTGCAATGCTATTACAGAGCTAATGACCTGGGTTCAAATCCAGCACCATCTGTAAGGAGTTCATACATTCTGCCTGTGTCTCCATGTGTTTCCTCCAGGCAAATGGGTATATTTAGGCAGCGAGGACTTGTGGGCCAGAAGGGCTTGTTACCCTCCGATATCTCTAAATTCATTCTAAGTAAATCCTAATGTGTGACTGAGCTGCACAGGCTTAAACATGCCTGCTCCGTGCTTCACCTGCTCTGCACAGTTTCAATGTCACGAAGCTACGGAAACGGGGCGATGTTGGGAGAACAGCTTGTCGGGCACCTGACCTGAAGCAAAATCTGTATGAACAAAATTTATGCCCCTCACTATTATGTAGGTTTGGCCATTTTGGTTGAGGTCAGAAAGACTTCACCCACTTGGTTATTTTTCTGTATAATGTTGAATACCTTTAGATCAGAGAACAGAAATATGCAAGTCATGATCTTCCCAAAGGGTGGACCTGAATAATCCTGCTGGTAGGATGACAGGGTGTGTCAGGGAATGTAGTACAAGTCTCTACCAACAGTTAAAGCATCTTAATCCCTTCCAATGGAACAAAGGGTTAGGTTATGGACTAAGACAGTGAGAGGGGATCTGAAGAAGAACCTTTCCTCCCATGGGGTGGTTGGAATGTGGAACTCACTGCCTGAGTGGAACCAGGGCGGCATGCCGAGCACAGCGGTTAGTGCATCACTCTTACAGCACTAGCGCTGCCTGCAAGGAGTTTGTACATTCTCTCCATGTCTGCATCGGTTTCCTCCATGGGCTCCGGTTTCCTTCCACCCTATAAAATGTACCTGGATTGTAGGTCAATTGGGCGGCACGGGCTCGTTTGCTGAAAGGATCCAATTGCAATTGCAAGTTTATGATGGTTCATTCTGTATGTTTGTCTAAATTTAAAGTTTAATTTTAAATACTCTCACAGCATGCACTTGAATGACCATAGGATAGAAGGCAATGGACTGTGGACTAGTAAATGGATAATGAATGATTATGATTAAAACCTAGTGTTTGAACCAAGGCCCCAATAAAGCCTCGACTACCAGTATTCACAAGTAAGTGATATTACACATCCTTTAAACTTGGCTGTTTTAAAATGTGCTCTTTTAAAGCACAGAAGCTCCAAATTTTCCAGCATGGTTCTGTGACCTTTGAAAGTCTGAAACCTAATTTTGAAACTTCACATTGCAGTAATTCTAAATGCATTGTTAACTTTGAAAAGAATGAACCCCAAATTTGTAGCTTGATTGTTAATTATTATATATTTGCTTGCTTGCCTATATAATTTATACACATTACATTTAGAATTTGTTTTTCAGTAATGGACTTTACAATTGGCAGTTGCATGCCTGCAAAGTTCATTAATACGTTAAACATGATGGGCAGAGCTGTAGTCAAAACTAAACAAAAAGATGCAGAAGTTCATGCATCATCCAATTGCTCCAATTTAAGGTAACAATCCAGGAGGAGAAAGGTATTAATTTATTTATTTTCTGTGTTGTTAGAGTCTTGGTTAGAGAAGCCATGTTATCAGCCTGAGCCATTGTTAAGTAGTTAAGAGTGATTACAGGTTCTTGTTATTTATTGCAGAAAACATTAATTAAAAAAAAGCATTTAAAAGACATAATTGTATTCAGAAGGTTGTTATGGAAGATATCAGTAAATAGGAACCACAGTAAGGCTAAGCAGACAGAATTCTGACAACAGTAAGATAGATGGAGAACACTGCAAAGATATTAACTGGTGTTCAGCAAAGTGCGTAGAAGAACCAGTCGAGAACAAACCATGCTTGACTTTAGAAGACTGGTGGGTGATTTGAAATGAACATTGCAATTTTCCACAATATTCATATCTGGAATAAATGCTTTACAGGGTCATAGTTATTATTTAAATCATCCAATGGAATTCCAATTGCAAGTTTATGATGGTTAATGATTTCAATCTCATTTCATGTACTTTGATCATTGCAGCTGTTTGTATATTAGTTGAAGTGATTTGCAAAGTGCCATTTTCATTGCTTTATCTCCTGAAGCATGAGTATGTGGGGGGGTTGGGCTGACTGGCGGCAACCTAATGTGTTTCTTTTATTTATTTCTGTAAACATTACTCCGACAAGGAAATGCATGTAAGTGGCACAATACCAAGCAGAGGGAATTTGATGGGCATGTCCACAAGTCCCCGAAGGTAGCAGGACAAGAAGATAAGTGGCTAAGAAGGCTTCAAGGATACTTGACTTCATTGGCTGAGGCACAGAACATAAGAGCAGGAAGGATACATCAGACGACATTGGACAAGTCGAAGGATAGAAAAGGTTTAGAGGGATGTGGGTCAAATGCAGTCAAATTAGGAAGGCACCTTGATTGGCCTGAAGGGCCTGTTTCCATGCTCTGTGAGCACAGGAACTGTACAAGACATTAGTCATCTACAGGTTGACTACTGTGCACAGTTCCGGTCACCACACACTACAAAAAGTAGATGACAGAGAAGATTTACAAGGATGTTGCAGAGCCAAAGAATTGTAATTATGATGAGGCCTCAGCTGGGATGCATTTACAGAAACAAATTAAAACAGAGGGAAATTTAATCAAGGTGCAGAAATCATGAGGGAGCTGGCAAAATTATCTGCAACTATTTATTTTATTTTGAGGGTGGGACAATGACCAGGAAATAGATAAAAGTGATTCTGGATGCAGTTTAGAAGTATAACCCTCAGAACTGTGTACTAAGAGCTCAGTACTGAGATTAAACTAATGGCCATTTCTGGTTGGGATGGACACAGTGGGCTAAATGGCCTCCTGTGCCTTAAGTTTTTATTGTTCCTATGGAAATGAAAATCAACGTTTTGTTTACGCGTGTGTGGTCTCGTGTCTGCGTCTGCGCGTGTGCATAGTTTGCACGTCTGGGTGTCCTATGTGGGTGTGTGTGCAGGCGTGTGTGCGCGTGCGTACGTGTCTATGGAGGATTGTCCCTTTTGCAGTGGTCCACATCAAGTATGGAACATTCCGCATGCTAGAAATCACAAGATGGCTAAGGCGCAACGATTTCTCCTAGGTTCATGCTGGGTTACCAACTCGTGTGTGAACAAGTCATGCTGTCAGTAGAAGAATGGGCAGCACCGCACTGGCAGAGGCGGAATCACTTTGTGACTGGCGCCCTCTCCCAGCAGGATCTCTTCAGAATGAAAAAGCAGCAGCTCTACAGCCTTCAGCTTCCCAACACAATCACTCCTAGGAATGATACCTGCTCCTGATCGTGAAAGAAAAATTGAAACATTAAGCATTTGTGTCAAGTTTTCATTGTTACGGCAGCCCAAATAATTCTACTCTAACAGAAAATTCACTTTTTCATTAGATTCTCTTACAAATTGAATATCAGTTGACAAAGATGCTCAGAAAATAATTGGAGAAGTCATTGAATCACTAAACAAATGCTATGTGCGGATAAAAGGTTTTTACTGGCCATTCTCTGTCTGGTTAGCCTTACCTTGCGATAACAGTGGGAGAGTTGGGTCATCATGAATACGAAGATAATCGGTATTACCATCCTCCAACTCATTGCCGATCACATTGCCATTTGCCACATCTTTCATAAGCTTGCTCACAAAGTAATTCTGCATCTTGGTGTTGAACCTGTGAATACATTTCAAGCAGCACAGAATCTCAAAATTGAGGCTTTTTTTTTTCCTATTTGACATGGAGGTTTATTGATGTTGATGCACATTTATTTGTAATGGAGACTATATTTCAGGATAAACATACAACTAATATTTGCATTGTCAAGGTAATTTCAAGTATCCATTCAAAGAAAAAGATTAATGTCTCTTCTTGTCAAGCCAGTATGATCATCTGGTCATAATCTACCCTTGGCGACTGGAATTTTGGCTTTACTTGATGCGTCATTTTAATTGAATGATTAACCTTAAAAAAAAACTGAATTTGTAGCTTGATGCACGAAAAGTTCAAGTTTATCATCACCTGACTGTGCATATGCCACCAGAAGAAACAGTACGTCTCCGGACCACAGCACCCCCACATACACACCTAATACACAGCGTATAATAATCACATTGTGTTGATACGAATATGTAATTGCTGATGGATAGCTGGCCTGTCCCCCAATGGTGACTCGCTCCCTGGTAACTCCTCCCCTTGTGTCCCTGGAATAAAGGTTGATCTCCCTCTCCTCCGTCAAACACTTGGAATCGGACCAGCTACAAATCTAATGTATAATAAAGCCTATAGTTCCTCATCCTACGACTTTGGAGTTATTGATAGATATTGATAGTTATTATACTTTAAATTTTTCACACGGGATGGACAAACTGTTGCGACCTGACAGACTAGACCTCGGTCCACAGACACCTGGAGCCCCAGAGCTGTACAAGCAGTGGATTGACTGCTTCCTGGAAGCTTCTGAGGACCTCGTGGACTCTGACAAGAAGAATCTCAAGTTACTGCGAGTGAGAGTCGGCCGCAGAGTGCACTTAGTGATCAGGGGCTGCACGACTTCCTCCGCAGCTATGACTGAGCTCGCAACCTCTACAAACTGCGGGTAAACAAAATCTGCTCACGGTACCTCCTGGCCTCGAGAAAACAGCAACCCGGTGAGACTCTGATTTATTTCTTTTGGGCCATGCACGATCTGGCGCAAAAATGTAGGGGTAATATCCCTGCCCCGGTATGGGTGGACCACATATATAAATGTTATGCTATATAAATGCTTTAAGTGGGGGGGGGGGGGCGTGGCATGATGGCGTAGAGACTAGATCTGTGATCCCTGTCCTCCCTGGTCAGACTTTTAAGTACCTGTTTTTTAACCCTTTAATTTCAATTTTAAAATTTTAATTTTGGACTGGAATCTCAAGGCTGAATTTTTTTTCTTGTAATATGTTAATATTTTTGATTGGCTGCCTGGGGAGGAGGGGATTGCACTGATTTCTCTGTTAGACATCAGTCACTAGTGGGTAATCCACACCCAGTTTTTTTAGGGAGTTACTACCTTTTGGTAGTTTCTTTTTGGGTTTTTTTTTGTTTTTTTTTGCTGTTTTCTTTAATGAATATTACTTTAATTTGGAGGGCTTATATATTTTAATGTGAGAGTCCTTGATATAACAAATTTTTTTTGGATGACACAAAGATTGGTGGTGTTGTGGACAGTGAGGTAGATTACCGTAGATTAAAAGGTGATTTAGGAAGGCTGGAGGTGTGGGTTGAGAAATGGCTGAGGGAATTTAATACAGATAAATGTGAGGTGCTACATTTTGGAAAGGCAAATTTAAATAGGTCATATACATTGAATGGTAGACCATTGAGGAGTGCAGAGCAACAAAGGGATTTAGGAGTTATGGTAAATAGTACCCTCAAGGCTGATACTCAGGTAGATGGTGTGGTGAAGAAGGCATTTGGAATGTTGGCCTTCATAAATCGGAGTATTGAATTCAAGAGTAGGGAGGTTATGATGAAATTGTACAAGGCATTGGTGAGGCCAAATTTGGAGTACTGTGTACAGTTTTGGTCACCAAATTATAGGAAAGATATAAACAAAATAGAGAGAGTGCAGAGAAGGTTCACCAGAATGTTGACAGGATTTCAGGGTCTGAGTTACAAGGAAAGGTTGTGCAGACTGGGGCTTTTTTCTCTGGAGCGTAGAAGATTGAGAGGGGACTTGATAGAGGTGTTTAAGATTTTAAAAGGGACAGACAGAGTAAATGTGGATAGGCTTTTTCAATTAAGAAAGGGCGAGATTCAAACTAGAGGACATGGTTTAAGATTGAAGGGGGGAAATTATAAGGGGATCATGAGGGGAAATTTTTTTACGCAGAGGGTGGTGGGGATGTGGAATGAGCTTCCGGCAGATGTGGTCGAGGCGGGATCATTGGTTACATTTAAGGAAAGACTGGATCGTTACATGGATAGGAGGGGACTGGAGGGATATGGACTGGGTGCTGGTCAGTGGGACTAGGAGGGTGGGGATTTGCTACGGCATGGACTAGTAGGGCCGAACTGGCCTGTTCTGTGCTGTAAGTGGTTATATGGTTATATGGTTATTATTAATTTTGTGATTATTTTTGGTATTTAGTAATTGTATTAGATATGTCAAATTTGAAATTTGCTACTTTTAATGTTCAGGGATTAAATAAACTGATTAAGCATAAGAGAGTTTTGGCATATATCAAAAAGATGAAAATTGATGTTGCTTTTCTACAGGAGACACATTTGAATGAAAAAGAAAGTATGAAATTGAAGAGGGATTGGGTTGGACATTTTTTTCTTCTTCATTTAACTCTAAAGCTAAGGGAGTAGCAATTTTGATATATCAAAATTTACCTTTTGAATTACAATCATGTTAATTTTATTTTTTCTGAGGATGACTGGTTAGATATTTGTCATGATAGAGTTACTAGATTGATAAATGTTCGTTATGCAATGGTTAATTTTTTTTACACCAACTGTTATTTTAACACCCGCAAAGTTAAAAAAAATATGGTTTTAGTGAATCAGACTCTTGCTTTAGATGTGGTAATTCGGTTGGAACTTTTTTTCATGCTGTTTGGTTATGTGTACATATACAGTCTTTTTGGAAAGCAATTCAACTGTTTTTGGAACATTTGTATAAGATTAAAATATTTTTAGACTCGACAATCTTTTTGTTGGGTAAGTTGAAACCTTTGAAAGATTTGGGACTAGATACATTTTAGATTGCTTTTGTATATTTAGCTTTATCTGTAGCAAAATAATGTATAGCAAGTACATGGAAAAATGCTAATGTGATTGATATTAACAGATGGCATAATGAGATGAAAACTTGTTTGGTAATGGAAAAAATTACGTATGTTTTACGTGATAATTATTCTTTTTTTCTTAATAAGTGATCTTTATATTCAGAATATTTACATTTAAATCACTTTGATTAGATTTTAGTGAATATCTTTTAGTTTATATTTTAGTTTTTTTTCTTTTTGGCTATCCTAAAGAGAGCTGGCTGAGAGAGGGTGGGTGGGGGGGGGGGGGGGGTTCTTTTCTTTTTTCATTTTTTACATTAAATTTTTTTTATTGTTCACAATATGTATCTTTTTCCCACTGTATGTAATAACTTTGTTGAACGAATAAATAAAGTTGTGAAAAAAAATGCTTTAAAATATTTTGGAATAATTCACTCAGTTACAGGATACCATACATCAACTCACAGCCTGCAAGAAGAAGCTATTTCTTTGCCTGGCAGTGCTAATTTTGAAGCTCCCATACCTCCTTTCTGATAGTAGTTTGTCAAAGATACTGTGATAGATAGAAAAGGTCCTCAATAATTCTTTGAGCTCTATTTAAGCAACACTCTCAGTTGTTAATAGAAGAAAGGAATAGCCCAGTGATTTTCTCGGCTGTTTTGATGATCCTCTGTGTTGATTTCTGAACCAATGCTTTGCAACTAGCATAACACACAATGATGTAGCCAGGCAGGAACTCTCAATTGTGCTCCTCTAAAATGTTGTCAAGATGGGGGACAGTAGCATTACCCCTTTCAACCCTCCGTAGGAAGTGTAGGTGCTGCACCTTCCTGATCTGGAATCCTTTGTTTCATCTGTAACTCCACCCTCCACTTCATCATGGTTTGCTCATTCTGCCCAGCAAAGGCTCCAGCATAAGAAATATGAACAATCATGATTTAAATTTAAATTTAGACATGCAGCACGGTAACAGGCCCTTTCTGCCCAATTATTCCGAATTGACCTACATCCCTGGTACGTTTTGAATGGTGGGAGGAAACCGGAACACCCAGAAGAAACCCCTCACAGACACGAGGAGAACATGCAAACTCCTTACAGACAACGTGGGAATTCGAACCCCCGTCTTGAATACTGATGCTTTAACAGGGTTGTGCTAACCACGTTGCCCTGATTGATTTTAGCTTTAAGGACTTAATGTCCTATCCGTTCTAAAATTCACAACCTCGTTCACTCTCAAGCTTCACGACAAACCCAATGGCCTAATTTGGTCTCATTCCAAGCATGGAAGACAACCACAGTGACCACTAGCCAATGCCACATGGGGCAGAATTGCCCACTGGACTTATGGCATGTGGCCTGAGATCAGGGGAAGAGAGCAAGGGGATTGCAGCTGTGCAGGCAACTCTTTCTATGTGAGGGCAGAAGAAGCATTCCTGCTCCATTTGGCTCTGATAACAAGAAAAATTAAAATGTCATATTTGTGGCCTCCTACTGGTTTCACACTTGTACCTGGTGGACAACAAGTTAATGCTACACAGGAAAATAAAAAAAAAACTGCAAATGCTGAAAATCTGAAACCAGGCCAAAAATTATTTGAAATATTCAGTGGATCAAGCAGCACCTATTCCTCATTTTGTTAGGTTATGAAGGACTTTGACGGATTGGGTAGAAGTCCTTGTGGGTTAATTTAAAGGGCAGATTAAAATTGTGTCACAACAACTCAGTGGTTTGTGGTTAGATATGCCAGCAGTATTTTAATCGATCATCTGCTTTGTTTGCACTGATTGGCAGGATTAGAAATGCATCGCCTCCCACCCCCCCCCACCCAACCCAAGCCATTAATAACTTTGGTGGGTTCTATGTTAAACATAAGATGCCGTTTCTCCATCTCTTACATGATTATTATTATTATTTCATGTCATAGCAATGATCCTCCATGAGTTTCTGCTCAATACTTCTAGCCATTTATAATTGTTCCCATGCCTTCTTTCACCTCATAAGAAAGTCGGGAAATAAAAATCTACAGCACAGGAACAGGCCTGTTGGTCCAAGATGCCAGTACTGATCATGATGCTAAATTAAACTGCATCCTTCCAAAGACCACACATCCATCTTGTAATCTGGTGACCAGAAATGACACAGTACTCCAAATGTGGCCTAATTAACAGCTGAGATATGCCTCCCTGACCAATAATGGCTTCTTCACCACCCATCTTCAGGGAGCTTTCGACTTGCACCCCAAATCCTTCTGTATGTCAATGTTCCTAAAAGTCCAGGAAATTCCACACTTTCCTCTCACATAATGATTTCCCAAAGTACAACACTCCATTCTTATTTGGGGAAATAGCAGATGTAATTTAATCCAGATATCTCCAAGTTATCTATATCAGACAGTATTCCTTTCAACCTGCTTCACTATCCACAACTTTGTTAATTTTTATGTGGTCTCTAAATGTAATAATCAATGCATTTGACCAAATCATTTTTACTTTTACAAACAACAAAGGATGCATCACAGATTCTTGTAGAACAGACCTCCAGCCAGACAAACAGCTTTCACTACTCCCCCATCTTCTAGGACCATGCCAATTTTGAATCCAATCCACAGCGGATCCCATGTCTTAATCTTTTGGATCAGCCAACCATGAGGAACTGCGTCAAATTCCTAATGTCCATGTGACTATGACTAATATCCACTGTCATTTCTTCATTAATCATCTGTGTCACCTATTCAAAAAGCTCAATCAAGGTAATTAGACATGTCCTGCCGTGCACAAAGCAATCCCTAATAAGCCCATGCTTTACAAAATGTTAGAAAATCCTATCTGCTATAATTTCTCTGCCACTGATGTAAGGCTCTTTGGACTATAATTTGCAGGATAATTCTTCTTGCCTTTCTTAAACAAAGAGACTCCCCAGTCCTCTTTTCCTGAGGGTTGAGAGGATCAAAGATCTCTGTCAAAGCAGAGCAATATCCTCTCTCAATAACCTGGGATAAATTCCAACAGGCTCTGGGGATGTATCCACCTTAATGTTCATCAACAGACTGAATATTATCACCACTGGATCTCACCACCTTCCATTAACTTTTCCTTGGAGAATACTGATACAAAGTACTTATTTAGTTCTCACTCACTTCCTCTGGCTCAAGGTATAAATTTCCTCCTGAGTCCTTGAGTAGTCCAATCTTCTCCCGAGTTAATTCCATTTCCAAAGATATTTCGTGACCATTTAAAATCAAAATGCTGGAGAAATTCAGCAGGTCAAACTGTGTCCTTTATATACCCTTTATCAAGGTACGATTGCACATTTCATGACCACTTTTGAGCCTCCTGATTCCATGTTTGATCCCTATTCTACTTTCATTATATCCCTCCCTGATTGTGGCTTCTTACATGTGCTTCCTTGTTCAAAATGTTTGCAAACCATTTGAAATAAAGTGTTTTTTTTCCCCTTCTTACGATCATTCTGCGACAAGAGAAAATAGATACTGATTTTTAAATTTTTTAAAATTTAAAATTTTATTTTAATATTTAGACATACAGCACAGAAGCAGGCCATTTCAGCCCATGAGTCCATGCCACTTAATTTACCCAATTAACCTACACCCCTTGTACATTTTGAATGTACACGGAGATGAAGGAAACTGTTTAAGTCACTCACATTATCCACCATAAATTATAAAAGTAAATTCCTGTATCCATGACTGTGAAAAAAACTTTCCTCAACTAATATTTGAACAATTATTGTCAAGTTTGGAAGTTTCCATGCTTTTAAGCAGATCAACAGAATGAATAGCCAACTCTCTCTGACCTTGTCTTGCTTTGTTTGTAAAAATAATCAAAATGATTGAAATACACAATCATTGTTTTTTACTTCAGTGTTTCAAGATCATTAAATGAGAAAGAAATAATTGAAACAAAGAATGAGTACATGACGGAATTTTATGTTGGGGGAAATTAGTGTGACAGATTATGTTATATTTTATATTGTATATAGATATATTTTATAGGAGATAAATTGTGGGAGTTTTTTTTATAGTTTAGGTCACATACAGATACAAACAATTCAAAACAGATCTCATTTAAAATGCTGGAGCTCTGCTCAAGCCAGACAGTTCAAGCTCCAAGTGCCTTTGCAGAAACTTTGAAGAAGGCCTATAAGGTGTTAATTGGACATGCTGTGGAGTAATGGATTATTGTTTTAGAAAGCAACAGATGAACAAACTCAGAAGATTAGTTCCAGAGCCACAGTCTTTCTGAGTGCATTTGGCTGTTCTAAGAGGGAGAGAGAGAGAGAGAGAGAGAG
The DNA here is from genome assembly GCF_036971445.1 of Narcine bancroftii. Classification (NCBI taxonomy): domain Eukaryota; kingdom Metazoa; phylum Chordata; class Chondrichthyes; order Torpediniformes; family Narcinidae; genus Narcine; species Narcine bancroftii. The sequence goes on from NC_091470.1 coordinate 33,580,487, forward strand.
AGAGAGAGAGAGAGAGAGAATTCAGTTCTACAGCAGCTGGGACTGGAGCATGACAAGCTGGCAAGCCTGTGGAAAAACCCATTTTGAAGACGGGTTGTGAGTGTTTAGTTCAACTTGGTCAAAGCCCTTTTGGTCCACACAAGATTGGCTGTATAATGTTTCACTTGAAATAAGGGAAACAAAAAGGAACTCTGTGGTGATCTGAAAGAAAGAGGTTATCATCTGGAAAATCCTGATGGGGCAAGTTTCTTCGGCAAGACATTAAAGTGGCTGATCAGAAGGAATCACTTGTGGGTGTCCACTGAGCAACAAATCTCTCTCTGAAAACAGACAAGAACCTTCCTGAGCAGTAACCATTTACTTTTCAAGCACCAAAGCCTGGTGAAGGTTTATAAATGTTAAATTCTGTGCACAGAATAAGAATTGCCTGATACCAGTAAACTTGGAGGAATGTGAAGTGAGATTGGACTGTGAATCAAATTACGTTTTTTGAACTTATATACACATTACATACATATGCACTGAGAATTAGAAGGGGATTAAGTTAGGTTAAGTTAATAGTAATAAGTTAAAGTTTGATCCTGTTTTCATGTTTAAAGATAATTAAAAGTATCTTTTGTTTAAGTAACCATTTGTCTTGGTGAATTTCTATTACTGCTGGGTTTTGGGGTTCTCTGGGCTTGTAATGTTTGGGGGGGGGGGAGTTGTCTTTTTGGATTGAAAATAGGAGTTTTTGTAATTTAATAGTTAATTGGTTTTTCCAAGCTAATTTAAATCTTATGTGTGTGGAAAGACAGCAGCAATGGATGTTGATACATTTTTGTCACAACCATCACCTGCGAAGCAAGAGAAAAGAGTAATTGATGGTTATTTCTAAGGAATTAAAACTGACTGAAGTCAAGCATTCGATGAAGAAAATACAAATACAGAGGATTATAGTGAAATATTATATAGGTGAGTGAAAATTTGTTGATAAAGATAGAAAATTTTCTGGAGGATAGATCTGTAGAATTACAATTGGAATTGGAGAAATTGAGGGTGGCTGGAGAAAGAGAGAAATGGAACTTAGAGTTGCAGAAACAACAGAATGAGGCAGAGGTAGCTGAAAGAGGGAGGAGGATGAAAGACAGAAAATATGACTTGAAAAAAATTGAAACAGATAGAAGGTTTTAATCAGAGAAGTTAAACATTGAGATGGAGGAAGGTAAGAGAATTGAGGTTGTAGTGTCTGGGGAGAGGTTTTTGGCTAGTAGAGAAGTAAATCTAGTTCCTCCTTTTGATGAGGGAGATATAGATACATATTTTCAGCTTTTCGAAAAGGTTGCTGAGAGCTCAAGATGGCCAAAAGAAAAATGGACTGTTGGTGTCCATCAAAAGGAATAAATAATGATTTTGACAGATTGAGAGAATTGATATTAATTGAGAAAATTAAAAGGTATGTCCCAAATGAGATTAAATTATACCTGGATGAGAGAGATATGGGGATGTGGCAGCAAATGGCAAAGTTAGCGGATGAATATGCCTTGATTCACAAAAACAAATTTCAGAATAGTGAACCTGTTCAGAAGGTTAATGTGGAGCAGACTAATAAGTCTGAAATTAAGTCTGGGAAGAATGTTAAGAGAAAAGATGAATGGAAGATGAGAAAGGACAGAATTTCTGGATTTGTATGTCATTTTTGCAAAAAGCCTTCAACAATTTATCTCCTATAAAACATATCTATATAAAATATAACATCATCTGCCACATTAGTCTTTAAGTTTCAAACTGTTGAGCATTTATTATCCCATTTACTTAGCTTGATTACTGGGAGTGTGAAGCAGACACGAGGCTGATGGAAAAATGTATATAAATTGAAAGCAGTTTTGCACTAGTTATGGATAATGCTGCACTGTGACATAATTAGTGAGACATTGATGAGAGATCAGTAAGACTGATCAATGTTTCAGATGTGATAGTGAGGGATGTAAAAGAGATGGAAGAGCTACATTACTAATCAGTGCGAAAATCAGAGCTGCATTCAGATTAGGATGTACTGGAGATCTCATCTACAGAGCAATATGGGTGGAAATAAAGAAAGCTGCTATCACAATCCTCTTAGTATTTAATTTAATTTAGACAGACACCATGATAACAGGTGTATGTTCATGAGCCCTTGCTGCCCAAAAATAACCTACAACCCTGAAAATTATTTTTGAAGGGTGGGAGGATACCAGAGCACTTGGAAGAAACCCATGCAGATATGGGGATAATGTACCGGGCAACGCTGGATTTGAACCTGGGTCACGGGCTCTGTAATAGTGTTGCGCTATCCGCTACACTACCTGTGCCATAGAAAGTGGGAAGTTGAGGGACAGATATGGAAACAGATTTTGGGAAGATGTAAAAACAAGGTTATCAGAGTGGGTAACTATAATTTCCCCAATTCTGACTGTGATTTCATAACTGCAAGGGACTTGGATAGGGGAGAATATGTACATTGAGAGGGTTTCTGGATGTGGATAGCCAACCAATAGAAGGAACCATAGGAGAGTGGGTACCATCCTAGATAAGGAAAAGATTCATATACTAGTTTACTCATGAAAAGAAAAATAAGCTGATGATTGAATTTTTAGTTTATTTAATAGGAAACAGAAGATCTGGGTGTGACAGAGACAAAGGGCTAGGTTACTATTTGAGAAGATTTCAGTTTAGAATTATAGATTAGATCAGATTAGAATTATACTATTTTCCCCCATAGCCTTCCCAAAGCGCAAGATAGTTAGTTTCAGAAATAATGTCGGAGAGACACAAAATGTGATTTGAGTGGGAGTTCTCTCGAACAATGATTAAAGGCTGCTGTGAAGTACTGTTAATATATTTTGTAGTACGATTGAGAATCTATAGTCTAAACTGGAGTCAGTTTTCCCTGAGGATCTCCTCCCACTCAAATTATCTCTTCATATCCTGCCTCAGTAACCTTCTTCCCATCCATATGTTGATCATCCAGATAACAGTCAGTGCACAGACAGACCTTTCTGTCCATGTGAAGAAATTTATCCTGAATTCTTTATTTGACCTCTAAATGACTTTCACGTACTTACACAAAATACATTTTTGAGATGGTCAGATTTACAGACCTAGCCACTTTATCAGAATCAATGCCATTTCTGCACATTGATTATTTTTCAACATACTCGTGTAAATAATGGAAAAACACCTTCAAATCACATTTTGGTATCTGGAGAATTTAAATTCTATTAATTTATGAAATAAATTTGTAAGTGATAATTATAAACAGCAAGAGACTGTGGTAAAGCCCCATTTGGTTGATTCATACCTTTTAAGAGTGAAACTTTGCTCTCCTGATCTGGTCTAACCAAAATATGATCCCAAATCCAACACAACGTGTGGTGATATGACTGTATGCAATGGCTGGCACGCCCTCCGGGTGTCTCCCTGCCTTAGCTCCTCCCTTAGTCTGCCCATGTGACCCCGGGCCAGAAAGGTCAAGTCCCCTCTCCTTCCTGCTCATTTTCCTAGCCTGGACCCGGCCCAGCAGTCTCTAGCTCAGTAAAGCCTATCGTTCCCCTCAGTCTTCTGTCTGCATCATTATTGGGGCTACCGATAGGGCGCAACACAATGTAATTAAGAATCCATTGAAAACATTGAGACGCTGCCTCAAGAAGATTTCAGATTTATTGTCAGACTACATACATGATATCACATACAACCCTGAGATTCCTTTTTTCCTGTGGGCGAGGCAGAATTACTGGTAGTGTAAAAAATAGAGTCGATGTTCATATGCAAACAAATTGACTGCACAATACAAAGAAAAAAAAATCAATAATGTGCAAAAGTAAGAATCTTTAAATGAGTCCCTGATTGAGTTTGTTGTTGAGCAGTTTGATGGTGGAGGAGCTGTTCTTGAACCTGGTGGTGCAAATCTTAAGGCACCTATACTCCTTTCCTGATGGTAGCAGTGAGAACAGAGCATGTACTGGGTGATGTGGATGCTTTTTTTAAAATTAAAAAAAAATTATTCACACTATGAACCATATTGACCAAAATACACATTAACCTTTCCCTCTTGAATATATACAGTGTAATTTTCTCCCCTTTTCCCCCCCTCCCTTCCCTCCCTCCTTCCCACCTCCCTGGAACACAACAGAGAAGTCCTACCGCAGACCTCCACCCCCTAAAATGACAGAATGAGAAGCAGACGAAATGATCTGACCCAGTGTGTAAAAGTAGATGACACAATTTTCTTGTTTATTTTCATTGTGTGATGACATTGTTTAATGGGTTTAATGTATCATATATGATGTGAATCCTTGATGATTGCTGCTGCTCTCTGACAGCAGTGTTCCCTGTAGACATTCTCAATGGTGGGAGGGTTTTGTCTGTGATGTCCTGGGCTGTGACCACTACCTTCTGCTGTCCCCATACTAGACTGTGATGCAGCTGGTCAGCATACTTCCCACCACACATCTGTAGAAATTTTCCAGGATTTCTGATGTCATCCCAAACCTCCACACATCAGTGAGGCAGCTAAGATTATAAAGAATCCAAATCACTCTGCTCACAATCTCTTTTCACTGCTACATTCAGGAATAAGATACAGAAGTTTGAAGTCCAGCATCTCTACCTTCAAGAATAGTTTTTTTCCAACAGCTGACAAGCCTCCCCATACTACCCTAACCATGAACTACTCTGGGTCCACCAAAAGATCTTTGGGATGTGGGAAGATATCTGAGAAGACACAGGAAACCCATGTGTCCATGTAATACTCCACATGGACAGCACCTGAGGTCAAATTGAACCAAAGTCTCTGGCACTGAGGAGCAGTGGCTCTACTAGATACACTACTGAGACATCCTAAATGTAATTAAAACAAGGCTCTATACAACTTGAATATTATATCCTTGTTTTCTCTTTATTGTTATTCAGCCATCTAAATCACTGAGCTCACTGAACTCATGATCTTGTCCATCTCAGTGTCACAATTGGTCCACCATTGATTGGAGAGTCTTCAAATGTCAGGGTCCTTCATTCTAGAATTCCCTCCCTTTATGCTTCTCTCTATTTCCTTAAGATGCTATTTAAAAGCAGGTTCCTTCACTAAACTTTTGATTAGTTGCCTTAATATTGTATTTTTTGGCATGGTGTCAGTTTTGTTTGAAAACGCTGTTGTCAATCTCCTTAAGATATTTCACTGCTTTAGAGATGCTAGTTTCATTCATGCTGTTGTTGATCTTTCACTCTTTGAATGAACAAACCCAAGTGCCTTGCACCCAGTGTTCACTTAACAACTTGCGTTGAGAGTTTAACTCAGTGAAGCAGTTTATTCAGATGTGAAACCCATTCAGTGACGTCACAGGTATCTCCTGAGTCTTTAAAAAAAATATTTATACATATAGCATGGCAACAATACCTTTTGGTCCATGAGCCCATGCCGCCCAATTACATCCAATTGACCTACAACAACTGCTCCCCCATTCAGATATGTTTTAAGAAGGTCTAAATTGGCTGAATGAACTGTGAAGATTCTTTAATTTTTTTTTTGACATTTCTTTATTTTCTCAGACTTGGTGATGCCTAAATTTTTCAGTTTGACAGTGATCTTATTCTTTTTACTGCGTTAAGGATTTTTACTGTTATATGTTCTAATGTACCTGTAAAGAGCTGGGAACGATGAAAAGGAACAGTCCTGGTTTAGAGAGTGCAAAGAAAGAGGAACAAATTCTATGATAAATTATGTTCCCTCTGTCATTATATTTTGCCTAATTATTGCATAACAAGAAAAAAAACCCAAATAATTAGAACACTTACTTCATCACAAGTATATAGCCTGCATACACAAGGATCAGGATAAGGCCTTCCCACCTCAAAGAAATAAACAGGATGTCAGTACTTAAGAAATTATGAAGGAATAATGCAAAACACACAGTAGATGCAGATGCTGGAATCCAAAGCTAAACACAGTCTGCTGGAGAAGGAAATTAGCGGGTCAAGCGGCATCAGTTCAAGAAAAAGAATGTGAGTCATTTCTGGCTGGAGCCCTTCAGCAACCGGAAGTGAAGAGAGAGAAGGCAGTGCACAGAGGATAGGGTGGGGAGAAACAGAACAGGGGCACAGGTGGGATTGGTGAACCAGGGAGAGGTGAAGTTCAATGGACAGAGGCAGTAGATTGGTAGATGCCAGACAAGAGGAGAGAGAGGCAAAAAAAAACAGGGGTTAGATGGAGGAAGATGAGACATACAGACTGGAGGGGCTGATTAGAGGTCAAAGGCTGCCATTGCTGGAATCTGATAAGGTGACAACAGTGGTTTAAACAGAGACCAGATAGAAACGGTGTAGGGAGGGAGTGGGCGAGCAGAAGAATTCAATGAGGAAATGGGGATGGAAGGGGATGAGATGCTGGGAGGGGATAAATGGGAAAGGGGGGACAAAGCCAAAGGAGTACAGAAGAGAAAGGTTATGCTACCTGAAATTAGAAAATTCTATGATCATACCATTGGGCTGCAGACTGCCCAGTGGAATACAAAGGTATTGTTCCTCTTGTTTATGTTAGGGCCAGTGGAGAAGGCTCAGGGCAGAAAGATCAGAGTGGGGGCTTGAATGGCATGTAGTTGGGAGCTCACAATGGCCATTGAGGTCAGAACGTAGATGGTCTGTGAAACAGTCTCCAAAGCCTGCACTGGGCCTCACTCGGGGGGAGGGGGGAGCAGTGAATGCAACAAATGAGGTTCGAAGAGGTCGCTTCATGTAAAAGGGGCTGTTTATGACACTTGATGGTGGTGGGGGGGGAGGAGGAAATGTTGCACTTCCTGTAGTCACATGGGAAGTGCCAGGGGTCATGGAGAGGTGGATGGGAAGGGATGAAGCGGACAAGGGAGTCATGAAGAGAGAAATCTCTGCAGAAGACAGAAAAAGATGAGGGGTGGTGGTGGTGGAAGGGTCTGGTGGTGGGGTCTAGGTGCAGCTGGCAGAAAAGATGGAGGATGATGTCCTGAAATACAGGTAAAACAATCAGCATGGATACATTTACGGGAATCAGCAGATTTAATGCCAAATTCACTTGATAGTTACACAAATTCATTTCATTCCTGACATTCTTGCTTTGTGACTGCCAGGAATCGGAGCATAAAACTTGACGTCAATGACAAAATTTTGAGAAAAAATTTCTCCGTCATGAAAGCGGAGAGATGGAATTGCTCTGTAGACCTGTGAGAGCCCCATCATAAAGCATTCATGGTGATCCCGACCTTCACTTGGCACAAACCCATGGGCCACAAGAGTCTCATAGCTTGCCATGCTGGATTAAATATCCATGTCTTAATTTTAAGGAATTGCGTGATGTTGCAATGAATCATGTTCTTGGATGTATAGTGGAGGTCTGAAAATCTGGACTGCGTGGCAAATGGATCGGTCTGGATTTTCAGATTTTTATGGACTCTCGGGCAGTGCTTTTAAGACTCAAAATTGAAGGAGGAATAAAGAAGTGAAGAACAGGTAAATTAATAAATTTAATAAGTTTGAGTTTACAAAAAAATTCGGATTCTCGGGTGGTCTGGATATCTGGCATCAGGATTTTTGAATCTCCATTATATACACCACTTAATAGACAACAACCAAACTTTAACCATAAAAAAATGTATATTTAAGGACAAAGCAAAATCATTGTGAAAAAAATGTAAAATTAAATGCAGTATTTGCATATTATTGATGCATTGCATCATTGTGTGAAATCTCAAACGACTTTGATTAGTAAAATTTAAATTCCAATCAATAATCTACAGATATATTATCACACAATAAAGCTTTGATAAAGCAATTATTGGTTCATACTACTTACCAATCGATTTTCTCATCATACATGAACTGCAAGAAAAAAGAGTTAATTAAATAATTTCGCCACAACTTTGTGTCTCCTTCTGATGTTAAAGAATTAACAAATCAATTGAAAAAGCTGTTAGTCTGAGTTTCACTTTTTACTGTTATTGTGGTCACTGGTTCAAACCTAAGCTTCCTTGAATGGCAGCCACTCGTGTGACTAGTTATGTAACTACGAAACTACATGAAATGCTTACCAGGGAGGAAAATGATCCTACAGCAGTTTTTGGTCTGAATGCCTCTGCTCTCCAAGACTTCACACAATAGAACCCAGATAGTTAAGAGAAGCAAGAAACGAAACAGATTTAAATATAAATGGAACAAGAAGGAAAAGTATGACATTTAAATATAAGAGGAATAGAATCCTGAGCAGATAAACAAGTATGGCCGTCAAAGCTAAATATGCTTTCTGAGGAATAAAAATGTCAGAGGTGCTCGCTTTTGGATAAAATGAGAACAAATCTATGGGTGGAGGCCGAGGAAGATTATTCCTGTTGGCAAGTATATATCATTTTTTCAACATGACTAAAATCAGTTGTTATATCAATGATGGTTGTGAGACCTTTGTACAATAGTTATAATATATCAGAATTATTTCATGAGCTGAAAAATCTTTGATAGCATCATAATACATGTGAATGCATGATACGTGGCAAATTTCTACAGATATGTGGTGGAAAGTGTGCTGATCGGCTGCATCACAGTTTGGTATAGGGACACCAATGCCCCGAGCAAAAATCCCTTCAAAAGGTAGTGGACACATAGGTAAAATCCTCCCCACCAGTGAGAACATCTGCAGGGAGAGAAGCAGCAATCATCCGCACCACACAGCACATGGTCTGTTCTCGTTGCTACTATCAGGAAAGAGGGACAGCTGCCACAAGACTCGCACCACCAGGTTCAGGAACAGCTGCTACCGCTCCTCCATCAGACTCCTTAACGACAAACTCAGTTAAGAACTCTTACATTTTCATTTTATTGATTTATTTTCTCAGTATTGCACAGTGTGTTTACATTCTTTTATTTGTTTACATGTGTACGTTGAGTCAGGTTTTTTTTTGCACTGCCAGTAAGTGGTAAAATTCTGCTTCGCCCACAGGAAAAAAGAATCTCAGTATGTGGTGTCATGTACATACTCTTGACAATAAATCTGAATCTGAAGCTGAATGTGACACATTTCAAAGTTATCATTTCATTTTGTTCTGGACATTCAATTGAACACATAATATTTCATAACAAATATTCTAAATAGATTTGTTAGAATTTGCAGTCATCCAATCCAGTTTTACACGTTAGCTTTATTTTACAATTACAACCTTTATGATTTCATAAATGTATACAAATTATTTCCAATCCTGTTTTTTCTGCTTTATTTGACATGCAAAACCATACCTCACTCTGACCACAATTAATACTTTTCAAATACTTGGCTGAAAGTCCAATCTATGCTTCTTCTTTTTTCTTCTTTCTTTTCTTTGGCTTGGCTTTGCGGACGAAGATTTATGGAGGGGTATGTCCACGTCTGCTGCAGGCTCGTTGGTGACTGACAAGTCCGATGCGGGACAGGCAGGCACGGTTGCAGCGGTTGCAAGGGAAAATTGGTTGGTTGGGGTTGGATGTTGGTTTTTTCCTCCTTTGTCTTTTGTCAGTGAGGTGGGCTCTGCGGTCTTCTTCAAAGGAGGTTGCTGCCCGCCGAACTGTGAGGCGCCAAGATGCACAGTTGGAGGCGATATCAGCCCACTGGCGGTGGTCAATGTGGCAGGCACCAAGAGATTTCTTTAAGCAGTCCTTGTACCTCTTCTTTGGTGCACCTCTGTCTCGGTGGCCAGTGGAGAGCTCGCCATATAACATGATCTTGGGAAGGCGATGGTCCTCCATTCCAGAGACGTGATCCACCCAGCCCAGTTGGGTCTTCAGCAGCGTGGATTTGATGCTTGCGGACTCTGCCATCTCGAGTACTTTGACGTTAGTGATGAAGTCGCTCCAATGAATGTTGAGGATGGAGCGGAGACAGCGCTAATGGAAGCGTTCTAGGAGCCGTAGGTGATGCCGGTAGAGGACCCATGATTCGGAGCTGAACAGGAGCATGGGTATGACAACGGCTCTGTACACGCTGATCTTTGTGTGTTTCTTCAGGTGGTTGTTTTTCCAGACTCTTTTGTGTAGTCTTCCAAAGGCGCTATTTGCCTTGGCGAGTCTGTTGTCTATCTTGTTGTCGATCCTTGCATCTGATGAAATGGTGCAGCTGAGATAGGTAAACTGGTTGACCGTTTTGAGTTTTGCGTGCCCGATGGAGATGTGGGGGGGAGCTGGCTGATGGAGGACCTCAGTTTTCTTCAGACTGGCTTCCAGGCCAAACATTTTGGCAGTTTCTGCAAAACAGGATGTCATGCGCTGGAAAGCTGGCTCTGAATGGGCAACTAAAGTGGCATCGTCTGCAAAGAGTAGTTCACAGACAAGTTGCTCTTGTGTCTTGGTGTGAGCTTGCAGGTGCCTCAGATTGAAGAGACTGACATCCGTGCAGTACCGGATGTAAACAGCATCTTCATTGTTGAGGTCTTTCATGGCTTGTTTCAGCATCATGCTGAAGAAGATAGTAAAGAAGGTTGGTGTGAGGACGCAGCCTTGCTTCACGCCGTTGTCAATGGAGAAGGGTTTGGAGAGCTCATTGCTGTATCTGACCCGACCTTGTTGGTTTTCATGCAGTTGGATAACCATGTTGAGGAACTTAGAGGGGCATCCGAGGTGCTCTAGTATTTGTCAATGCCCTTTCCTGCTCACGGTGTCGAAGGTTTTGGTGAGGTCAACAAAGGTGATGTAGAGTCCTTTGTTTTGTTCTCTGCACTTTTCTTGGAGCTGTCTGAGGGCAAAGACCATGTCAGTAGTTCCTCTGTTTGCGCGAAAGCCACACTGTGATTCTGGGAGGAAATTTTCGGCGACACTAGGTATTAGTCTATTAAGGAGAATCCTAGTGAAGATTTTGCCTGCAATGAAGAGCAGTGTGATTCCCCTGTAGTTTGAGCAGTCTGATTTCTCGCCTTTGTTTTTGTACAGGGTGATAATGATGGCATCACTAAGGTCCTGAGGCAGCTTTCCTTGGTCCCAGCAGAGCATGAAAAACTCATGCAGTTTGGTATGCAGAGCTTTGTCGCCAGCCTTCCAGACCTCTGGGGGGGATTCCATCCATACCTGCTGCTTTGCCACTTTTCAGTTGTTCAATTGCCTTATATGTCTCTATCCGGGTAAGGACCTTATCCAGCTCTAGGCTCAAGGGCTGCTGAGGGAGCTGGAGCAGGGCAGATTCTTGGACTGAGCGGCCCCTCACCCCAAGTCCAAAGCCCTCTGCGCAGCTCAGATGGCAAAGTCCTCCTCAGCGACAAGATCTCCATCCTCAAACGATGGTCAGAACACTTTCAATCTCTTTTCAGTGCCAATCTATGCTTATTACAATGACGTATCAAGATTATCTGTATTGCTGCAAAACAAGTGTCTGTTCTACTGCTGGCAAAGGTTTTCATTTTAACTCTGTCCTTACGAATTAATTTGCTCTGAACCATTGTCATGTGCAATTTATTGTGAAGCCCCAGATGAACTTGCCGTTTATTGATAGTCTTCCATTGAGATTCACAAGTTTCCAGCTTGACTGCACAGGGTAGAAATACCCAGATATAAGGCAGTTAAAAAAAATTCTCGTGCCCTCGTCAGCACATGTGAATCGTGAGCTTTTAAAAGCAAGTGCCTTGTGGAATGGATATTTCATTTTTAATCACAGCTGTGTGGAAATGAAAATACAAATGTCATTAGCATGAAGTTATATCTCAAAACAACTTCCCAGCCAATTTGTCTGTATTGTAAACTGGGATAAGCAGAATTAGAGTTTTATCCTCTGGAGGAATCAAGAAAGAGGGTGCTGTTTCATAAATACACGCAAAGAGTACGAGGAGTTGCAACGAACCTTAGTTAAATTACTGGTTCAGCCACAACTGGTGCACCATGTCCAGATTTGGGTGTTATGCTTCAGAAAAAAAATGGTTTAGACAGGGGCGTAGCCAGTTTTTAACGTTAGGGGGAGCGAGCGCGTAAAAAAGGCGTCTTGATCACTGTTCCCACAAAGCTGTGTCCTTGTGCGTGCGCACACGTGTTTTGCAACCTGGTGCATAAAGGAAATTAATGTGCAGATCTCCACAACGCATAACATATAATTTGAAATTCATTATTCATTCTTATTTTGTATTTAACATCAAAATGCAGGGAACTTAAGGAATATACAATTTTAAAGGAAGTACATAATTGTTATTTATATTTAAAATTGTGCATTCTCCCTGTGTCTGCATGGGTTTTTCCCAGTTGCTCTGGTTTGGTCCCACCCTCCAAAATGCACGGGGTTGTAGGATAGGTTGGGTGAATGGGGCAGCGTGCGTTTAAATGGCCGGGATCAGCTTCTACCATGTTGTAACCAATTTAAAAGAATGGAATAGATCTCACAAAAAATTGTTAATTCCACTTGAAGATAACAACATACTCTACACCCAAGATTTAAAAAAAACCCTCTGCTTGCAACTGCCTCTATTCCAAGGAGAACAAAACCACCTTTGGATTATCCAAATAATGGAAGTTCCTCATCCTTGAAACATTTTCATAAATCTCATCTGTATCTGAAACCTGTGGCATAGCTAGGGGGGAGGGGGGGTGCAGGGAAAGGGTGGTGACCCCTCCCCCGAGCATATTTTTTGAACTGTGTTTTCACCAGTGGCGAACTGACCATTAGGTTGAGTAGACTCATCTGTCTTCTCCTTGTGTGCCTTCAGTCAATTAGATGTCAACAGGGTAAGCTCCCTGCTGATTGGGCACATTCAGCCTTCAGCTATGTGTTGGCGTGGATTGGGGATTGCATGGATCGCCACGAACCCAAGGCACAAACAATATTTGATTTATGTTTGAAGTAAATCAGAGAGAAGTGAGTAAAATGTTTTATTTAAAAACTGAAGCAAATTGTGCCCCACAGTTCAGATAGGCTGAGGGGAGAATTCGGAGTCGGGCATCGGGAGCTCCAGTGTGTAGTAGGCCAAGGGGAGGATTCTGAAAAGGGCGACGGGAACTCCGTTGTGCAGTAGGCCGAGGGGAGGGTTCTGAGTTGGACAGTCGGAAGCTTAGGAATGTATGTTGGGTAGGCCGAGGGGAAGGTTTGGGGTTGGGCTGTCGGGAGCTCCAGTGTGCGGTAGGCCAAGGGGAGGCAATGCACAATCACCTTACGGGCAGCACCGGATTTGAACTAGTGTAGCTAACTGCTACACTAACTGTGCCGTCCCTTTCTCTGGAGATTCATATATTTTCCATCCATAACTTTGGGGCAATAAAGTTTTTAAGTTCTTGGAAAAATTCCTTCCGTCTGAGAATGAGCGTAAGGGCCTTATCCTTGTTGTACAGAAAGGCTTTCACACTGGCCACAAAGTGATGTTGCAAGAGAGAGTAAATACAGCTTAAGTTGCATGGAATGCTGAAATATGCTTCTTGGGAATTCCATTAATGGAGAGCACTTACTCACTTGGAACTACCTGCAACTTTTCTAACAGATATGAACTTGTAAGGATGAGAATTATAAAGTTTCTCATAAAATTCAGACAAATGTTAAAGCTCAGAGAACTTTCTTCATTTTGTGCATGATTTAAAACAGAGTACAAGTTTTAAATTTTCATTTTAAACTTTAGATTTAGACATACAGTACAGTAACAGGCCCTTTCAGCCCCTGAGCCCATGCCGTCCAATTGCACCCCACCCCTGTACGTTTTGAAGAGTGGGAGGAAACCAGAGCACCAAAAGGAAACCCACGTAGACATGGAGAGAACGTACAAACCCAGAACGTACAAACTGTAATAGCATTACCTGGTTGTTCACCAAAAGTGGATGACTTTTAAGGAAGAGGACTTCATCATCTGATTAGCCACTTTATAGGTTTACAGCCTCAAAAATTAGTTCAACAATTTCGAGTCACAATTAATTGTCCCTGTTGATTCCATATAAGGTTTGGTTAGGATCATTTACAAATCCTCTCATTACCTTTCCATCAATTAATCAAATATAAGATGATTAGTGAAGTGTTGAAGTAAACATTGTTGATTCTGTTTATTGCTGTCAATTATACCACATTACCATAAATAAATCAGAATCAAAATTTATTGTTATGAACATGGCACAAAAATTGTAGTTTTGTGGCAGCATTACAGGTGCAAATATTGCTCTAAATTACATTTAAAAAATAAATTAATTAATGAAAAATATGAGAAAGTGAGGTAGTGTCTGTGGTCCATTCAGGAATCTGATAGCAGAAGGGAAGAAGCTGTCCTTTTGTTCGTCTTCAGGCTCCTGTACCTCCTTCCTAATGGTATCAGTATGAAGAGGGCATGGCCTGGGTGGTGAAGTTCCTTGAGGATAAAGGCTGCTTTCTTAAGACACCAACTCTTGTAGATGTCCTCAGTGGAGTGAAGACCGATGCCCATGATGGTGCTGGCTGAGTTCACAACTCTAGTTTTTTTCCTGTCCTGTCCGTTGGCACCTCTGTACCAGATAGAGATGCAACCGATGCTCTCCACAGTGCATCTGCAGAGATTTTCAAGAGTATTTGGTGACATACTGAATCTCCTCAAATTCTTCACAAAGTAAAGACACTGGTGATTCTTCACGATTGCATTGACATGGAGGTCCCAGGGCAGATCTTCAGAGATGCTGACACACAGGAATTTGAAATTCTTAACCTTTTCCACTGTTTACCACTTGATGTGGACTGGATTGTGTTCTCCTGATTCCCCCCCCCCCCCCCCCCACAAACTCTGAAGTCCATAGTCATCTCCTTAGTTTTGCTAATGTTGAGTGCAAGATTGTTGTGACATCACTAAACTAACTCATCTACATCCCTCCTGTATTCTTCTTCATTGCCATCTGTGATTCTGCCGATGACCTTGGTGTCATTGGAAATTTGCCCACGGCATTTGAATTGTGCCTAGCTACCTGTGTATGGGCGTAGACCAGTGGGTTAAGCACGCATCCTTCAGGTGTGCCTGTGCTGAGTGTAAGTGAGGAGGAGATGTTGCTTCTGATTTGTACTGACTTATGGTCTTCCCATGAGGAAGTCAAGGATTCAGTTGCCGGGGGGTGGGTTAATGATTGCTTATCATCTTATGAGTGTAAGGAGTTTCACACAGATTATTTCAGGAAGGTGTGTTATCAAGCTGAATCTAGTTTGTACTTTGTACATAAGCACAAAAGAAAGGAAAATAATGGTCATAGATTCATAGCAGAGATGGCACCAACTTTCCTATTATGGTTGGCTATCGGTTAACAGTGGCGTTCAGCAGGGATCAGTGTTTGGGCCAATTCTTTTTACACTGTATGTTACTAATTTGGTTTGTGAAATAAGTGGCTTTGTGCCTAGGTTTTTAGATGATATAGGTCAAGGGGCAGGTATTGAGGAGGAAATGGAGAGGCTGCAGAGAGACAGACAGACGAGGAGAATGGGTAAAGAAGTGACAAATTAAATATATTGTAATGTGTGTATGGTCATACACTTTGGTAGAGGGAATAAAAGTGCAGACTAATATTTAGATGGGGAGAAAATTCAAAATATGGAGGTGCAAAGGGACTTGGGAGTCCCTGTGCAGGATATGCTAAAGGTTAACCTCCAGGTTGAGTCTGTGGTGAAGAAGGCAATTGCAATATTGGCATTGTTTTCTCAAAGAGTATAGTACAAGAGCAGGGGTGTGATGCTGATAAGGCACTTGGAATATGGGGTACAGTTTTGAGCTCCTTTTTCAAGAAAGGATGGAGAGGATTCAGAGAAGATTCGCAAAAATGATTCCTGGAATTAAAGGATTAGCAATATGAGGAACTTTTGACGGCTCTTGGACTTCACCCCTTGTAGCTCGGAAGAAATGAGGAGGACCTCACAGATGCATTTTACATGCTGAAAGGCCTGGACAGTGTAGATGTGGCAAAGTTGTTTCCCTATGGTAGGGGAGTCTAGGACAAGAGGGCACAATTCCAGGATTGAAGGGCACCCATTTAAAACAGAGATGCAGAGGAATTTCTTCATCCAGAGAGTGGTGAACCTTTGGAATTTTCTAACCTGGGCGGCTGTGGAGGCCAAGTCGTTGGGTGTACTTAAGGCAGAGATTGATAGATATTTGAGTAGTCAAGGTATCAAGGGTTATGGGGAGAAGGCAGAGAAGTGGAGCTGAGCAGGAGAATGGGTCAGCTCATGATGAAATGACAGAGAGGACTTGATGGGCTGACTAGCCTACCTTTGCTCCTAATGTACTTTACAAAAATAATATGCGTGTTGAAATCAGAGCCCCAAGGGCACCACACACATTGCAGCTGCTGCAATATTAGGTTCAGTAAAAGATGTGCCTTGAAGCAGTGCCCATTCAATCACAGAGACAAAAGTAGTGTCGGAGGTGTGGAGGGGTGAGAAGAGTGAGGAGTTGATGGTACACTGCTGTGAAACCAAACCCAGCAGTGGTCCAAGTTATGTATATGGAGTTCAGAGGAATATGTCATTTCCTTTTGGCCATTTGTTGCTTGCCTATGTTCAGGACAAGGAAAACTCCAGAGGGTTGTTAACTCAGCCTGTGACATCACGGACACTAGTCTTCAATGAAGACCTTGGAAAAAAAAACTCAATATTGTCTCCTGAAATGGGGGAAGAGGGTCTTATGTGCCTGTGGGTCTTATATGAAGAAAGTCACCACTACTGATAACGCACCCTTAATATACATGACAATACCATTTATAATCAGTGATCCTTGGGATGTAAAAGTTAGCAATGGGTAGAATGAGGATTTTCACTTACCACAATAAGCAGAATGACTGACAAAGTATAATACAACGAATCCCTGAACACAGACCACTGAGTCAGATATACAATCTGAAAAAGACAAAAAGTAAAATTACTTTTGAGAATTTTTCATGCTTTTTATTCCGATGCTGATGCCACACGAGCCTTCCAAGTTTCAGAAAAATGCAGGAAAACGAAGAAAAAAAGTGCCCTATTTCCTGTTTTCATGTTTCTTTTATTTAAAAAAAAAATCAAATGCCATTCTTCAGCCTTGATAGCAGGTATTCAAACTGCTGGAAGGATGCTGCCATAGTCCCTTGTTCAGCATGGACCAGGGGCCAAATGAGCTACTTCCTTAATGTATGATTCCAAGTAAAACACTGCGCTTGACCTTCACTTGCAACAGGATTTTTAGCCTTTGTGTGCAACCTATTTCTTGCTCACAGAGAAAATAAACAGGAGTACATCGCACAGGTTTCAGAAATGAGATGGCAATTAAGAATTTGTACTTCCCCATTTGTATCTTGCACACAGCATCTGGCAACCTCAGGGTTCAATAGTCAATATTATGCAATGACTCTTGGCTTCTTTGATCATTGATCACAGCCTTTCTCATTTCTAAGTTGTAATTATTGGCCTTTCCTGCACCTTGAACTGACCTGGGGTCATGGAAAATCTGTATCTGGCCAAATGATGGCAGAGAGGCTACCTACTAATTCAGAGATTACTGTGTTCCCCTTCTCCATGTGTTTCGCACAAATGTGTTGCAGCTTATCTGCCGATGTACAGGCAGGGAGCGAGTTCTTTGAGCACTTCACTGTGGCCAGCATAGTCGCCACATGCTCGTTAACAGGCCCTTCCAGCCCACAAGCCCTCACTGCCCAAATTCACTCATGTAATGTATCAACCTTCTAACTGTAGTGCTATCAATTAGACAGATTAGAAGTTGAGATTAAGAGGCTTGAATTGCTAAAAACTTACAAGCATATCTTACATGCTGTTGGTCAGATTCCAAGGCAGAACTGAGGGAGGGGATTGGGTAGTACCACCTATATTTGGAATCCTGAAGGGGGAGGAGTTACAGTATGAGGGGTAGGCCAACCAGTAGAATGCATATATTACAGTGTTCCGCCACATACACCCCTTCTTTTGAAAAAGTCCAGTGGGGTGAAGTGACAGAGTCCATTCAGAGTCTATTTACAGATTCAACCTGTCCAGGGGTTTTGCCTGTCGAACTGGTGTTGCTGTAGGCTCCTGGGAAATGCTCTGTGTGACAGGCTGTGATTCAGATGGCTGAACAAAATCAGTTGCGGCTGGATCGGGGTGGGGGGGGGGTGAGGGTGTGGGTTGGGACGATGCAACTGGTGCTGATTGTGGGATCAGATCCTGGGCTGTATCTCTGGTAATGGTGGAGGGGGTGTGTGCTGGTTGATTGACGGTGATCAGTTGAGGGGGCTCCTGCATATGTCAGGTCCCGGACAGAGAGAGTGTCTCTCTGCCCATTGTGGTACTGCACATAGGCATACTGGGGGTCACATGGAGGAGGTGGACCTTTTAGACCGGAGGGGGGGGTTTGCTTTGTGGGTTCTGGTGTGTCTCCAGAGTAGCTCAGGCCCTGGTAGCATTGTTCCTGATGCCAACCTCCTGGGGAAGGAGAATAATCTTTCATGTGGGGTCGCATTTGTTGCTGTACAGAGGAGAAACCTGGTGGCGTGGACCACTTCTGGTAGGACCTCTTGCCACTGAGCGATGAGCAGCCCTGTTGACTTGAGGGTCAGGAGGAGTTACAGTATCAGGGGCTGGCCAACCAGCACAATGCATGTATTACAGGGTTCTACCACCCTAACCCTGTACGTGTTTGGAAAGTGGGAGGAAATACATTGGGCAGCAGGGTTAGCGTAGCAGTTAGCACAACTCTGTCACAGCACCAGTGACTTGGGTTCGAAACTGGTCCAGTCTGTAAGAAGTTTGTATTTCTCACCGTGTCTGCATGGGTTTCCTCTGGACTCTCGGGTTTCCTCCCACCCTTCAAAACAGGGGGTTGAGGTCAATTGGATGTTATTGGACAGCACAGGTTTGTGGGCCGGAAGGGCCAGTTATTGTGATGTACGTCTAAATTAAAAAAAAGAAACCAGAACACTCAGTGAAAACCCACGAGGTGAACATACAAACTCCTTACAGACAGTGCTGAATTCAGTGATGCACTAACTGCTAGACTTATAAACCATGCTTCAATGCACGATTCTCTGTGCACAACATCACACTGCATCTTTCAACTGATCTCAATCCAATTTCACAAATTTTTGTGGGGGGTACAAGTGAGTGATCATGTTTTTTTAATTTTTTTTTAAATTTTCCACACTATGAACCATACTGACCAAAATACACACAAACATTTCCCTCTTGAATATACACAGTCATTTTCTCCCCTTTTCCCCCTCCCTTCCCTCCCTCCTTCACCCCCCCCCCACCCACCCACTCAACGTTCAACCTATATGCTACATTAAACCCATTAAACAATGTCATCACACAATGAAAAAGAAATTTGTGTCTTCTACTTTTACACACTGGGTCAGTTCATTTTGTCTTCTTCTCCTTCTGTCATTTTACCAGGTGGAGGTCCACGGTAGGACTTCTCTGTTGTGTTCCATGTACGGTTCCCAAATTTGTTTGAATACTGTGATGTTATTTCTTAAATTATATGTTATTTTTTCCAGTGGAATACATTTATTCATTTCTATGTACCATTGGTTATCTTCTGATTTCCAGGTGGACATAATACATTTTTTTGCTACAGCTAAGGCTATCATAATAAATCTTTTTTGTGCTCCATCCAAATCGAGTCCAAGTTCTTTACTTCTTATATTACTTAGAAGAAAGATCTCTGGATTTTTTGGTATGTTGCTGTAATGTAAGATTCTAACCGTGTTTTTTACTTTTGCAGCCTTTGCTTCTTCCAGGCTGAGAACCTGCTTGTGTTTTAGAATCAGCAGACATAAGCTAAATTCCACCGAGGGGCCAGAGATGCTGTTATCTGACAAAAGGACATCTGTGTTCCAAGAACATTTAATCTTCCTGCTTGTTTTGGTCACAGACTGTCAGAGGCCTAGCCTTGATGCAAAATAAACCATTGTATTCAAAGTGATAAGCTGAAAATTATGTTATTCGATTGAAGCCTAGCATGCTCGCTTATCTTTCTTGCTGTGCTGGGAATAGGTGCTTGGGTAAGCAGTTTTTGGGTAATATAAGCCATGGTCCTACTGCTGAAGTTTGAGACTCTCCGAGAGGTGGCAACATCTCTCAGCAAGAAGAAGAACTTCTAGAGTTCAACCAACATCCTGGTCGGGGGATGTGGAGAAGCTGCTACTGGCACCCTGACAACCTACTACAAGTGCGCAGTCGTTGCCTCGCTTCGGCAGTTGGGACCAGTCCAAGCGTTGTTAAGGATAGTTGGGGGAAGGGCTTGCATATTGTAGTGTGAAATCAGCTTTTGAATTTGTAATAAACATTTGTATAATCAGAACTGCTCTTGGTGTGTGTGTCTATTTTCTTTTGGTAGCTCAAACACTGTGACCAATCTAAAACGAACAAAGTGAGAGGTACAAGTTTACCCAAGACAATTGGCGCTGCGAGCAGGATTGGTCTCAAGATGTTTCGCCAAAAGAAAGTGGTGAGCCCTGAGCAGTACTTGATTCCGGGATGGACTAACAAAGACGATGGGTTTGGCATGTTGGCCAATACCCTGTCTTTGTTGGGACCACCCATTAGTTGGGATGAGAAGTTAGACCCATCAAGTGCACCTCTGGGAGAGAGGGTTGCCAGTCTCCTTCGAGAAAGTAAATTTCCTGATAAAAAGGGGACGCTGACGGATGGTTTTTGGCTGCTGGCCACAGCCTTACACCACTCCGTTCAGCATGAATCAGAATCAATTCAAAGAGAAGTAGAATCTCAGCGCAAGAGAAACCAATTAGAGGAGGAGCTAGAAGCCCTGCGACAACACTGTTCCATGATGAGTGAGATTGTTTGCACCAGTCCAGACCGAGGCAAAGAATGGGAGGATAAGCATGTCCAAACGATCTGCCGTAATATTAAACTCCAGCAGCAACTCTGTGCAGATAAGGAAAGCCATGGAGTAGAACCCGATCCATATCGTATTCGTGCCATGATAAGGAATGGTGATGATCCCGATGTAATTGATGATTGGGATAGGAATATCTGGAATGACAATGGTAATAATGCAGATACTCCTCAGCATGTGTCTAACATACTACCCTCTCCACCACCTGCTGTTCACACCCGCCCTATAAGGCAGCAGATTTTCCAAACAGTCGGAAGGGGGGATGATGTAAGGGTAGAGAAGGGATAGATACCCCGATCTCCCACGTGGACCCAGGGGAAAATACCCAAACCCCTGCTTATGCTCTATGGCCTACTCCCTCTACGGGATGGCCTCGACCTCCTCCTCCCCTAGACTGGATGGAGGACCCTGTGGGCCAAAGTGGGAACAGGGGTCGGAAACAGTCAATGATCCGTGACTTCTCTGTAAAAGAGCTGGCTGCCATTGGAGATCGATTTAGGCAAAAGGCAGGAGAAACTCTGGCAGCCTGGCTCCTGCGTGTCTGGGAACAAGGAGGGGATAATGTATTTTTAACCCCTGAGAAATTGTTGGGATTAGGAACATTGTCTACTGATATCAGGGTCACTGCTGAGCTGCGGAGTAGAGGGAGAGAGGTGGATTACTTACTTACTACTAGGGGATGCCCTGCTACCATGTTTTTTACTTTTGCATCCTTTGCTTCTGCCAGGCTGAGAACCTGCTTGTGTTTTAGAATCAGCTGACATAAGCTAAATTCCACCGAGGGGCCAGAGATGCTGTTATCTGACAAAAGGACATCTGTGTTCCAAGAATATTTAATCTTCCTGCTTGTTTTGGTCGCAGACTGTCAGAGGCCTAGCCTTGATGCAAACTAAACCATTGTATTCAAAGTGATAAGCTGAAAATTATGTTATTCAATTGAAGCCTAGAATGCTAGCTTGCTCGCTTATCTTTCTTGCTGTGCTGGGAATAGGTGTTTGGGTAAGCAGTTTTTGGGTAATATAAGCCATGGTCCTACTGCTGAAGTTTGAGACTCTCCGAGAGGTGGCAACATCTCTCAGCAAGAAGAAGAACTTCTAGAGTCCAGCCAACGTCCTGGTCAGGGAAGGTGGAAAACCTGCTACCGGCGCCCTGACAACCTACTACAAGTGCGCAGTCGTTGCCTCGCTTCGGCAGTTGGGACCAGTCCAACCGTTGATAAGGATAGTTGGGAAGGGCTTGCATATTGTAGTGTGAAATCGGCTTTTGAATTTGTAATAAACATTTGTATAATCTGAACTTCTCTCAGCGTGTGTGTCTATTTACTTTCGGTAGCTCAAACATTGTGACCAATCTAAAAAGAACAAAGTGAGAGGTATAAGTTTACCCAAGACAGTTGCTTTTTGTGATTTTATTTAATACCTGGTTTAGATCTTCCCAAAACTTTTCCACTTTCTCACATGCCCAAATTGCATGTACTGTTGTTCCCGTTTCCTTCTTACAGCAAAAACATCTATCTGATACTGTTGGGTCCCATTTATTTAACTTTTGGGGCGTGGTGTCTAGCCTGTGTAACCAATTATATTGTATCATGTGTAACCTCGTGTTTATTGTATTTCTCATAGTTCCAGAGCATAGCTTTTCCCATGTTTCATTCTTTATCTTTATATTTAGATCTTGTTCCCATTTTTGTTTGAGTTTACAGCTTGTTTCCTCGTTCTCTTTCTCTTGCAGTTTGATGTACATGTTTGTTATAAATCTTTTAATTATCATTGTGTCTGTAATCACATATTCAAAATTGCTTCCTTCTGGTAACCTCAGCCTGCTTCCCAATTTGTCCTTCAAGTAGGTTTTCAGTTGGTGGTATGCAAACATTGTATCGTGAGTTATACCATATTTATCCTTCATTTGTTCAAAAGATAATAATTTATTTCCCAAAAAACAATTTTCTATTCTTTTGATCCTTTTTCTCTCCCATTCTCTAAAAGAAAGGTTACCTATTGTGAAAGGGATTAGTTGATTTTGCATCTATATTAATTTTGTCATGTTAATACAGTGAATGTTTAACAACGAAAGAAACAACAGCACAAGTAGGCTATTGCCACTTTCCTGTGCAAATCGCTATACTTCTGATTGCCTGATTCATAAATTGTTCAATCTCTACCTTGAATACACACAGAAATCGAGCCTCCACAGCTCCCTTGGGTAGAAAATTCAAGAGTCATTACCCTCTTGACAAAGAAACTCCTTTTCATCTCTGACCTAAATGGCCAACTCATTTTGAGTCTGAAACCCCCTTTCACACTTGCATGTGGTCCCAGGAATTAGTGGCCAATTGGCTGATAAAGGGTCGTGTGAAAGTAAAATCATTTGAACGCTGGCATAAAACGTCATCTCATGCCGGGGATACGCTGCCTCGACCCCTACTGCAAATCCCCGGTATCTGCAGATGCTGGTGTTGCAATCAGCCAAGTGTGAAACTGAGAAATACATTCGGACACTTCCGACTGAAGTTAGAACAGTCCCAGGGATGGCTCCTTGTAAGTGTAAAAGTGTGCAGTATCCCGATTAAGAGTGGCCAAGTGTGAAAAGCAAAAACACCATTCTTAACTGGACACCGAACGATCGATTTACTGGGACGCAAGTGTAACTTGGCTAGAGAAACTTGGTTTGAGGTACCTCATACAAGGGAAACATCAACAGCTGTCAAACGCCACAAGAATTTTACATATTTCAATGATCACCTCTCATTCTTCTAATATGAAGAAGGCAGGCCTAATTTCTCCAGACAAAAAAAACCCTGCTAATCCAGGAAACAAAGTGCTGAACCTTACTGTAATCCTTCTATACCACAAGCATATACCTCCTTAAGTGGAGAGAGTAAATGTGTACACAATGATCCAGGGGTGGTCTCACCTGAGACCCCACATAATTGAAACAGAATTCTACCCTTTGCCTCTCATTCTGCTTCATCTTTCATCAAGGGAGGTCACAGCCAAGATGGCGAAGATGCTGTGCAGGGCCTCTATAACTGAGGAGGCAGTCATATGCGAGCAGGGCACAGCGAACGGGAAGCAGGAGTACTCGTCGATGGCCGTAAGGATGTAGGTGAGATCTACGCTGAGATGCTCAAAGGGGCGGGTGGCTTTGATGACGTGGGCGTTCTCCGGACGGAAGAAGTGGGGTTTGTACTCTGCACACCGGGCAGGCTCGGGTCATGGAGCGAATCTCCTCGACCGTGTAGGGCAGGTTGCGAGCTTTGACAAGGTGTGCGAACCTAGTGACCCCTGGATGACAGAGCTCCTCGTGGAGTCTCTGCAGCCTGTCCAATTGTATGTTTGCGCAAGTCCCCCTGGAGAGCGCATCTAGTGGGTTGTTGAGTTTACCGGGCCAATACAGTATGTCATAATTAAAGATGGAGAGCTCGATTTTCCACCTGGCGATTTTGTCATTCTTGATCTTACCTCGCTGAGTATTGCTAAACATGAAGGAGACCATGCATTGGTCGGTCAACAGCGTAAAGTGCTTGAAATGAAGTAGTGTCTCCAATGACGTACTGCTTTGACTATGGCCTGGGCCTCCTTCTTGACAGAGAAATGTCGGCTCTCAAGAACCTGGAGGGTTCTGAAGAAGGCTACTGGCCGGCTGGCCTGGTTCAAAGTGGCTGCCAGTGCAAAGTCGGACGCATCGCTCTCGACTTGGAACGAAATGGACTTGTCGATGGCGTGCAGTGTTGCAGCAGCAATGTCCGATTTGATGCGGTCAAAGGCCGCTCTGGCTTCAGTTGACAGGGGGAAGGAGGTGGTCTGATGAGTAGCCGTGCCTTGTTGGCATAGCATGGAACCCATTGGGCATAGTAAGAGAAAAAGCCCAGGCAGTGTCTGAGTGCCTTCTGGGTGTGGGAGTGGGGAGGGCAAGTCCATGAGGGGACGCATGTAGTCAGGGTCCGGCATGACCACCCCGTTCTCCACCACACAACCTAGAATTGGGAGCCGAGTGGTCCGGAAGACACACTTGTCGAAATTGTAGGTCAAGTTTGCAGTCTGAAAACATTTCTCAAGGTTGGCATCATGATCCTCCGTGTCATGGCCACAGATGGTGACATTGTCCAGATACAGGAAAGTAGCAGTCAGCCCATTCTGGTCCACCATCTGGAAGACCGCGACGCCATTTGTGACATCAATGGGTACCCTGAGGAATTGATACAGCCACCCATTCGCTTCGAAGGCCGTGAAAGGTCGGTCTTCTCAGCAGATCGGGAGCTGATGATAGGCCGAACGTAAGTCAATGGTGGAAAATACATGGTATTGGGCGATCTAATTCACCACATCCGTGATCCGTGGAAGGAGGTACGCATCCAGAAGCGTGAAGCAGTTGATTTCTGGCTGTAGTCAACCACCATCTGCGGTTTCTCCCCATTTTTAACAACCACCATCTGGGCCCTCCATGGACTCGAGCTAGGTTCGATAATGCCCTCGTCCAGCAGTCTGCGCACCTCGATTGTGATGAATTTCCTGTGTTCATAACTATATTGCCGACTTTTGGTGGCCACAGGCTTCCAGCCAGGAGTAAGGTTTGCGAAAAGTGCTGGCGGAGCAACTCGGAGGGTGGAGAGACTACAGGTGAGGCCCCGGGGTATGGGGGTGGGTGGCTCGGGCAGCCGCTGGCAGGAGGCTTCCGGGGTTGAGTGGTTACAGACAGAGAGTGGAGCGTGAGGCCCCCCAAAGTGCAGGGAAACGGTTTGAAACTGGCACTGAAAATCCAGTCCCAGCAGTGCAGTGGCACACAATTGTGGAAGGACTAATAGTTTGAAGTCTGTGAACGTGATGCTCTGGACTTTCAGGGTCGCCACGCAATACCACTTTACCCAGTTGAGTGCGATCTGGTCACCAATGAAATTCTCTGTGTAGTGGGGAGAATAGCCAGTCTGCAACGGTGGGCCATGTCTGGGCGGATAAAACTGTCAGTTGACCCCGAGTCAAATAAGCATTTGGTATAGTGTCCATGCACTTTAATCAGTTCCATAGCTTTTGTGAAGGGTTGAGGGAAGTCCTGGTCGAGGGTTATTGATGCAGAGACTTGTAATGAGGACAGTGGAGTCCTGCGTGATGACGACACGCAAACAGTTGGGCCTGAAGAGACAGCGTAGAGGAGTTGGTGTTGCTGCCTGCAGCCTGGTGGGGGTGTTGGCCAGCCAACGGTAAGTGTTGGGGGGGTCGCTGCTTGCTGTCAGCGGTGGGGCGATCAGTCAGGCGGTCGGCAGTGTCGGTGGGTCCCTGGTCGGCAGCGTCAGTTGCAGATGCGGGTACCTGGTCAGCTGCCTCGGTGGTGGTGGCTCCCCAGTTGATAGCGGTGGCGGGTCCCTGGTCGGCGGCGGTGGCGGGTCCCTGGTCAGCAGTGGCAGCGGCCGTTGAAGTCGGGGCTGGGGCCTGGTCGGACATTGCTTCGTGAGGTAGGGTGAACGTCATTGCGGCAAGGGTGGGTTGTACCTTCTGTACTCGGTGTCTGCCCCGTGACATCAGGCGCTGCCACGCGGTGGAGTTCTCGTTCTCATTGGACGAGAGCTCTGAGGAAGAAGTGTTTGAAATGGACAGTGGTGATTGGGCTTCACTCGAGACACTGTGTTTGACGGCGGACATTTTGGACCGACAGACTACAGCAAAGTGGCCGTTTTTAAGGCACTTCTGGCACCTGGCTTTTCTTGCCGGGCACTGGGTCCTGCTGTGCTTGTTCCTCCCACAGAAATAACTCTTTGGGGTTGCATTGGGCAGTGTAGCAGCAGTGGCAGGGTAGAGGGAGGGCATCCTACTCACATCAGAGTGTGGGGTCCAGCCCTGAGACTACATGTCCATACTTAAGACCGTAGCCTCCATCATCTCTGTGATCTGGATCACGTCCTCTAGGTTTTCTCCCCCGCGCTGCCTCACCTCATTCGATCGAACCCCAGCCACATAGGCAGTCCGAATGAGATCGTCTGTGGTCTCCGCAGCAGTTCTGTCTGTGCAGGCACAGTCCCTGCCCATTGCCCTTAGTGCCTGAATATAAGCTCTATAGGAAGGACTCACCAAGATGTTGCCTCCTTGTAGCAAGTTTGTACCGAGCATAGATCCTGTTCACCGGTCGCTCGTAGAACCCTGCGGCGTAAGTGGTCGCGTCCTGGACATTCTGGTAGACTCTCGGAGACACCATAGTCATCAATATTAGTAGTCGATGGTTGTCCTCTATCAAGGCAGGGTCATAGAGCTGTTTCGAAGCATCTCACCCAGTGCTTAAAGTCATTCGAGGCTGTAGCTGACTGTGGGTCGATGTCAAGGCATTTCAGCCGTAGCATACGCTCCATCCCTTCAAAACTTTTTAGTTCATAAAATTGTGGAGCATGTCGAAAGAACCAAATACTTGCATTTAAGGCTTTTATTAACTAACAGACTGGAGCATATCACAAGTAGGTCGACCAGTCCAGAAGGACCTGGTCTGACTAGGAGCAATCCTTTAAGACCTCCCAGTAGGTGTGGCTACACTCTCAGCCAATCACAGTTATCCTACACTACTATCTGTACATATACACATTGTTGATAGAATCTGTACTATCACATGGAGCACTTAGTAATCTCAATATTTTAATGATCTGTTTAGTGATTGCTATTTACTGCAAATTCTATGTGATCTTCCCATTATTTATTGCTGAAAGAAATACTATAATTTCAAAATTATCTGGCTAGTTAATAGAATTCCTGGTGGCAATTGAGAATATTTCCAGGATTTTGTGGAAGCACTCTTGAGGAAAGTTACTAAAAAGCACTTATCCTTTTCTCTCTGGTTTTTAAAGACACATAAAACAAATCAGACTATGATCTTATTTCTGGAATGAAAATGGTGTTTGAAACTCTGTTTTGTAATGTTATCATTACAGGTCAACATTCTTTTCAAGGGAATGTCAATTACTTGCTGTTTTAAGAATTTTTAAAATACTGTTAATTGTTTTTTGTTCATTTCTGTATATTCTTACTTTCCATTAAAATTAATTTATACAAGTTTTGCTTAAGTATATGAAAAAGATTAGAACAAAAAAAGGTGAATCAGCATTTAAATCTCTTCCTTCAAATACCATGTGATGTATTTTGACTAGGCATTTGACATTAAAGAAACATGGCACGGTTGGTAGCATTCTTCTTTTGGCTGTGGACTCCAGTCCCTCTTCAGAGGCCTAAGCCTGTGTTCTTTGTTATGTTCAGCTTGCCTTACAAGGAGTAAATCAATCAATGTTGTGTTTTTGTTTCTTCAGACTGAATGACATTAAAAACCAGTTTGATGAATACTGTGTGTCTTGTGGTTTGCACGTTTTATACAAAGGACAAATGTACGGACAAATGATCAGAGCAAGATCCTACAATCCACAAATGATGAATGGAAAAAAGATGCAAAGGGGCGGCACAGTTGGCCCCAGCGATCGGGACTGGGGTTCGGATCCCACACTGTAAGGAGTTTTTACGTTCCCCCCGTGTTTGCATGGGTTTTTCCCAGGGGCCCCAGTTTCCTCCCACCATTCAAAATGTACCGGGAAGTGCAGGTAAATTGGGTGTAAACTGAGCAGCATGGGCCCATGAGCTGGAATGGCCTGTACCCTGCTGTATGTTTAAATTAAAAAAAAAATGCTGTTACAGACAGAGTTTGTTTTCAAATAAGGCAAATTGCATAAACCTACAATCTTAAAAATAATGCAAAATTAGAAAAAGGAAATATTTACTTAGAATTTTAACTTCATTTTCTCAAATGAGGAATTCTCCATCATCTAATATTGATAAGCATTATCCGTCTCATTTTTAACATGAAATAACTTGTATGTAAAAATCACAAGATTCTGAACCACACAATAGTCATGAAAGCTATCAGTCTTCATTGTTACATATGAACATTTTGGGTGGCAGACTTGCACTAGACAATGTTTTTGGTTGGAGGATTTAACAGTACCTTCCTTTATTGCTGCTCTCTCACCATTATTGAAGGGCAAAGAAAAATGTTACTTGTTTCCTGAGGTTTTTCAACTATTCTATGTTAAAAAAAAACCCCAAAAGTAAAGTGCAGAACACAAACAAAAGTGGAAGGAAACCTAGCCGGCATCAACTTGAAAGCCAACTCATTCGGGCTTATAACATTTTTAGTTAGGTAATTTTCCCGATGTGAGAATGTCTCTCTGCTGCAAACACAAACGAGATAATACACCTCATGGGTCAGACCCCTAAACCAGCATTATTTTGCTACTATTTAGATTCAAAAAAATCAGCTGTGAGTAGAAATAACGTACATAGTGACCCCAATTAATACAACCCACCTTTGAAAGTCAGTTCCTTTACTTTAATCAGCTCCCACAAAAATTCCACAACGTGATCCAAGGAACAAATTTAAAAAGAATGAGGGTATAGACCAATTCTAACTGGATCATTTCACCCAAGGGATGTAATTTCTAATTGCTTTCACATGAACTTACTTGGATTTGAGAGGAACTGGCCTGGGTACCATACAGAGAGATGGGAAGGTCAAATGGACATTTTATGTTAACTTAATCAGCTGGTTTGAAGTTGTAGAAATTCTAGCCTCATAAAGGAACAAACCCTTAGTAGATTCAACATGGAGCAAAATAAATGACAACACTAGCATAATGTGTGAGAGAATAAACATATATATGGATCTGCACACTAGAGGGAGGAGTGGGCTCATTGGTCCTCAAGCTTGTTTTGTCATTTAATCTGATCATAAGTAATCTGATTATAACCTCATCTCCATGTTCTAGTCTATTTGCTGTAATTTTACATTAACTTCAACCATTAACTCTTCCTCTCACTCCACAGATGCTGCTTGGCCTCTTTGGTATTATCAGTGTTCCCTGCATTATTTCAGATTTCCACTATCTTCAGCTTTGAGTTTTGCATCAAAGTTGATGCAACTGGAGTAATTTTCATTTTTTATGCTTCACCATTCTGCAAGAGTTAATTAATAAAAAAGGAAATCATGTTTCAGAATGTATGACACAGTGTCTCATGAGGGGAAACAGCAGAACAACAGAAGGCGAATCAGAAACTACTTCCTCACACATATTTCTCGCGCGACACGCTTCATCAATCTAAATCTCACACCGCTTCTCTATCCACAGATGCTATGTGATCTGCTGAGCACCTCTTGAAGTTTCAGTTTTATATCAGATTTTCAGAGTCTGCAGTTTTTTTTCTGGCAGGTACCAGAGAACCAACAGATGGCTTACACACTTGCTTGCCACATGTGTATTGGGTGCCCTCCCAGTGGATTTAACATTTGAGGTGGCATGTGAATGCAGTTTTCAAAGTTTACTTATTATTTTTCAAAAGGAGTAGTTTCGATTGGACTGACCTGTCCTGCAAATAGTCCACAGACGCCAATGATACAGAGTATGTTAAATACCGCCGAACCAACAATAGTTCCAACTCCAACATCTCCGTGAGTAATAAAGACACCTACAGGAACATAAGAGTGCGTTACTTTTTCATTAGCTTTACTAGACTTTATTATAACTACATTTCTTTTAGTGATCCAAGTGATAACGTTAATCTTCAAAATAGTTGCAAATGAAACTGATGCTAAGACCTACAGATAGAAATGATTTGATTTGCTTTTGCACAAAATTAAAGTGAAGGTAAGCAACCCACAAAAATTCCACAACATGATCCAAGGAACAAATTTAAAAAGAATGAGGGTATAGACCAATTCCAACTGGATCATTTCCCCCAAGGGATGGAATTTCTAATTGCTTTCACATGAACTTACTTGGATTTGAGAAGAACTGGCCTGGGTACCATACAGAGAGATGGGAAGGTCAAATGGACATTTTATGTTAACTTACAAGCCCTTCCTTAGCAGTAACTTGGAGGGATTAATTGCACAATGATATTCTCATAGACATCGCTCGTGCAATTAAATTTTAGAATCAAACAAACAGATTTTTTAATGTTGTTGTTGTTTAGCTACTATGTTCATGCAATATGCTCTTTTTCAGGAATAAATACAAAATGATAAACAGCAGGTCAGGCAACATTTGGTAGAAAGAAAAACAGGGTTAACTTCTCAGATGAATAATTTCATCAGAATTGAAATGTTAATCCTCGTCTCTCCACAGATGCTGTCTAACCATTGAGCATTTCCAGGATCTTCTAGTTTTTTTTTTTAACTTTAAAGCAACTGCAGAATTTTGGATTTATTTTAGAGGATTTATTAACTGTTATTACCAATAACTGAAGCAAATAGCTCAGGGGCTGAGCTTCCAGCTGCCATGAATGTTGCACCAGCTACATCTTCATTCAAATGTAATCTCTTAATGAAAAGAAAGTTAAGTCATTACAGGAAATCACAAATATTCAGATGCACACACAATTATTCTTTCTAAGCCCTCAAGTTTAGAGAATGAAATATTATTTTCAAGATGGCCCTACCCATGTATTAAGATAACCTTTTATTGTCATGGCACAAGTACAACAAAACTGAGTACACATCCTGATGGTGCACACATACATCAGACATTAAACTTAAAGTATATTTTCTCAATCGTCAATGATCCGTTCTATATATTTTTGGTGAGGTACAAATCACTTGATTCTGCTGCTGAGGCTTATGTTATTAATATTAGAGTTGCATCGCTTTGTCAGAATTGTATTTTTTTTAACAAAGTATTTTCTAAAGACCTTGATAATCAGTCTAACTTAGACTTCCCAGGATGGCCTTTCCATCCCAACTCCTCTGCAATTCTGTGCTTGCTGGAACACAATAATATTTCTCTTGGGTACATGGTTAGAACAAATTAGTTTGGTTTTTCTGCAAGTTTGTCCATGGTTCAGTACAACCTTCAGTTGATTAAGGAAAAGGGTGTGTCAAAATTAAGATCTCAGACCTGGTGCAAAACTCAGACTGACATGCATAAGTGATATGTTCCTACACACTTGAGAGACCTGGATTGTCTTTAGCAATTATCTTATGGCTCTGGGGGGAAATACCAACAGTCTCCAGAAAATTTTACAAATTCCCTGGAAGGATAAGCAGATCATTATCCACACCCTCTCTTGGCCAAATTTCCTACCAAGGAGGTACCAGATACTCTTAGTTGACTATGTTGGGCTAGTCATATTATTCGTATAATTGGCACCGGGGTCCAGGGAAGAGATTACCAGATTGACAGGGATAAATATTCAAGGATGTACTCAGCACCTCCTTGAAGAAATGTAACATCCAGCCAGAAGGTGTATGGAATTGAAAATGCAGAATTGCCCTCCCTTGGAGAAAAATCACTTACAATCTATGGGGGAGGACATGATACATTCATTAAAGTGTGGCAGCCGTATCTGAAACACATGGGTATGTAGATTGACCAGCTCTCCCTCCCCGTGAAATATGGATATTATAAAAACTTGTCTTAGTAGGGAAAGGAATGGACTTAAGGAAATGGAATGTGGCAGAGGTGATGTGGATGTTTTCTTTTTAGCCCCTTTTTAGTTTGTTTTATTTTAATTTTTAAAAAATTTCTTACTTGGGTTATTTAGTTAATTAGGTTGTTCCTTTTTTTTAGGTTTTCGGTGGTGGCTCTGAACCCCACATGTATTTGTATAATGTATAATTGGTCTGATTATGAATTTGGTAGCAAGGGTTGGGGGGGGGGGCGGAACAAAACACAGACTTTGTATGTTCTATGAATGTTGAAAAGATTGTCTTGACTGTTGAAATTACTTAGAGTCTGCTTAAAAAAAAATCAAAATAAAATTTTAAATAAAGAATGCAACATCCTCAATGACTCCTGGGAATTTCTGGCACATGGTTTCTCAAGATACAGAAGGAACATTACTTTCTTTTTCAATATTTTTATTAACATTGAAATTCTACTACATCAAAAAAATACAGAGTACATAAGGATACATGTTAAAAGTCAAAAAGATACATTACACTTATGTCACATTTCATCCAAGGTACCGCACATTTTCAATCAAACAAATTACATTGTACTAATATTTTATTATAAAAAATCTAAACCCACTACCAAAACAAAAAGCCATTTGGCAAAAAAAAAGACAGAATTCTTATCAGAGTAAGAAATTACTTTATTAATCAACACTTCTACCTTCATATCAAATCAGAGATTATGAAAGTAATAAGGGGTCCCCACAGTGTTTGAAAATTTGAATTCAAATTGGAAATTGAGCATTAATCTTCTCTAAATTTAAACATGACATATCATCCATTGAGCACGAATAGGCAGAGCAATGACCCTCCATCTGAGCAACACTGCCCGCCTAGCCATAAGAGAATAAAAGCTAATACATGCAAATCAGATGCCATTAAGGTTATGCCATTCTCTCCAACAATACCAAATAAGGCAGTTAAGGGATTAGGAACATTTGAGATGATATGTAGATCCTCAAGATTATGTACCAGGAACACAGGGATGCCCTGCATAAGCAGCACCCACTTTGGAAACTAATGCATCTGGCAAATGCCGTCAGCCCCCTCTGTAGAAGAGTTTGTATTTCCCATATTAGCCTCATTAGACCCTCCCCACAATTGATGTGAATGCAAGTAATTTTTGATACTAAAGGAGACATTGGAAGACTACACCAAACTCTTCAAGTCTACCAAAATAACTTCAAGTTAAATTTTAAACTTTACATTTTAAACTTAAACATACAGCACGGTAACAGGCCCTTCCAGCCCATGAGCCCGTGCTGCCCATTTAACCTACAACCCTTGAACATTTTGAAGGGTGGGAAGAAACTGAAGCAACCCAGTGGAAACTCACACAGATGTGGGGGGGGGGGGCGGGGGAGGAGCGTACAAACTCCTTACAGGCACCACTGGATTTGAACCCGAGTAATTGCCTTGGTTTATAGCATTGCGTTAAACGCTATGCTAATCGTGCTGCCCACAATTTTATATTTTTGATAATATTAGCAAACATATTCTGAATTAGGACACTTAATTCTTTTTTATAAATCTGGGTATCACTATGAAGGTCAGCATTAACTCAACAGTTGCAGGATAATATAGGCTTCAGAAATCCTGTTTGTTTTTCGGGCTCTCAATGTTTGAAGTAAATGCATGTCAACATACCTCACATATTTTTTCTAAGGCTGGAACAAAGAAATCATCACAAACTATAGCCAGTGCGTAAAACATATACACAGCCTGTAAAGAGAAAAGAAGCAACGTCAGTTATATTTCACAAAAAAGCTTTTTCTCTCCAAGATCCCCCCCCCCCCCCCCCCCTTCTCAAAAGTGCAATCTGAGGACCAAAATGGCCAGGACATGGATTATCTTTCATTTATGTATTTGCGTAATGTGCATATTATATTGCTTCTGTGGATCTTTCCTGGGAGATATTGGATGATGCCACCTTCAATTTAGGATTGTGAATTATGTTAATGAATTAGGTAACAAGTTTAATTGCTTTATCAATGCCAATGAAAAACAAAAACAACATGAAGGAGCCCAACATCAAGGTGCATACTAGGTTTTGGGTGGAGTAAAGCAAATCCCATTCTGCTTCCCTTGGTTTGTCATTGATTGGGTGCATTTCTGGGAAGACCATGAGAATGGAGATACCACTGTGAGAATCTGTGCGTGGGTTGTACATCCATGTTAATACCTCATCATTTGGGGACACTTTAATCCTCTGAAATAATGCACATTTATGGAAAAGGTTGGCCAGTGAAGATATTCACAAAGGATGTTGGCAAATTCACTTTGGAAAAGCCCCAAAGGTCTTTTTCTCGCCTTAACTGCAGTGACAAAAACGAACCAGGCCTAACAAGCTAACTGCCTGAAAACTGTGGAGTACAGGAATCCACTCAGAAAATTATCAATTTCATGTGACATGTCAAAATTTTAGAAAAATAAATTTGTTCCAAAATATTTGCAGCTCAAAATTGCATATTTTTTTACATGTTAGTAAATGGCATTTCATACATATTATAGAACAAAAACAATGAATATTTTCATTGGAGCATTAGAAAAAATACATACATCGAGAATTCTCAAAGGAGCTAGTCATTTCTCTCAGCTAGAATTTCATTCGATGGAGCAGAATTTATTTTTTTAGTAACTGTCGACTTTTTTAACCTTTGATTGGTGAAGCAAACAAAGATGTGCTGCTGTTTTTGAGAAATGATCATCTCAACTGTTTTAACAATCACCTTATCCTTGCCAATTGGATAAGAGTATCAAATAATTCTTGAGGTCTTGAACATCAGAAATGCAAATCAGTTCAATTCAGGTATGAAACCTAACATTCAGAAAACGAATGAAGAATATTTTTATGTTAACATTTCTTTAAAGGAATACCGCAGAAGTGAGACATGGTTCGTATTGTAATCTGTTGTTCACTTTTTGCTGCGATTTACATCGAGTGCTTTGGTAATTATACTTCTTTGAACAGAAAAATGCTGAATAATCAGAACTGATAGCTTTGTAAAAATACTGTGGTTGATTGAAATAACAATGAACAACTTTTCAACTTCGTCTAATCATCCACCACTTTAAGCATCTTTGTATCTCCCTGAATATCAGCTGAGCCCATATTTAACAGCATTTCATTCATGAGTGGCTGTCACTGAGTTGACAAACAACTTTGAGGCCTTTTCCCCCAAAGAAAGGATACGGTAAAGCACTGTGCACCGATAACTCCATTGCTTCCACTCCCAATATGGCCACCATAATTTTTGTTTGATTCAACAGATAAGATTATCGTTAGCAACAGGTGATGAGAAGAAATAACCTTGCGTCTTCGGTCAAAAGGGGTTTAGGGCAATGCTGGGCATGTTTTTAATGACGCCTTCAACAGGGGCTCGTGCACCCTTCACGGTTGAGTGAGTATGCATCGTTCAGAGTCTGTGAACAGTACTTTGAAAGGCTGTGTTTTCACATATAGGCCTGATTTCACGAATGCACATAAAGTAAAACCCCTGATATCCAGCACCTATGGG
Source organism: Narcine bancroftii (assembly GCF_036971445.1). Taxonomy (NCBI): domain Eukaryota; kingdom Metazoa; phylum Chordata; class Chondrichthyes; order Torpediniformes; family Narcinidae; genus Narcine; species Narcine bancroftii. The sequence goes on from NC_091470.1 coordinate 33,616,254, forward strand.
GATTAGTAGATGCCGGATAAGTTGTTTGAGCCTTACTCTTACAATGCCTAGCTAATATACCTGCATGAAGAATGAACAGATTAAGAGAAAGACAAAAATACTATACTTACAAGTGAACAAACTTCACTTTCATGAATATATAAACCTTAAAGAATTTTACTTTATTTTCAGTCACATTCTTTGAAAACATTTAACCGTTGCTGCTTCTGCAGGTTCCTCCCCCTCCAAGGAGCTGCTCGAAAGATGAACAATAACATTATAGATAATTAAATGCCTTTCCCCAGGTTTACAGATAAAACCTCAGACTGGGGCAACTCTTACTGATAAGTAGACACGTTAAAAGAGTCACCTCAACGGTGAGAGGCATCAATGAACTCCTCATCCTGGGCAGAGCCATTTTATTCAAATAGCTGCTATGGGCAAAGCACAATCAAGGCACTTTGCTGGCTGAATATTTGCTCCCATCTTAACCAAAGTTTCGTGTTACTTCGGAAAACATTTACCGTATACACTAGTGTAATAGTAGTTTTTTGGACCAATTTTTAGGGTCAAATTGGGGGGGGGGGTGGGGAAGGGGTTGACTTTAGCATGAGTCATACTTTTGACCATGGTAAGTGTGTGCTTTCGAGGCGTCAGGAGCTTGGATCGCTGAGATCAGGTGGTGAGTCCCCGTTGGGCATATCAGGAGCTCAGATGGCCAGAACCAGGTGGTATGTCTACGTTTGAGGCATCAGGAGTCCTGATGGGTGGGTGTTTGGGCATCAGATGTTCAGATGGGTGGGCGGACAAGGACTCTGGTGGGCAGGTGGCCAGGACAGGGATCCATGGACAGGGAATCGGGAGCTTGAATAGGTAGGCAGTTGGGGCCAAAAATATGGAGGGGGCCAACTTTTACATGGATCATATGGAAAACATCCCAAAAAAGGTTGGGGAGGGAGAGTTTGACTATTACACAAGATTAACTGTAACACGAGTGTATATGGCACTTTTACAATTTTAAAGTTACATAATTTTTTATCTATTATTTTATTCTTATTTATTTTAATTTTTTGTTTTTATTTTCCTCAATTTTGTTTTGCTGATTGCTTGAGGCCTCTGGTTGTTTGAATTCTGGATACGAGTGGTTTTATTTTACATTTTATTGTTCACAAATGTATACGAGTACCTAAGTTTTTATTTATGTTAAATGCTCATGGATGTACACAGAGGCCTAATTTTTATGAATGGCATATGGCATGAGTTCATCTATACCCATGTGTGCCTCACTTACATAAGAATATAAGGAACAGGGATGGTCCACTTAGCACCTTTAGTTCAAGGCTAATCTAGTCTTTGACTCAACTTTACATTCCTGCCTGCTCTCCTTGACCTTTGATTGACCTCGTCTCCAAAAATCTATCTGGCTCAGTCTTGAATATATTCTAACAGTTTGGCCCCAAAACTCACTTAAAGCAACAAAAACAAAATTCTTCACATCTCCAACTCCAATGGGTAACTCCTTATTTATAAAGCATGTGCTCCTTGTTCTATTTTCCTTGAAGGGGAAATACTCTCTCAGCACCTACCGCAGAGAATCCTTTGGAATCTTGCATCTTAAATAGATCATCTCATATTCATAAACATGATGAAGGTCAATCTAAGTTGCTCAATCAACCTTGATAAGACAGCCCACTTGTTTCATGTGCACATAGCGTGGACCCTAGCCCAGAGAAATTGTGTGTGTGTGTGTGTGTGTGTGTGTGTGTGTGTGTGTGTGTGTGTGTGTGTGTGTGTGTGTGTGTGTGTGTGTGTGTGTGTGTGTGTGTGTGTGTTTTGCATGAGGAACAGAGAATGTCGTTTCGTTAGCTTGCACTTGTGCAATCAGATGATAACAAACTTGATCTTGAACTTCACCATCCTCCTGTCAGGTAGGAGATTCAGGAGCATGAATGACTGTGGTGCGCTGTTACCCAGAATCAGACACACACAAAGATAAAGACTGTACAACAGGCTTTAATCCACAAAGACTTCCACAGAGCCAGGCTGGCTGTGGCTCCAGCAACTCTGAGTGAGGCCTCGGGAGGCCGGCGCAGGCTTATATCCCGACCGACCGGGTGGGGCTTGATCCATTCAGGCCGACTGATTGACAGCCGGCCAGGTGTTGTCCTGTCCCCTTACGCTCCTGCCGGTACAGAGGTTTCCCCCTGCAGTAGGCTGGTGGAGTACCGCCACACTGACTGGGCCACCTATTCTGATCATCCTCCTATGTGGCTGAGAGCTCTTAAGTTTTACGGTAAAACTTTAAAATCCGCCAGCACCTGCTTTTCTGTTGATGAACTAAACCTACCCAGAATGGAAATAAAATGGTACCTATATAGAGACAACAATTGCAGTAGTGCTGTAGGTGGTGCTGAGGCCTGGGTTCGATTCTGGCCTCTGGTCCTATCTGCATGCAATTTGGAAGGCTTCCACCTCATTCTCCAATTTCATCCCTTATCATAAAAAATGTTCATTGGTAGTTTACTTAACTATTGTGAATTTTCCATTGTGTCATAGGCGAATTACAGTGATTTTACTGGCCAAGTGTCTGAAAATAAGTTACAGGGAAATTAATGGGGATCTGGAGCGATGGGCAGTTCTGAATGCTGGCATGGACTCGATAAGCGGGTCAGGAAATATGTTTGTATTTCTAGGTTTTTTGCTCTAGGCTCCGTCAGAAGCCACAGAAGGTCAGACATGTGCCACTGTCACATTGGCTCACAGTTTACACACTCACACCCAACTTCTCTCAGAGTACACTTGGAATTTTCACTTTTGGTCAAATTTTGGACCTGTACAGCACTAACAGTCTTTTGCTTGTCTTGCCGCACAAGAAAATAGAAATACCCTAAGCCACTCTTCTTCCTGGTATTGCTACAATATCCAGTCACAGAACCATGAGCACAAACTTAGATTTGGGACCATGCACATATGCATTAACTCAAGTAAAAATATAACTTGCAAAAGGCTAATGTGAATGAACACCAAATAATTAAGCAATCTAACAAGATATTATTTATTCTGGTGAATTTAATACTTCAGATTCGGTGAGATGGTACTGGTCTCCTTACTTAAGGAAGGATACATTGAAAGCTGTTTTTAATTTTTTTCATTTTAAAAATTTTTTATTTACTACACACCAGAAGCCAATTCAGGTTATTTAAACCCCCGTCATACAGTCACACCCTACAATTAACCTACAAACCTCATGCGTTTTCAGAGGGTTGGAGGAAACTAGAGCAACCGGAAGTGACCCACACAGATATGGAGAGAACATACAAACTCCTTAAAGACTCCTTGCAGTTCACAGAATGTTTGCCAACATCTGGAATGGTGGGAAGACTTATGCAAAACAGTTGAAAAGACTAGGCTCTCCATCTACTGGGAATTTTGAGTAGTGAGAGAGAAAGTGCCTGAAAAACAAGACTTTGGATTTGGAGAGGCTGTTTCACAAACAATTACGAGTTGGAATATCAAAGGGAGATAGTGAGTTATGGCTTGATGCCAGGAGTGGGTAGATTGGAATGTGGAGCTGAGGATACATTCAGATCGCTCCCAACTGCATACATTTGAGGAGCCATCTGACCACTTGCTGCTCCGAATTTGCATGCATACAAGTTTGTTTACTCTGTTATAGAGTCAGGATTGTGTGAACTATTTGTAACCGCGTAACAATACACCCTTCTCACTGTAGTAACTGTAGTGCACCACTGTGGGGAGTATGTATATGCATACAAGGGTGTGTGAACAGTTTCCTGAAATGGTGGAAGGCATCAGTAAGTAAAGTCTCCTTTGTTATTTGAATCTTGCATTTCTAACTGATTTAAAAATCCTCCCCAAGTAATTCAGAGACACAATAACCAGCTGGGGTCCTGGAAATCCCTGAAAGCTAGCATCAGCTGAGATCTGTATTCCACATCTTGAAGGTAGCAATAGAATCTAGATAACAATGAAAGGGTAGAGAGACTGCGAAATTCTGAGGTTTGCTATCGACTATGATATTTCAGAATGAAAGTGCCAGTACATATTGTGACAGTTCCATTGTCTGTTATAGTTGGGTTCAGATGAAGCAAAATTGGTATTTTATCACTGACATAGGGATCAGTGTCTTCACAGACTGAAATTAGATTATTATTATAAAATTCTGCCCTTGAACTGGTGCAAAAATGGTGCTTTTCAATCAAACTTATCAAGTTACAGCCCTATCCCTGTGGTTTGCTGCTTTTGAAACTCCAAAACTTCAAATAATCCAAGTGTGATGTTCACACAAGACAGTGGCATTGCTCGACTGCCTTTCTCAATCTTTCCCAGAGTTGAAGCAGTGATATCTGATGTGTGGAGTCACTGTTATACTGTAAGAAATTGGCAGACAAACCATGCAGAGCAAGATTCCAAACAACTAGGAATTTAAAATCTGGAATTCCACCCTTGCTTGCCTACTAAATCAATCCTCATCTTGAGGGTATCTGCTTGGCAGAATGCTTGGAATAAACCCGGCTTTCACGAAGCTCCCACGGAACAGTGAGTTCTGACTCTATTCCCACAAACATTTTGACAGCTAGATAAAACCACACCCCAAAGCTGAACCAGCTGTCAATGCTGTTAAGCATCTTCAATGTGTGAGAGAGAGAGTGTACACAAACGTCCAAAAGTTATTAAAAAGTGAATATTTTCAAAACACTAAAACAGCAAAATAGTAAAGCAAATCCACTTACATCACAAATGATTTGAAGCTCATTTTGTTCCCTCGCACCAGCTCCTCTCTATGAGAGAAATGAAACTGCTGAACTAACCCAAGTCTGAAACAGGAACTTGTAGGATTCTTGTGCTCCACAGATGGATTTCAGGAGTTATCCAATGTTGGGAATCGGACTGAAAAATGCTACAGAGGATTAGGAAGTCGCTGAGAAGATCTTTGAAGTCTCCCTCTCCACTATATATGACATTTACCAGGAGCGCTGTACACAGAGGGCCCAAAGCATTGTTGAGGATTCTTATCATCCATCCTACAGTCTTGTTGACCTATTTCCATTTGGAAGTACAGGAGCATTAAACTTAAGACTGCCAAAATGCAGAACAGCAATTTCCCTCAGGCAGTGAGACTAACGAGAAACACCCTATCACCATTGAGGTCTATTTGAGGCATATTTTATTAGTCTTGAATTAACTTTCAGTAATTCATTTGTGGTAATGTCTTGGTTATGTGATATGTGTGATCTGTGTATTGTGAATGGACCACGATCCATAGAAATGTTGTATACATGTACAGTCTGATGACAATAAACCAGACTTGATCTTGAATGACAGAAATGCTCTGCTTCGTGGAATTTCAGGCATGCACATTTACACAAATTTGTATGGGTGGCCTGAACTTCATCAGGGTAATGAATTGACCACAGTCCCTCAGAGATAAAATTTTCGGTGTACAAGTCAACCCCCATTTTTCAGCCTAATTTTAATGGTTTTATGTTATATCCAGCATACAAGTTGACCCCCATTTTTGGGGCTGTCTGGGTCTCCCAGGAACAACCCAAAATTCTTTAAAACACTCTAATCCCAAGTAAAAAAGCTGTAAATTAACTAAGTAAAAAAAAACACTTTGGCCTACCGGGCAGGAGCAGAGATGGCTCTTGGACCTGGAACGGCGACATCGTGCTCCAGGTGGGAGCAGGAACCTTGGCCTACCAGGCAGGAGCAGCAATGGCGACCTCATGTTCTCAGCTAGGAGTGGTTATGGCGGCACCTAGTGTTGGGAAGCGGCAGCGGGAAGGCACTTCCAGTACAGACTTATACGCCAAATTGACGTCAATCTTTTTTCCCCCAGTGAATTTGTCTCAAAAGTATATCCAGTTGATTTCCCCCCCCCCTCCCCAACTTCGGGATTTTTTTTAGGGTTTCACGACTCGACTTATACGATTTGTATTTTGTTTTGTAAAATAGCAATTAATTCCAAGTGAAAGTAGACTGTTGGGTTATGATCTGGAAACTGTTCACAAGTCATTTAGCCTTGTAGATAGTTACTGTTTTTTTGACTGGCCTGTCAAGCCACTCACAAGTCAACAAATCTCATATGAATGTGCAATGGAAAATGCACATAATTCACCCCCCCCCATTCTGTGTTTTGATCTTTTTTTGAAACCAGAGCAACAAAATAAATGTGAATATAAATGACATTTTGATCCTGCTTCTCAGTGCATCACAGAATCAAAGTCTTGAAAATTGGTAGCAATTACAAATCCTGCTTCATGTGGAGCGGGATGAGTATCCAAGGAAGTGAGGTGAAACTCTTGGAACAGATCATCAAGATCTGGGGAGCAACGTACATTAAATTCAGTGTTAACTGAATTCAGTGTTAACAGAGGCGGTCAGACAATCTCATACCTTAAATAGATCCAAAGAGAGTATTTTGAGAAAAAATAAGAGACTCAGGGGTCAGCTCTTGCACAATAAGGCCCTGTGAAAGATTTTGGAAGTAGATTCATTCTGGGATTAAAATATAATATTCTATTGTGCTAATGCAGAGAATTTGGAATTGGCATGGCATCCATTGCAATCGACAGTGCAAGAGAAAGCCCTACTATAGAAGATTAGATATAAAAGAAGCTGGCATCAGTAAAGACAACAGTGAAACTGTTACGCTGTAGTGACTTGAAGACTGTCAGTTGATGGTGACAATCAATGTTATACTGTAGTTCAAATTATTTAGAAGATCTTTACTATCTCACCTGGCTAACAATCCTATCAACCACACATCCATTCTTCATACAAAGGTCCATGATCAGCAAATGTATCTCATGTGCAATGTCAGCTCAAAGAGCACCTATTTTTGTCATCAACATTTATTCCACAATTAATCCACGTCAATGTACAAACCACCAACCATTTCAAGGCGGCCTTCTTGTTGATTGGTCTTCCCCATTACAATAGAATGTTCTCTATATGCCCGAACGTGCAGTCACATTGCCAAACAGACAATGCTGGGGGAAATAAGCAAACAGTTCACATCTTCGAGTGAAATCCATTCTTACGGATTTCAGCTGGTCAGAGAATCGCTTCTTGGTCTTTTGGCCATGATCAAGTGTGGAAAGCTGGTCATGTAAATGGGTCCTGATTAACCTTGTAAGCATTTCAGCAAAATGAGAGGGCTAATGATTGTAGCTGGTGTGCATTCACGGAAGTGTGTCTTGGCCTCTCTCACTTTGCTGCCCTGATGCTGTTAAGCTTCTAGGGAGTGGAGGTTTTCTTTTGAAAAGCCTGTGAATTGATGAGCGCCATCTTAGCTATTTGCTTTCTTTGTACACAAGAACATCCTTTTGAGAGTCTCTAGATTGTATCCCAAGCAGAAACCTTCCTGAGCTGTATGCAGGGCACTTGCACAACTGTATCTATTAATCATTCACAATGCAGCAATGCAGGCAGTGCGAAATGAAGATTGGGAGAATGATCTGAATTAGTCGAGTTCAGTAAAAGTCGTTTACTTAAACAGTCACGCGCAACTTTTGAAAACCCCATGCGTTCCAAATGACGGACCTCCTGAGACGGCTCGATTAGGCCTCTGGTGAGTTGATACAATGGTACTTTTTTGGTTTTAAACATCAGTTGGAGAGAATGTTATAACAATGAATAATGTTATCATTATAGGTGTTTTTTATTTATGGCTGGGATATTTTAAAAGACTGAGTTTTATTTATTTTTCTTTACAGAAGCAATAGGAAAAACAATTGCAAGAAAAAAATTAGCAATAGATTTCAATAAGGGGGGGATATAGATTAATCGCGCAATTCAGCAAATGCATACATCCCATTGAAAGTGTAATTAATTCCACATAGTTTAAAAATTGTGGAGTACATGTATAGAATGCGAGGAACAGAGTCAGTGCACTATAATAAAAAAAAGGATCCAAATAATGCCAAAGCAATTTAAAAGTCTAATAGAAACTGAAGTAGGCCATTTAACCTCCCTGGAGCCTGGCATCACTCATCTTTCTTCAATTACCCAAAATAAATAACATGGATAGCTCTTTTATGCATCTCTGTAAAGCCATACCGATGATTACATTTAATAATTAAAGGAGCTAATTTAGTTTGAGAAAATAAGGTAGATTTTCTGTTTTGTTATCTATGGGAAGATAGTTTTTCCACAGTACGCTGGAAAAACGCAAGGAATACCACCACAAATTTTCCAAGGGAAATGATGGCAGACAAAAACATTGAAGAATCTTTCACCTTGAAATATGATACAAAGATTATATTTATACTATATTAATGAATTCTTTGGCTTGGCTTCGCGGACGAAGATTTATGGAGGGGGTAAATGTCCACGTCAGCTGCAGGCTCGTTTGTGGCTGACAAGTCCGATGCGGGACAGGCAGACGCGGTTGCAAGGGAAAATTGGTTGGTTGGGGTTGGGTGTTGGGTTTTTCCTCCTTCGTCTTTTGTCAGTGAGGTGGGCTCTGCGGTCTTCTTCAAATTAGGCCAGGACACAAGAGCAGAGTTATAACTACGTCTGAAACGTTCATCATAGATGTAAAGACAGTTGCTTATGAGAAAAGATGAAAGGACCTTAAATTTTAGACATTAGAGGGAAGTCTTAGGATAATATTATTGATGAATTAGAAATTAATTGAACAGTCACAGATGACAAAACATTGGAATTCAAATCACGCCGAGGATGAATAAAGTTCAAAGTTCAAAGTTCAAATCTTGGTAACCCTAATGACCTTTCCTCAGCCATGAATTTGTGGTGTTCTATCTATCAGAATATGCAACTGCCTCTATCACTTGGCCAATGAAAATGATCTTTAATTGGTTATTTATCCAACTTAATGCATGCTTTTTGTCAAGTGTAGACGTGTGCATGTGATGGATATTACTCCTTTCCTGTACATTATCCAATGCTTGTGCCAAAAGTGCAACCTTCACTCATATTTGTGCATGTTTATGTAGATGCAGGATGTCAAGAACTCAACAGTTAGTTTTCTTATCAATCTTCTTTCACTAATGCAAACATGTAACATGGGCATTTTTTTCTTGACTCCCTTTGAAGGTAAAGACCTAATAATGACATATAATTTGTCTAATTTTTTTGTGAAGATGATGTCAACGTTCTGGAATGAATTAGTACCTTATGAGCAAGTTGGGGAGAAAACAATATCAACAATGAAGTGCAGTGCCATTTTCTCCTGTGAATTTTCTCATAGCATTTTTTCTAAAATTTGATTCAATCTTTGAATATTATGAAAATCAGTAGACCTGGGACTGGGACAGAGTGTGACTGAGACAAAAAAAAATCAACCACGAACCGATTGAATGGTGAAGTAGGCAGATGGAGACAGAGGACCTTCTCTTGCTTTTTTTAAATATATATTCTTATCTATCTATAGAATACAATCTTGCTTTCCTTTTGCAGTAAAGTTTATTTTCATTTTCTGCAATCTATTTTACTTTGAAAAGGTATTTCAAGTTTTTTAAAAAAGCCATACACAATAGGCACATTCCCAAGTGAAAGATCTGTGTGACTGTACTTACTCCTGTTATATGAAGTAATACTCCTCCGTGTTGCCTTTCCTTATTGGTAAATAGATCATTTGGAAATTCATGGATCGCTGTAACAGAACATACATCACAGGCTGTAAAACACTTTTTTTCTCAAGAAATGGGAGAACTGCATGCGATTTACATATTCTAATGCATCTCACAATTGCAGGACCAAAAAGATCAGGACATGTAACTGTGCACCAAGCCATGACAGAAGATGAAACATTAACAAAGAGACATCTGCAGAATTCAAACTTCAGTAAATTAGGCCTTTCTAAAGAAATCGACAGCTTTTTGTCGCTTTTATGTCAAGCTCACCAATTCTCTTCTCGTCAGAGCACAAAATACATAGGCTGGAAAAATGTTTCACATATGCAGACACGATCCCTCTGTCTATGGATACGAATGGAAACTGATGCCACCTACAGATTCCACCTTGTCCTGAGGTTGGAAATTTGCCAGACACTGAGTTCTAGTAAAATTACAAAAACTGACCACAGAGGAAATCTACTCCCTGGGGCAATGATGACAAACTGTTCATAATATTCAGCACCACTTCTGGGGAGAGATAAAAGTGTACTGTGATCCTGGCATAAGTGGCTGCCATCATAACACTATAATGGGAAAAAAATGATGGAACTATGCAAAGTCAAACAATTTTAACAGATTGTTGAGGTTATTCAATAAAACTACAGTCAAGAAGAGCTCAAATGACTGTGTGAAGAGAAATACATTTTTGTCCTAATTTTCATAAGGTGAAACTCAAAATAAAAAAAAATAGAAACTATCTCATCTGACAGAAATGGCAAAAAGTTTGAAGTAGTGGAATTTTAAAATTTATTTAATTTGCAGAATCAAGTAATGAAACTTCTGCCCATGTGGTGAACAACTAATGTATCCTGCAACTTTGAAAGAACTAAGCCTGGAGGTCAGATCAGATTCTCAAATAATCTGCTGGACTTCAGGATATAGAATAGGGGTCTCCAAAGTGGTCAATATTGACCCCTGGGGTTGATGGGACAACCCATGAGGTTAATAAATGTTGGGGGGGGGGGAAGGGGGTCAGAAAATGGCAGGGGTGGGATCTGTAGTAGGTGGTGGAAATGGCGGAGGATGATGGTGGGGTGGTAGGTGAGGACAAGGGGAATCCTGTCCTTGTTGCGTGTGGAGGCGGAGGGGGCCATGGCAGATGTGCGGGTAAGGGAGGATATGCAGGTGGTGGAAGAGGGAAAACCATGTAGTTTGAAGGAGGACATTTCTGATGATCTGGCATGGAAGCCCTCAGCCTGGGTGCAGATGCGATGGGGATGGAGGACTTGAGGGAATAGAATGGAGTCCTTACAGGGGACAGGGTGGAAAAAGGGTATAGTTGAGGTAGATGTGGGAGTTGTTGGGTTTATAGAAGATGTCTGTTAAGTATTTGTCTCCTGAGATGGAAACAGATGAAAGAAAGTGAGAATGTTGCTAGAGATGAACCAAGTGAATTTGAGGTCCCAGGTATATTCAGGCTATTAGTTTACTGCAAAGTGGATGAAGTCATCAGCCCTTAAATAAAACTGAAAAGTTACAAGCTCCAAACAAGGTCTCTCGATCAGTAGTGTGAAGGATATTCTGGTGAATTCTAGAATTCAGGACTCAGTTTCAGAATTTTCAGATTGATTCTGAAATACATAAAGAACCATAATTTTCCTTTGGTTTCATTGGTTCACAATGCAGTGTTTGCCAAGCTAATTAGTTGATACCATTTTCACTTAACATATACGGCTGTGTTCAGTAGCAAGCAATTTCCGACCCTGTAGGATCTCTCTCCCAGGTTTCTCCTCCTTGCCGGGTGTTCAGCCATCCAGTGGCTGAAACCCTCATGTTCTAGACTGCTGAGCTTGGGCACCAACCTCTGATGTTAAAAAAAAACTGGCCACCAGCATTTTAAACCTGTACAGGCCCATTTGGCAGAATGGATGGGCAGTAGGACCCAACAGAGAAGCGCTGAGAAAAGCATTTCCGTTCATTTTGGGGCCCCACCAGTAGCAGTACTGCCATCATTCCAACTCAGGGATTGAACCTTAATACTTGACTCAGAGGTTACAGACTGTACTGTTGGAAGAACAGTAATTTCCAAAATAGTATAGAGGATTTGCTTAATTTTGATAAAAGTTTCCAGACTTTTATCTGCTGCTTTTCCTTCATTGTTTAATCATTGCATTCTTAATTTGGCAAAAATTGAATCAATATTTTCAGTTAAATCAGAAAATACTGCAGATAATCAGTAAGTCCATCTGCATCCATGGTGAAAGACACAGATAATATTTAATCACCAAAGGGTTCTGATGAAAGGGATCAAAGTGAAACATCACTGTTTTTCTCTCTCCACAGATACTGCCTTACCTGCTGAACATTTCCAGTTATTTCACATTTCCAACGTTGCTGGACTTTTTTAAAAAAACCCACAACTATTTTTGCAATAATTTTCAATTCCCTTTGTTGAAAATTCACAATAAAATAATCATTGGAAATCTGAGGTTTTTGAACATAGTTTTCCTTATCTCATTGGTCTGATCCTATTTGCTTTGACCAAATTCCCTCAGAATTTTTGACATTGTCAAAACTTCATTGGTCTTGGAGAGGAACCTCCGTTTAGTCAGGAAAAAGTAGATCAAGTCTTTTTTTTCCCTTTTCCATGCCTCCCAGGAAAGAAACAATGGAATACAACCAAAGTAAACGATGGTACTTTTTTTTTATATTTCAGAATCAATCTCAGAAAGTTCTGAAATGGAGCAGAACATTGCAATGATGTTCTAATTGATGATGGTTTGAACAGAAGCCAAGCTAAATCCAAAGGAAAAAAAGAATGCTTTATTCATGTGGCAACCATAATGTTTTGTTGCACTGATTGCTCTCTGCAATGACAAAAATAGGACACTTACACCTGCAGGGAAATTGCAGACTGATAATTCCACTCACAACTAAGAACAGCAAAAATTGGATTTGAAAAACTTCTCATCCAATGACCACTGTTTACTTGACAGTGAAAAATCATAAAAGCAAAACCTCATGCATTTTCTTCTGTAACATCACATTTTAAGTCTCCTTTCTGCCATCTGTCATACCCAGTAATACCAAACTATTCATTATTATAAAAATACTAATAGAAAATAAAAACGAAATTACATTTACTAGAAAAAATAGCGTTGCAATTAGAAGTATCCAACCTGTGAAACCAGAGGAGCCAACATACTTGACCACTTTGACACCACCATGAAGAATCCCTACTGAACCATCCCATGACTGCACCTCCGTAAGTGTGACCACCTGGCTGTACTTCTGCTCTGGGCATACAAGGAGAGACAGAGGACAACAGTACCAGTGGTGAAAACTGTAAAAGTATGGGTGAGGGAGGTGGAGGAGTGCCTGTATGACTGCTATGAATTGGTTGACTGGACCATATTCAAGGATTCATCATCAAACTTGAATGAATATCCACAGCTGTTAATGACTTCATCAGGATTTGTGCAGATGGGCGAGTGCGTGTACCCTGTCAAAAGCTGTGGATGAATTAAAAGATTTGCAATGTGCTGAGGGGGAGGTCAAGGACATTTAAGACCGGTGATCCAGAACTCTACAGCAAGTCCAGGTACGACCTACAGCAAAGAGGTATTTCCAAGGGAAGCTAGAGACAATCAGATACTCCCCAGCTATGGCAGGGATTGCAGACCATTACATTCTACAAGCCGAGTCCAAATACCATAAATAACTGTGATGCTTCACTACCCAATGAGCTGAACACCTTTTAGGCTCACTTTGAAAAGGAGAATTCAACAGTACTAATGAGAATCGCTGCAGAAGCTGACGACGCTGCATCTGAGGCCAACGTCAGAACTTCCTTCAAGAGGGTTAAACCTTACTAAGTGACAAGCCCTGATGGAATACCTGGCAGGGTATGGAAAATTTGTGCCAACTAACTAACTGGAGTGTTCACGGACATTTTCCAATCTCTTATTGCTGCAGTTTGAGGTTCCAACCTGCTTCAAAAGGTACCCATGAAGAGCAGAGAGAGCTGCTTCAATAAGTATTGCCCAGTGACACTCACATCTACTGTAATGAAATGTTTTGAGAGCTTGGTCATGGCCATAATTAATTCATACCCAAGTAAAGATCTGGACTGACTGCAACTTGCCTACCATTACAATCACTCCACAGCAGATGAATATCACTGGTTCTCCATTCAGCTCTGGATCACCTAGACAACACATACAATAGGCTACTACTATTCATCAACCAAGCTCAGCTTTCAACATCATCATACCCACAATATTGTCAACAATCCCGCAAAACCTACGCCACTGCACCCCACTCTGCAATTGAATCTCGACTTTTTCTTAGAAGACCACAGTCAGTATGAATCAGAAGCATCTCTTCACTGACAATCAAAACAGTCATACTTCAAGGATGTGTGCTTACCCCACTGCTCTACATCCATGATTGTGTTGTTAGGGTCAATTCAAATGCCATCTATAAATTTGCTGATGACACCGCAGTTGACAGAAGAATCACAGATGGCAAAAAAGGAAGGCTAGTTGATTGGTGTAACCACAATAACGTTGAGCTCAATATTAGCAAAACTAAGGAACTAATTGTGGACTTTAGGAGAACACAAACCAATCCTCATCAAGGGATCAGCTGTGAAAAGGATTAAGAATTTCAAATTCCTGGGTATCTACATCTCTGAAGATCTCTCCTGGGAACTCCATTTTGACGCAGTCATGAAGAAGGCTCGCCAGTGGCTATACTTTGTGAGAGGTTAGAAGGATCACCAATTTCTACAGGTGTACCATGGAGAACATTCTGACTGGTTGCCACCGTCTAGTTATGGAGGTGCCAATTCACATGATAAGAAGGGACTGCAGAGAGTTGTGAACTCGGCCAGCACCATCACGGGCACTAGTCTCCACTCTATCAAGGACATCTACAGGAGGAGGTTTCTTAAGAAAGCAGCATCTATTCTCAAGGACCCTCACAACCCAGGGCTATGCACTATTCACCCTGCAAGGATCAGGAAGGAGGTACAGGGGCCTGAAGATGAACACCCAGTGCTACAAAACCAGCTTCTTCCCCTCTTCCATCAGATTTCAGAATGGAAAATGAATACCTCCTTACTCTTCTTTTGCACTTATTTATTTAAATGTAATTTATAGGAATATTTGCCCCTGTAATGTTGCCAGAAAACAACAAATTTCATGACAATAAATTATGATTCTAATTCAGAGATCCACCCTTTGAGAAGACCATACACAGTTAACTGAAACAGCATAGATTTTGCATCAATTTCCACAGAAGCAATAATGATACATTGTAGTCATTTAGAGATTAACTAAATGCCAACCAGTCACCAGGGTTGATTAGGATCAACTGCCTCAACTCTGGTGTGTTCTTTTAAAGCACTCGCACTCCCGACGACCTTTGCACTGCTCGGCCTGGAAGTGTCGTCCCCCAGGATGATTGACAGCAAGCTCGATGCTGCCAGGCATCCTGTGGCTGTCGGCTCAGACCTCTGTGAGCCGGTTGGCCCACTGAAGGTTCACACTAGGGGACTATGAATAAAGCCCTATGTTCCACTAGTAGGGGACCATGCCACTAAATGCACCATCAGTTTTGCTTCATGCATTAACTGACTTTCCAACATTTGGCTGAATTTTTTATTTTTGATTTATTGAGAACAAAAACAGTAAAATAATCAGAAATTTTTCACAAGTCACCTCAGTAACAACCATTCAGCCCAGAGTGACTATTCAAGTTGCTATTTTCTTTTGAGAGCAAATATTTGGGCCTATTTTCATGCTGGAACAAACACTTCACAAGGAAAACCCCCATATCTTCATTCTGCTCATTTCATCACTCATCTTAAATCTGTGCTTTTTAAACTGGTGTCTCTACCAACACTTACTTCATCAATGCTCCACAGGATAAAAATGTGACACTTTCAAGCTGCCTTGTAAAATGGGGTTAACTGGGCAATTTGCCCAGTTAGCGCCCCATTCACAAGGCAGCTTGAAAGGATTCGACCCAGTCAGCATGCTCCTAAATCAACTGGATCCCTGCCCTACCTCAGAGGTAGTCAGAGAACCCAGTTAAACTTACCTAGGTTGCATCCATTGGCGGCTTGTAAACAAAAATGGCCGACCCAATTATTCTGGTGAAGTCAGTGCTTATGTGCGTGCGTCACTGGGCAGCATGTTGGCACCAAGTTCAAATGTAGAGGAGGAACTCAACAGTGCAGGTCAGGAAAGGGGATATTATAACATGGTTTAAACATGCTTCCCAGGAAGAGTAAGGTTAAAATCTTTTACTTCATTTCATCTGGTGAGAGCGCGACACGTCACTCATCACGTGGGTAGGATCCCCCTTTAATTGCTGGGTTTGCTGATTTAATGGGGCGATTTCCCTGCAGGTTAAAAGGTGCTGGGAGCACCTTCAACCCATTAAATGCACCTGGGTCCCAAGAGGGCTACCCAGGTGCGGCAGTTTAAAAGTGCCTACTGTTTCAGATGTTAAATATTCAATGAATTCCAGACATTTGTTTCCACTGGCTCCAAAAGACCATGTCATGCATTTGATACACTCAACAAAAGATCAAATTTGTTTTTCAATACCTCTAAGTTTTCCAGTTATCCCTATGCATTAAGGGTAATTCTCCTTAAATAAGACCAGCACTTTCTGATTTAACGAGTCTTATAACTTTAGGGATTCTCTATTAACTTTTTAAGTTACTTATGACAATTTTCACTGGTTTCCAAAATCTCAGAAAATCTATTAACTTGAAGAAAAAATTCAAAAATGCTGGAGGAACTCAGCAGGTTTTGTAGCATCCACAGAAGGTAAAGATATATAACTGACATATTGGGTTGAGCCCTTCTTCAACATTGGAGCAAAAAGTAAGTAGATGCCTGAATGAAAAGACTGGGGGAGAAGGAAAAAAAATGGGCAAGGGAGGAGCTCAGGCTAACAGGTTATAATAGGACATGGATATAAGACCACTTGACTCTAACAGTCTCTCCTTCCTCCCCAACCTGAAATCCCATCTCTTTTTTCCATATCCAAGGAGATCTACATGAGCGATCAGATGAGCAATCCCATATTTTCTTGCAGCTGGATGCAAAACAAAATATATTTTGAAGGGCCTCCCTCTTCTCCTGGCCAATATATATTGCTCAATGCAACTAATTAAAACTGATACAACAATGAAACAATTATTAAGTTCAATTCTCTTCCATGAGCTGATTGTGGGTTCTGTGCTATTGACCAGGAAAGCATTCCCAACGATCACATTGATGTTTGCAGGAATGTTTTGTATTCATTAATAACTGGGGCTGAATGAGAACTTGGCATGGACTAACACCACATCTGGGTCGCGTTTACAATTGGCACTTAGAAAACCACCTTGACTCAATGGTAATTGTCATTGAAGAAAGGGAGGAATCAGTGGGTTGCAGGTTTAAAGGTCCACAGAAATGTGAGCATATAACTGAGGAGACATGCTCTGTTGATATCAAGTTCAAGTTTAATGCCAACTGATTGTACATATAGTATACAACCTGACAAAACAGCGTATCTCTGGAACACAGTGCACACACACACACACACACACACACACACACACACACACATAAATGAAACACATACATAGTGATCCAAAATAAATTAATAAATAAAGATGAAGGATAATTTTAATGAAACAGATATTGCAGTTACGAATATTCTGTGCAAGTATTCAGGGCATTCAGTGAGCAGCTGGTGTGGGGGTAGGTGCAAGATAACAGACACTTTCAGTTAGTCTTTCCACATTAATTTCCTTCACTATGTGATATTCGTAAAGTAATAAATAAAATGGTCTTTTTATATACATTATGGACAGGAACCTTTCCTCACTGGGCTCTTAAATTGTTTTTCTTGTGATTAACTGCAGAAATGCTTCCATCTACAAATTTTGCAGTGCTCAATATAGAATTATTCATCAATCTTTACATTAATTGATCAAGATGAAATTGCAACTCATGGTCTGTATAGGCTGATTTTGATGCCAAAATTACCTATGGAGATGTAACATCTCGGGGTGGGGGGGGGTGTGGGAGGGAGGCCAGGGGATGGCAGCGTCAGACCTTGGGTGGGGGGGGTGGTGGCGGCAGCGTCAGGCCGGGTGGGTACAATAACCCATTTTGGAGGCCATGGCCTGCGAATGCCCCCCACCATGACACCGACCCCGGGTCAATGTCACCAAAACGAAAGAGCTGATTGTTGACTTCAGGAAGAGAAAACCAGAGGTGTATGATCCAGTGATCGTTGGGGGAATCAGAGATGGAGAGGGTGAGCAAATTTATGTTCTTGGGAATCGCTATCTTGGAGGATCTTTCCTGGACCCCACTCACAAATGGCATCGTGAAGAACACATGTCAGTGCCTCTATCCCTCAGGAGTTCGTAGAGGTTTGGCATGACATCGGAAACCCTGGCAAATTTCTACAGATGTGTGTGAAAAGTGTGCTGACCAGCTGCATCATGGTCTGGTATGGGGGACACCAATGCCTCTGAGTGAAAAGCCCTGCAAAACGTAGTGGTCACAGCCCAGGACAACACAGGTAAAATCCTCCCCTCCATCAAGAACAGCAACAGGGAATGATGCTATCTGAGAGTAATAGTAATCATCAAGGTTCCACACCACTCAGCAGATACTTTATTCTCGCTGCTGCCATCAGGAAAGAGGTATTGGTGTCACAAGACTCGCATCACCAGGTTTAGGAACAGCTGCTACCCCTCCACCATCCGACTGACTCCTCAACAACTAACTCAATTGGGGACTTATTTAAAGACTTTTACTTTTACACTTTTTTTTTCACTGTATTGCACAGTCAGTTTATTTATATTTCTTTACTTGTCTACATGTGTATATTCTGTTGGGGGTTTTTTTTGCATTTTCTGTAAGTGGTAATTCTGCCTCCCCCACAGGGCAAAGAATCTCACAATTGTATGTGATGTCATGTATGCACTCTGACAATAAATCTGAATTGAATCTGAATCTAGTTTCTCCATCAATGGAAACAAACTTATCGACCTCTAACTTATCTTTGCCTTCATAATTTAATACATTTCTATAAGATTCCCTCTCATTCTTCTAAATTACAACGTGTACAAAGTCTCACAACGGGGCTGTGTTAATTGGTTTACATAAGAAATAGGAGCAGGAGTAGGCCATCCGGCCCATCGACTCTGCTCCACCATTCAAGGTAATTATGACTGATCTCATGATAGGTTCAAGACCGCCTACCTATCTTTTCCCCATATCCCTTAATTCCCCTACAATGTAAAAATCTACCCAACTTGTCTTAAATATATTTACTGAGGTGGCCTCTACTGCTTCAATGGGCAGCAAATTCTATAGATTCACCACCCTCTGGGAAAAGCCTAATCTCCGTTCTAAATCTCCTACCCTGAATCTTGAGGCTATGTCCCCTGGTTCTATTCTCCCCCACCAATGTAAAATGACAGATTTATTTTTTTTTTGTCACTTAGCACATGAAACAGAATTATGGGCTCTGTCAATCAATAAATGGGATATTTATGCAAACAAAGTCACCATCATACTGATGCTTTTAAGTAAGAAATGGGGTGCTGGAGGAAATCAGCAGGTCGGGCAACATCCATCAGTAGAAATGATCAGTCAGTGTTTCAAGTGCGTCAACACGCAGAGGTGTCTTCTTTGTTACAGCGAATTTCCATTGTGTATATGTGAATCAAAGGAACCATTTGCCAATCTCAAATACAGAATTAAACAATGCCATTGTAGATATTGAAGTTGAATTAGATTGCCTGTTGTTATTCTTGTAAAAAAACACTTGATTTTTCTTTGAGTTTGGGTTGCTACGGAGAGACTCCAGACAGAGTGCCTGCTTGTCGTGCACTTTTTTAGCATCTTTACCAATTTTAGGTGCAGGGACATCCACTTTGGAAGGAAAAATAGTAGATCAGATGATTATTTATTAATTATTTTAAATAGTCTTGGAGGTGCCTCTGCGTGAATTGCAAAAGGTTAGCTTGCAGATGCAACAGGTCATTAAGAAGACAAATGGAATCTTAGCCTTCATTACTAGAGGGATGGAATTTAAAAACAGGGAGGTTCTGCTGCAGCTGTGTTGGGTACTAGTAAGGCGACACCTTGAGTACTGTGTGGAGTTCTGTTATACTTACTTGAAAAAAAGATATACTGGCTTTTGAGGCAGCCCAGAGGAGGTTCACCAAGTTGATTACAGAGGTGAGGGGATCAGTCTCGAACAAGAGATTGAGTTGCCTGTACTTGGAATTAACAAGAATGAAAGGGGCCCATAGGAAACAAAGAAATTACAAAAGGGATAGATATAATAGAGGCTGGAAAGTTATTTCCACTAGTAACTGAGATTAGAACCAGAGGACATAGTCTCAAGATCTGGAGGAGTAGATCCCACGGTTCCTAAGTATTTCAATGCTCCTAAATGTCCTGCCATTTACTGTATACTTTCTTCTTACATTTGACCTCCCGACGTGCAACCTCACATTTGTCTTGATTAAACTCCATTGACATTTCTATAGCGACCTTCCATCCAGTCGATATCTTTCTGAATCCTTGGATGGCCTTCCACACTATCTGCAACTCTGCTAATTTTGTGCATCTCCAGACTGATGCCTACATTTTTGCACTAATCATTAGCCCCTTTTCCACTGGCACCCTGCTCCAGGAATTAACTGGAAATTTACTGGCACAGGGTCCAGTGGAAAAGGAACATTGTCCGAACATCGGCATCAAATGATATCATTGCACGCCAGGGATTAACCACCTCTACCCCTACTCGTATCTCTGGCATTTCCTGATGCCGGCATGCTGATAAAACCAGTGGAAAAGCAGCAGAAAGTCACCAGTTGAAGGTAGAACACTCCGATCCACGGGGATGAATTGTGTCCCAGTTAAGGGTGGCCCAGTGGAAATGGCACAAAGGACTTCCTATTCCGGGACATTGCACAACCAATTAACTGAGATGCCAGTGGAAAAGGGGCTAGAAAAACACTTCTCTGCCACTACCACTTGTCCTCAATAGAAAAGCTAATTTTAAATCCAGAGTTGCCAATGTTTTCATGTGCCTCATTCCTCTGGGTCAGATTACAAAAGGGGCCCTTGTTGAAACTTTACCAAGAAGAGACTTTGTATTGGAGTCCTCACTGAAAATGGATGAAATTACATTTTCAGTTGTACTTATAGGTGGAGATATATTGATAAGAAAGATCCAGGGAACTACATGATTCAAATAACAAAATGAGAATCACTCGACTAAGATTTCATAAAATTGATCCTTCTATTTCTTCTTAGTATATCCGATAATGAGCTGCAAGAAATGAAAACTAACAATTTCTATAGAGTACTTCTGAAAAAAATTAATGAGAAGGTAGTCATCTGAAAGCTATATTTGATATAAATATCCCATTGAAAGCTCCGTACAATATCTACATAAACAAGTATCACACACAGCAAATAACAGGTTCAGGAAATAAATGATCTTTCACAGGGTCTTCACCTTTTCAGTTCTCCTACCTAATAGCAGAAAATATTACATTTTAACATAGCCAATGCCTGGAGGAAATAATATAAAAGTAAAAATGATGACTGATGCTTGGATCAAAAATAATTGGTATTGAATGTAACTCAACATGGAGAAAAAAGCACAGAAAACTAATTTAGGAGTCACATTCTGCTTTTGCTCCAAGTCAAATATTATTCTAAGTTGGCATCTGCCTGCATATATATCAATGAAATCTTGACATGCAGCAAAGGGATCCAAACCACTGATTATGAATGCATCTTTTTCCTTTCCAGAAATATCTAATGACAATAATATATTTCTGGCTGTTCAAGTTTATTGTCACATGTACTGAGATGCAGTAAGAAAGTTTGATTTGCAAGCAGTCCAGCTGGTCAAATACTTATGTTGTACAGAAAGTAAAACACAATACAGAATGCAGAATTACAGAGAGAGAGAGATCCATTGATACAGAACAGAGGTAATATAATTTTACTTGCGTTAAACAAGAAAAGTCTGCAGACACTGTGACTGTAGTTTAATACAAAAAAAGTGCTGGAGAAACTTAACTGGTCACACAGCGTTCTTTATGGCAAAGATTGTAACCAAAGTTTCAGGCAAATTTTTCATTCAGGTAGCCTGCCAGAACTGGGATGCATTACTGTAGCAGTTGGAAGTGCAGGGAAAAAAAAACAGGAAGGCACTTTGAGGCAGAAAATATGCAAAGCCAGACTTAATGATCCACACCACCCAGCACACATTCTATTTTTGCTGCTGCCATCAGGAAAGAGGCTTGCACCACAAGGCTCAGGAGCAGATACTACCCCTCTACCATCAGAGTCCTCAATGACAAACTCAATTAGAGACTCATTTAAGGACTCCTTTGCACTTTATTTATCTTTCTCTCTCTGTTTGGCACAGTCAATTTGTTTACATTTCCTTATGTATTTACATGTGTACGTTTTGTACAATTTTTTTGGCACTATCAATAAGTGATAGCTTATTGACTGACTGATCATTTCTACTGATGGATGTTGCCCGACCTGCTGATTTCCTCCAGCACCCCATTTCTTACTTAAAAACATCAGTATGATGGTGACTTTGTTTTCCCCACAGGGAAAAAATAGAATCTCAGGTTGTTTGTGATGTCATGTATGTACTCTGACAATAAATCTGAAATCTGAATCTTAATGAAAGAAGCACCATCTCCATGTAATAAATACACATCAGCTTGCATTTCAGACCCCATTACACACATTTTTTTAAAGAAGTCCATAAATAATCTTTTGTTGCAGGTGCTGAACATGTCAACATTTCCATCATTATATAAGAATCTCAGTATACTCTGGAAGTTAGGTTAGAATCTTACTGCCATTTCTTGGAACAAAGTTGCCCCAGTTAAAGAACAATATTTTGGACTTTAAGGAAAACTGGCGAGCTGCCCAAATTGAACAAGCTAGATTTTCAGGCATTTTAAGGAACCATCTAAAATAGATGAGAATATTTCAAAATGAGATATCCAATGACAGGCAACAACACATTGAGGGAAAAGCAATTTATGTCGAACAAAAAAGGAAAATAAGTACACCCAGCAAAATCAGGATTCTACATCACAATTCCACACTATTTCCCCAGTGCCTACACCAACCTCCTCTTCCACAAGTGCCAACTGGCAGGACATCCTCACCATCAGTACCTTGTGTGAAAACTGTTCATGAGTTTTGACACCTAATGATGGGCCAGGTTTAGGTTTCTCAAATGCAATGCAATGGGTTGCTCCAAAACAGGCCCACATACACCTACATTCACTGGAAATGAACAGACATTTTTAATTTGTGATGATAAGCTCATGAGCAAAGTCCATCGACCTGAACCATAAACTGATTTTCTTTCTTTACAGATGCTGCCTGATCTGCTATTTACTTCACTTTGTAATTTCTCATTTGTCATAATAACTCATCAAAAGTGGCATACAGCTGCAAATAACTGCACATCTGCAATAGTTCGTTTTTAGTTCAGAGATACAGCACGGTAACAGGCCCTCCCAGCCCACGCCACCCAAACATGCCCATGTCACCAATTAGCCGACTAACCCTGTATGTCTTTGGAACATGAGAGGAAACCAGAGGACTCAATGGAAACCCACGCAGTAACAAGGAGAAGGTGCAAACTCCTTACAGATACTGCTGGATTCGAACCTGGGTTGTTAATGCTGTAATAACGTTTAGTGACTACTATACTAACCGCGTAAGATTCTAGTATACAGAGGCACATCAAATAATTGCCTTGCTTTGCTTCATCACTGGAATATGCCAGTCTCGAATTCTGATCAACTGGTTTTTAAATGACTCCCACATGCCAGATGTGGTCTTACCCAATGAGAGTTGCTAATGTTTTTTTTATCATCTCCTGCCTAGTAATGTTATAATTTGCCTTCCCCTAGTGTAGCACTTTCCCCTGAGCTCCAGACTTATTCCAGATATCACCGTGCTTTTTTGAACAACTTCAATGATCCGTATGATATCAATTGTATGTTCAGCAATAGTCTTTCCTTTGATCTGAGCGGAGAGTCTAAATAAGAACTTCAGATGGGCAAGCAACTATTCATGTTGAAAGCATCGCCAGTCCAAAAATTCATCTGAATTTGGCATTTCATGTATTGGAGATATCTATGAGTTGTAATGGCACTTCCTTTACAGAAGCAGTGAAACCAGGTCAGCTGTCACATTGGAAGGGTTTTGGTGCATGCATTGCTAATACATACTGCAATTGTGACATAATCAGTATGCAATATTGGATTGCTTCCAAAGCTGTAAACTGAAGGATAGCACAGCAGCTGCTATCTCTTCTGACGTGCATGTTTATGAAGCAGCTCACATCTATGTTAAAATACTGTTACTTTGTAAAAGATATTTCAAATATCACTGATAATACTGCGGATGTTGGCAGGGAGAAGGCACTGACACTGGTCTGCTTGTCCTTCAAGTGGACACCTAGGAGCCCTGGTTGCACTGGGTTGCCTGCGTTCATTTTGGCAGCAATGGTCGCATTGCCAACACCAGACTCCTGAAGCAGGTGTAATTCCGAGCTCACTCACTGGTGCAGATTTCCACGTGAACAAAGGGAAGGGTCGAAAGAGGCAACAAAGCCTCCTTAAACAAGTGGCCCATGAAATGAATAAGGAGGATTCTGGGTGGCGTCGAGGACCGAGTGCATGCCTCAAGAGCACGTTGAGGCTGTGCGCAAGAAATAAAAGGAGTGAATCATCTCACACACTACCACCTTTGTGCCTCATTTGTGGAGGAGACTACAGTTTCCCCATTGGCCACCACAGAGCCCACAAAACCAGAGGGATGTAATTCACTGTCAATCGTGAAGGACTGTTTAGAAATGGAAGAATCACTAACAATTCCATTTGATTATCCAAAATATCATCCTCAAGTAACTTAGTAGCATTACAAACTGAGAATTTCACAGTAAGAGCATTAGAACTGCTTTCAGCAGATGATATAAACTTCTACCATATGTTGATGCTACAACTGAGGGATCTGTACTGACAATAACCATACCAGCAGTGCGAGTATAAGACAGATTTAATAAACTAATATGTCCACTAAGAGGTCTTGTCTCTCTGCAAGACAAACCTGGAAGGCTCGACTGTAGCTCTGGACTGCTTTATGTACAAGGTCACCGGGATGACCCCTGGTGACCTAATGGTGTAATTACATATCTCCACAAGATCATAGAGTCAAACAACACAGAAAGAGGTCCTTCAATCCAATTCTACCAGGTGACAAGGTGACTGCCTGAACTAGTTCTATTTGCCTGTGTTTGGCAAATATTCCTCTAAACCTTTCCTATCCATCAGTCCAAACATTATACTCACTTCTAAAACTTCTTTGAACAGTTTGTTCCATAGACTACCACGATATGAATGAAATACATACCACTCAGGTCCCCTTTAAACCTTTCCCCTCTCACTTTAAACCTATGTGCCCTAGATTAAGACTCCTATGTCCTGGCAAAAACTCTATGCCTCTCATTGTTTTATAAACTGCTGCAAGATCACTTCTCAGCCTCTTTCTCTCCAAGGAGAACAGTTCCAGCCTATCTATTTTCTCCTTACATCAGGGCTTCCCATCCCAACGATATCATTGTGGATCTTTTTTACACTCTCTTTATCTTACTTCGATTTTAACAGTTACCTCAACTATGCCTCTTCCCAATCTATCTCCTGTAAGGATTCTATTCCTTTTTCTCAACTCCTCTGACTCTGCCACTTCTGCTCCCAGGATGAGGCTGTCCATTTCAGGACATCTGTTAACTTACCTCCTGACATTAGCTCAGCCCTTGCCTGCATCTCCTCTACTTCCCGCACATCTCCCCTGCCCCTTTTATTCCGAGACGTAATAAGGTTGAGGTTTCCCCTTGTCCTCACCTACCATCCTACCAGCTTCTGCATCCAACAATTTCTGATACCTCCATTGAGATCTCACCACCAGACACATCTTCCCATCTCCTCCCCTCTCCACTTTCCATGGGGATCACTCCGTCCAGGACTCCCTTGTCCACTCATTTATTCCCGCTACTTGTCCCCTTGTCACCTCCCCCATAACCACAAGAAATGCTACACTTGCACTCGCACCTACTCCCTCACCTTTATTTGGGGCTCCAAACAGACATCACCTCTGAATCTATAGAGGTCATCTACTGCTTCCTCTACATTGAGTAGACAGGACACAGACTAGGAGATAATTTTGTTGAGCACATTTGCATTGTCCACTGCAACAGCTAGGACTTCCTAGTGGCCAACAATTTTAATTCCACACACTACTGCCACACCAACATGTCTGTCATGAATTCAAGTGCTGCCAAATTGAGCCCACCCGAAAATTGGAGGAACAACACCTTATTTTCCGTCATGGCAGTCTCCAACCAGAAAGCATTACTAGCAACCTCCTATTTCTGTTAACCCCCCTCCCCAGGATCTCTTTCTCTATCCCTCTATCTCCTTTCCACCAGCTCCCCATTCCCTTCCTTCCTTCTCCATATCTGAGAGCTACCCTTCTTATCCGAATGCCCTCTTCCCCATCACTTCTCAGCTTCTTTCTCTCTAATCCTCCCATCTGTGCCCACCTATTACCTCTTGCCTGTTATCTTAAACTCCCTGTCTGCAGATATAACAGTGAGAATGGGATGGGAGGAAAGATAATTAAGGGCAATGCATTCTGATGAGTTACGTTTGGTCTAGATGAGTGGAATGATGAAGTCAATGCAGTGGTTGTCTCAGTAGCAGTTGGAAATAAAAAGATCCAGAGTGGGGAAAAGTCCAGAACAATGTGCCCAAAAGGAGGAAGAAGGCTTATGATGGGAGATGGGATCCTCAGTGAGGGGTGGAGAATCCTCATTGAAGAGGTAGACATGAAGACGAGCTAGTCATCATGCCAGGCGTGAAACCCACTGAGGTGTGGGCATAGGAGGATGAAGGTAAGGTCTCTGCTGAGAACAAAGCATTCTGTCTCAGGCAGAGGAAGGTCACCCGGGATAGACTCAGCAGGGGTTAGTGTCCGTACCACTCACTAACATCTCTTACATCTTAATACTGGCCATATTGACAATGGAAGAAATGAAAACTGTTGACCATGGTCTTATTTTTAGTTCTTGAATATTTCTAGCTAAATTAATGTCGGACCAATCATTACCATTTATTGAGAAAACAAGGTGTTGTAGCTGTTAACAGTAAGAACCTGCTTTTGAGAAAACAAATAAACATCTCTAGCGAATAATGAGTTGGGCAGCAGTTTTTTTAATTACAATTTCTCATGATAGTTAGCCATTTATTCAAATCCTTCTAAAATTACTTTCCATGCAAGTTTGGTGAATGTCTGCAATATCCAGTAACTTAATGAACAATGGAGGAATGATAAATAGCAGAGAGCTATCAGTATAAAATAAGAAAGGAACTTTTTTTTTAATTACTGGAGGCCTTGGAGTTCTGTGTGCTTTGAATTTAAGAGTCTTTAGCATTATGTTATATGAAGAATAATGGTAGAAATTGTATCGAAGGGTTTATATAACAATATAAATTACCATTGTAATTTAATTGATAATCATGACTTAATATCCAGAATGTAAAAAAAGGTTCCTATCTCCTCACCACAACTCAAGCATTGATCCAAAATGTCTGATTTAACTTATTTAATTTTTGCGGTGTGAGATACATCTGGTGCAAATTGTACAGTTTGTCATACAGTCTCGATACAAATCGGGCCAGCTTTGATCACCAATACTTATATTTGATTCCCATCTCTGTCTAGACGCGTACCTCCTGTTTGGGGTGGGGGGGGGGGGTCCCATTTGAAGTAATAAATACATTGATGAAGTAAATTTCTTTGTGTTTCCCTTTCAAGTCAGAGTCTCCACGTCACTGCACATTGTCGGGCCCAGTTTATCCCTTAAGTATGCTCTTAACTGAAAATAGCAGAATATAGTATTGTTAGCAAAACCAGACTTGTGTTTTAATTGCTCAAATGACCATGTGTTGCCCCTGCTCACAACAATCATCGATGAATCCTGATCCCTTTTCAGGACCAGGTATCTAAAATATTATATCCCATTGTTAAGGGTGATTATTGTTCATTTTTCATTACCAAGATGACTGTTATCCTAACCTCAAAGTGTCTTTGATAAGATGATGCTGAGACGGCCTCAACTGCTGCATCCTTCAAGTACAAGCTGTAGGTTAAGAATTCCAGGTTTTCGAACCAGCGATGATCAAAGATCCAAATCAGGATGACGCGTGAGTGGGAGCAAAATGTGCAGATAGTAGGACAAATTCCCCTGGAGTAGGGCGGGTTGAGTGAAAGTCTTGTCAGAATAGCTGAGAGGAAAGGTGGCTTGCTCACATGACTGCGGTTGGATTATTGCTTCTGTAATGGTGAGTTCCAAGCATAAGCCGTTGTTCTTATTTACCTCCCTCCTTTCCTGCTGCAACACCAATCGCAATTTTGGTTACCATCTCTAACAATCCACTGCTCCGGCTTGTCAATTTTTTTTTTGGAAGTGTGTATGGAGTGCTCTGATGGATTTTTGTTTTTGGGTGGGGGGGGGGGGTGGTGGTTAAAAGTGCCTCATGTTATTGGAGTTGGATTTGCCAAGCAGTAAAGCAATAAATTATAGATCAGGGAATTACCTATTGTGAACACATACTTTTAAAATTTTAGGCCAAATCAAATAGTTTATAGTAAAAATGTTAATTTGATTATTCCTTATTATGTGATTCAAAACTATTGTGATATTAGGCTTTCACAGTTGCTTAACTTATGGACAAATTGCAATGCACACAATCAGTATGTGACCAATTCCTACTGTCTGCAGCTTCTCCTCTCCTTAGGAAATATACCAGATTCATTTGTCATTGCTGGACCTAAATCCTGGGACACCTTCCTCAATAACTCTGAGTCACAACCAGAACTTCCGCAGTTCAAGAAAGCAGATCTCAAGTGCAGTCCTGGCCTTTCCAGATATACTAACCTATCTGTAACTGAATAAAAAGAAATATCATTGTGTATTTTTGCTCGCATACTGACAAAATAACTAATAGTTCATATTAAGAGTTCAATGTCTCATTATTTAAAAGGCTTGTGTACCATATTATGATAATGAGCATTTTAATGTGTTTTGCTTTTATATGATTAAATCTCTGCTGTTAGACTATTACTGAACAAAAAGAGGGAAAGCTTCCAAGGTCAAAGAATGCATTATGCATGAGAATGTGGAATTATACTGATCAATTGATGCAGGGTCTCACAGTTTTTATAGAATTACACAAGAAGCTGTGTTTCTTTCAAAAATGCCGTAATAAAGTCTTTTCATACTTTTCACACAGCCATTAACTTTAATGTCAAGTTATCTTAATTTAATTTGATTAAAGAGGGCTTGGGGGTTAGGGAGAACTGGCACAGCAGAGGCGTTGAGGCCAGCAGAGATCAGCCATGTTTACAGGTATATTGAACGATGGCGGCCTGGTGAACTACATCTGGTCTTGTGTCAGTAAATGTTTAGTAATAAATTCATGAAAACCATCTCATTAATGTTTTGATGGAGAAGCAGAAGTCAGACAGGGCAACCTGCAACCTTGTTCAAGAGTTAAAGATCCTGGCAAACTACACAGGAAAACAGAATCAGGGATACATTACCAAATAAAATTTTGCTGTTAATCTTTTATCACAAGTAATGTCACAGAGAAACATTCTCTGGGATTAATCACTCAAGTATTTACATTTTCCAATGTCTAGACTGCAAGCCATGATATAGAAACAAAACTGGAGCAAAGTTTTACTTTTGGTAATTTACTTCAACAACAACAGAATCAGAATTTATTGTCAGGAACAAAGCACGAAATTTGCTGTTTTGTGTCAGCATCACATTTATATAAAAACCACCTTACAAATAAATAAAAAATAGTGCACCAAAAGTCAAAGTAATGCAGTATCTTTGGCTTGTTGATCATTCAGGAATCTAATAGCAGCGGTGAAGAAGCTGTCCTTGTGCTGCTGAGTGCTTGTCTTCAGGCTCCTGTACCTTTTTTCCTAATGGAGTGAAGTCTTGTGTCCGTGATGTCGCAGGCCGAGATAACAACCCTCTGGAATTTTTTCTTGTCCTGAGCATTGGCACCTCCGTACCAGACAGTGATACAACCAGCCAGAATGGTCTCCACAGTACACCTGTAGAAGCTTTCAAGAGTCTTCAGTGACATATCAAATCTCCTCAAACACCTCACAAAGTAGAGCTGCTAGTGAGCCTTCTTCATGATTGTATCAACTTGGAGGCTCCAGGATAGATCCTCAGACATGCTGACACCCAGGAATTTGAAATTCTTGACCCTCTCCTCTACTGAGCTCTCGATGAGGACTGGTTCATGTTCTCCTGACTTCCTGCTGAAGTCCACAATCATCTCCGTGGTTTTGCTAACGTTGAGTGCAAGGTTGACACCACTCAGCAAGCTAATCCATCTCCCTCCTGTACACCACTGCAGTTTGTGATTCTGCCAAAAACTGTGGTGTCATCAGCAAATTAATAGATAGCACTGGAATTGTGCCTGGCCACACAGTCATCGGTGTATAGTGAGTAGAGCAGTGGGGTAAACACATATCCTGTGTTGATAGTGATAGATGATAGTAAGGAGGAGACGTTGTTTCCCATTCATACTTACTGTGGCCTTCCAAGGAGGAAGGTGGGGGGGGGGGGGGGGTACAGAGGCCCAGGATTTAGAGCTCGATGACCAGCCCTGAGGGAATAATGGTGCTGAAGGATGAGCTGCTGCTTTCTAAGTGATCCAGAACTGAATTGAGAGTCAGCAACATTGACTCTGCTGTGGAGCAATTGTGATGACAGACGAATTGCAGTGGGTCCAGATCTTTGCTTGTGTACATGTTCATTCTGGCTATGACCAACCCCTCACGGCATTTCATCACAGTAGATGTGAGAGGTACTGGTTGATAGTCATTGAGGCAGCTCACTTTGGGCACCAGGATGATTGATGGCCTTTTGAAGCAGGTGGTGGCAAATGTCTTGTGGCAGGGCTAAAGTGCCCCACATTGGTCACAACACTGGGAATTAAGTTACTGGGAAGAAAGAGGTATGTGGGGCATTTTAAAACCACAGAAGCTGAATTTTAAAGAAGCTTTCCGAGGACAAATGGGAAAGAAGAATGGAAACAAAATATTTGTTTTTTTTTATGCTGAACTAGATGATCAAACAAAGCAGCCCAAATCTGTTGCAGTAAATGAAGGGCAATCAGCAAGATTAGCCTCCACATACAGAGGCTTCACACTGTAGAGGAGAGGTTGCTAGGATGTGAGCATGACTTCTATGTACACGGGAACCAATAGCTGATGAGGAAATGAGACTTAAAATATAATTAAGATTAGACAAAATAAATGGGTAAAGAATATACATCAAATTATTTAACTTGACTGAATCTATAAGTAAATCATATCTCCAGCCTCACAGCTCTTACAGAGATGTACACTACATGGGTACCATTCTGATGTAAGGAAACCACTGGCTGATACGTTTAGCGTGGCAGTAAGCGCAATGCTGTTACAGTGTCAGTGACCAGGATTCGAGTCCAGGGCAGTCTATAAGGACATTCTCCTCATGTCTGCATGGGTTTCCTCCTACCCTTCAAAAAAAAACTTGCCAGGTTGTAGGTGGATGTAATTGGGTGACACAGGCTCATGGCCTGTTACCGTGATATATGCCTAAATTTAAAATATTAAAAATGCACCTGTTTGAAGCTTGCATTGAAACAAAGACAACTTTCAATGTACTAGTATCCTGTAACAAACAAATGGGATGAAGGTTGAGTGTTTTATCAATAAGGTTGACCAAAAAGACTGGAGGTCAGAAGAATAAGAGAGAGAATTGTAAATCGTCAAGTTTATTGTCATCTGATTGCACAAGTACAACTCCGGTCCTCGGAGCAAAATATGCAGACACCCAACCTGACATAATACACATACAGACAAGCAATACATATGCATGATGAGTATTGACATACACAAATAAATAAATATTGTTTCGTGAATATGAGAGTCTCGGATGGTCAGTGTGAGCAGTTCTCTTATACATTCAGCATTCTCACTGCCTACGGGAAAAAGCCGTTCCTCAGCCTGGTGGTGCTGGCTCTGATCCTCCTGTATCTCTTTCCCAATGAGAGCAGCTGAAATATGCTATGTGCAGGGTGGAAGGAGTCCTCAATGATTTTGTAGACCCTCTCACACAATGATCCTGGTAGATCATGTCAATCGGAAGAGGAAGACTCCAGTGATCCTCTCTGCCACTCTATGACCCTGTGATGGAGCCGGCCAGCATGCTCTTGATTGAGCTCCTGTAGAAGGATGATATAATGGTGGCCAGTAGCCTTGCCTGCTTCAGTCCTTTCAGGAAGAGCACTCTCTGTTGCAAGTTCCTGTCAAGTGAGGAGATTGTGTAAACAATATGCCACTTGTTAAGTAAATTCCAAGGAACTTGATGCTCTCCATTCTCTCAATGTATTATGAAGGGTTGTGGCTGTCATGTGACAAAACTATTCACTACCTGGTCAAAAGACACACCACCTGCCAATTAAAGTTTGGCCCCACCCCACCCATTAGTGCACACCTTGCCGTTGGCTAATTTAAATTCCATTGTAATTGGCCTTGGGGCTTTGTAATCAACTTAACCTTGCTGGTACAGAGCATTGGTCTCATATAAATTACCTGGGCTGGATGCTCCAGCCTTCTTGTATTTGGCCTTGGGGCATTGGCTGTTATAATCAACAACCTTGCTGGCACCGAGCCATTGGCACCCTTTAAATTACCTGGACTGAACTCCCCCACAGCCCTACATCATTATAAAGGGTCCTATGTATGCTCAGTTCTTCCTCTTGGGCACCTTCGAGGGACCACCGTGCTTCACTCCAGACCGAGAACCATTGAACAGTGCTGGAGAAATCGTTGGTAAGATGTATACTGCTAAAGGATTGGGAGTTTTTTAATTAGTCTCTCTTGTAGCATAGAGCCATGCCTGAATTGAGTCAAGGGGTGGCTGGTATCATATCGTATTGGTATCGTATTGTATTGTTATCACATTGTTGTATGTACCCAGTTCAGGGGTGTGTGTGTGTGTATTTTATCCCTGGTGTGATTTTCCCATGCTCTCTATAAACTCTGCACGTGTGTATGTTATTCCCGTAACCATTTTGCCACACTCATCTTTGTAAATAAAATCATTTACTACCAGACGGTGTTCAGAGTCCTTGCTTTTGAGACCCATTGAATCTGTTTTCTCACTCACAACACTCCACTACAGAGTTCTTGAAGTGAGGTGGAGGGTGGTCATTCCTGATCCTCCTGAAGTCCACAATCATCTCTTTTGTCTTGTCCGCATTGAAACTCAGGTTATTACTCTCACACCCTATCGTGAAATTTTCCACCTCTTCTCTGTAGTGCGACTCATCGTTGTTGCTGATGAGGGCAAATACTGTTGTGTTATCTCCAAACCAGATGACACTGCGGAGCTGGGTTTGGTAATCCAGTCCTGGGTCAGTAGCATGAACTGTTGAGAGCTGAGCACACAGTCCTGAGGTGTGCCAGTGCTCAGCGTTCTGCTACTGACCCAGACAGACTGTGGTCTTTCCGATATGAAGTCCAGGATCCAGTTACAGAGAGGGGTGTTGAGTCCCAAAGAGCACAATTTCTCTACCACCCTCTGGGGGATGATCGTACTAAACACTAATCTTAAGTTAACTGAAACACAGCCTGGCATATGAGGTGACATTATCCAGGTGGGACAGGACAGGACAGAGTGAAGGAACAAAGCTATAGCATTGTCTGTGGAATGGCTTCTTCTATAGGTGAATTTAAATTGGTCCAGGTTCTCTGGAAGGTGCGCTTTGATGCGTTTCATCACCAGATGCTCAAAGTATTTTATAATGGTGGATGTCAGTGCCTGAGGGTTGTAGTCATTGAAGCCTGTTATTGTAGTAACAGAAGCACTGCTTGAGACATACAAGATCCTGACAGGGTAGAAAGGAAAAGCTGGAAATTGGGATTTAGTTATTCAGGCCTGGACTCACAGAGCTGTGAATCTTTGGAAGTTTACCTATTGGCAAGGCCATAGATTTTAATTTGTTGTGAACAGTCAATTCTGGGATTATTGGATTTTGGACACTAGGGAAAAAAGAGCCAAATTGGAATTATTTGCTAAAACAAGCTTGAGTAAACAATCAATTGCTAACTTAATGATGGAGCAGGCTCAAGGGGGTCTTTTGATTTATTCTGCTATTTTGTGCACGTTTCAAACTTTGACATCTCAGTCTTATTCATCTAAAATTTGAGCAAGCAACTCTGTACTAACAGTTTTAAGCAAGATATCTATGTTCCCATTGTAGCCTCCTCTACACTGGGGAGACTGGACGCAGACTGGGAGATCATTTCGTTGACAGTAAGGGTCTCGGAGTGGCCAGCCAGTTCATTACCAGTTCCCATTCCCACACTTGTCTATGGCCTCATGTACTGCCATGTTGAGGCCACATGCAAATTGGAGGAACAAAGCATGTTTTGTCTTGGCAATCTCCAACCAGACAGCATCAATATCAACCTCCAATTTCTGGGAATACCTACCCCTTTCTCTTTTTTTCTTCCCATTGCTTCCCTCATCCCTCTGATTCTCTTCTCTTTCCCTTGCCTGTCACCTATACCTCACTTCTCCAGCTGCCAATCCCTTCCCTTCCTCCCTCACATCAGAGGGCATCTTTATCAGCCCCCTGCCCTCCCCCTCTATCAATAATATTGATAGAAGCTCCTTTCATCAGTGTTTTCATGGTTAACATTCCTTTGGCCTCTCCTCCCTTGGCTCAAAGTATATTTACCCACTTCCTATCTCTCCATTCTGTTGCAGAAGGTGAAAACATGCCTCCAAGCTTACAAAACCATTGCATTTTGTAATTTAATTTCCACAAGGCTGTTGGTGTCTTGTAAAATGAATCAAAATCTTTTACCCTGTTTTCTAAGTGTAAAAAAAAGTAAATCAATTCTGAATGATAAAAGCTGTTTTCTAGGGTAAGCCTGTCAGAATTGGTTTAACGTAGCCAATCGTTTTACAACATCACTCCATGTTAGGACTGAACGTAAGTGCTTGACACTGAAAATTTTTGATTGCCTGTGTGATAGGTACTGTCAGCCAAGTCATCAGACAACTTATTATGTGGGTTATATTGCAAAACTCATCATATGCTCCCTTGTGTTCAATTTAAGACAGAGATAGAAATTTTCCAAACAAAATTTTGGCACAACATCAGGGGCCAATGTAAAACAAAGGGACAAAACAAGTGAAAAATGAACAAATTCAATCAAAGAAAGTGTTCTATAATGTGAGAAATAAATCAGAACAATTACAAGATTTTATTATGTACTGTCACTCCAGAGTAAATACATATACACAGGTGTGAGATGAAAAATATTGGTAGAAAATGTATTGATAAGGTAGCAACTTTATTTAAAGGTAAGGAAGTTTTTAAGCATTCCAAAAATGCAACAGAAATGCATTATTCATTAAATAAAATGATTTACTTTCTACCCCGCTAATGCAAAGAAACAGACTCAGAAATGCACCTGATCATCTAAAATAAATATGGAGCCCACACCAAGGCTCCTCTGTGACTAAAAAGTTTGCAGTCTTCTTTGCACACATTCAGATGAATTCATATTGAAAGGAAGAATAATCTTTTAACTCCTCAATTCTCCTCTTTTGATGTACTCACACAAGTTTTAATTATGCACCATCAGGATTGCATGAGCTCATCATTTAGTGATATTTTGATCTGACACCACATTTTATAATATTTTATTTCTCATTTTAAATATATTTAACAGGCGATAATCATACAAAGCATCAAGAGAACCCCTCCCCTCTCTAGAAGTTCTATTAAACAGAGAAAGAATGAAGAAAGAGAAACACAAAAAAAATCTAATTGTCAGTCCGGACTGTAAAACATATGGAGACACGATAATATCACAGGGTTAAAATCTTTACAGAGGTCTACTGGCTAGCCAGTAGTGATCGTAACCCTATATAGGCACCAGTGAGGTACCTATATGCTCTAAATAAGGCTGCCAGATTTTCATATCCCTTCCTGAAATTGTATGTGACCTTTTCAAGTGGGATGCAGCTAATCATTTCCAAAGATCACCTATCCTTGAGGAGATGGGAGTCAAACTTCCACATTAGTGCTGTACATTTCCTGGCCGCACATAAGGCAATTTCTGTGAATTTAATTTAAGAATTAGTTAGTGATCTACCAACTGTGGTAAAATTCTCCAGAAGACAAAGCTCTCGGTCTACTGGGAAGGTGATTCCCGTGATTTTGGTTAGGGTGTCATACAGGTCAAACCCAAAGGGCCTCACCTTCATGCAGCCAGGTAGAATGTAAAATGAACCTAAAACATATCTCTGATAATTTAGGTTTATATTGATGTAATTTCTGTGGGGTGAGGTACAGTTGATGGAGAAAATTATAATGGACCAATCTATACCTGGCATTGATAGTAGCCAACATACTTTCCTGACACAGATCTGACCAGACTTATTAATCAATTATTGTGTCTCAGTTGGACTCCATCTCACCCTAGATTTATGCAAACCTGGCTTTGGGCCCTCACTCATCAATAACAAATACTTTCTAGAAATAAACTTGTATACATTTCCTTCATGTTGTTAGTCCAATGGCTTAACCTGATTCTCCACCTTAACTTCCTTGGGAAACTTTGAAATACTGTAGCTAATGAAGGAGGTTAGAGGCAAGATTGACAGGCATTTGATTAGTCAAGACATCAAGAGTTATGTGGAGAAGGCCAGGGAGAAGGGTTGAGTGGGTGGATGTATCAGCTCAAGATTAAATAAATAATGAGTTTTAAAATATGTAAGTTTAAAATTGTAAATGTTCTCTGAAGTAACATAAACCTTGGGTGAAGATAGGAGCAAATATTCAGCCACTGGTGTGCCTTGGGGTGCTTTGCTCACAGCAGCTGTTTGAATAAAGTTGTGTGAAAGAGCAATGGCATCACCCAGCTGGTTGATGTTGCTCACCACTGGGATGTCTCTCTTAAAGTGTCTCCTTATCCCTGCTTAGTGAGGGTTGCCCCGGTCAGAGGCTTTATCTGTAAACTTAGAGAAGGGGTGGTTAATTATCTATAATTTTATTGTTTGTTTCTCTGGCAGCTCCGTGGAGAGGGGAGGAACCTGCAGATGCAGCAATGGTTAAGTTTTTTCAAAGAATGTGACAATAAATAAAGTAAAAAGGTTTATATGATATTCATGTTAGTGAAGTTTATTCACATTGAGTGTACAGTATAGCATTTTTTATTTTTTAAACTGTTTATTCTTAATGCAGGTATATTAGTTAGGCATTGTAGGAGTAAATCTCAAGCAACACAGAAATAAACTTATCTGACATATACCAATCTCCATAGGTGCCAGATACCAGGGGTTTTACTGTATTTATACTGGAGTGGATTGCAACAATACAGCTGCAACAATTCTCAAGTAGCTTGACTCCCTCAATGACATGCCAGCTAATTTGATTAAACGTCCATCATTTCCAAACTTGTGATCTCCAATACCTCGAACTATGAATACAGTACATGCACGAAAAGGCCAAATCAATGCTCCTCACCCCGAGAGGGATTGATTTCAAAATTATTGAGAGACTGTGTTCTCAAGCTGCAGAATCTGGAATTAGAAGGCACAGTGTCAGAATGAAGACTCAGAGAGCTGTATATCATTGGGATTCTCCAGCCCAGCAGGCTGTTCTTGTTCGTCATTGAGCAGATTAATAACTGACAGATTTTAGTGCATGAAAGGAATAGAAGGATGAAAGGTTTGGCAGAAAGTGAGGATTGAGAGCCATGGTCTCTCTGAAGGATGGTGCAAGCTTTAAGAATGGTGAGGGTTTTTGCCGCATCTAACTCATGCTCTCACCTCGGCATGAATCACCTCATCGATAGGTCTCAGCTTCAAAACACCCAGCCCTCATTTGCGGGTAATCTTTTACTTCATGGATAGCAGCAGTGCTGCAAAAAAATGTTTCTCAATGATAAACAGGCATGTGTGTTCAGTAACTGTGGTGTCTGACCTCTGAGTAACTATTCAAATAGTAGTTAGAGTCTAAACCATTGATGCTTTTAATTTGAACTGCTCTCATTGTAAATAAAGTAATTGGCCTCATTCATTTCAAAACTCACTTAGCAATGCACAAATAAATGCTCTGGACCCAACCAACTTAAAGAGGACCAGAGTGGTTGGAATGGAGTCCCTGGATGCTTGAGGAGGAAGTAAGCAGGAAGAGTCACCCATTGCCGCTACGTACCATACCTCTTTAACTTTCAATTACCATGCAATAGGGTAGCAGTCAGCACTATTTAGCATTGTGTCTGTCTCGAGAGGGATTAGAATATAAAAACAATTTTCGATTTATGACCTCATTTATCACTTTTGGCACCTGCAATTTTTCTCTATTCTCTGAATATATTTACTTCATTCATCAAGCTGCATTAAGTTGAAGATAATATACTAATAAGCACTAAATCTAATACTCAGCTCCAGAGGCCATGGATTCTGGATTTTTACCCCAGGGGTTTGTGGATCCTATATTCTCTACTTCAGGGAGTTGTGGATGCTGGAGCCAGGATTTCCTACTTTCTGACTTCTGTCCTTGAAATCAATGGCTGGATCTATGGAGACAAAATCTGGATGGATTATATATCAATATTGGTAAAGCTTTGCTGGTTGCATTGGCTTGTTTTGTGGGTCACAATATTCGTTCACATTTATTCATTCTAATGATGCAATTGGAATCAAACTGTACACCACTGCAGGGGAGACTGGAAGTCTCCATCCAATGAACCACAGCAAATGAGCTGCAGGGAAGGTGGCAGTGGCAGCGGAACAAGAGAGAAGCTCCCTTGGGGGATGGAGGCCGGTGTGACTGATGACAGGGAGAGGGCGAGAGACAGGACATTTATGGGATTATACAGGGTACCTGGATCGATGTGCTGTATTCCTATCCGGAAGCTTGAAATGTTTTATTTACATTTTAAGCTTGATTTGCCCATTACTTTAATGAAAATGTTGAAGTTAGAGGCTGCCTCTTTCTCTCAACATTTTTTTTGTGGATCCAAAATGAAGAGTCTCTTGTGAGATTTTGAGACATGCATTAAGAAGCTTTTCACTTTCTCTCTCTGCCCATGTGACCATAAACAATTTAATTCAACATTAGCCCATGCAGTCATGATAAACAAGAATCCTCTGCGAATAAGATTGAAGTCTGACAGCACTTGGTATAAATAAGTTATCTTGGATTTTGGAAACTTAACATGAATCTATTCAATCAATCTTTAAAATCTAATTATAATTGAAGCAGCCCAGAACCTAATCTGAAATCTTCTGCAATTCCCTTATCAAGTTACTAAAAGTAGTTATCTCATTAAAAATTATTCTAAAATGTGGCAGGGAGATTGTACATTCTAAGACTAAACTCCTTGAAATAGCTAGAATTTCAGTGCCATTATTATTAATCAATGCCTTGTGCTTCATTTCCTTCCAATGAAGCAAAAATTATGGAACTTCTGTAATTTATGAGATGGTGAAACTTCTTCTTTGGCTTGGCTTCGCGGACGAAGATTTATGGAGGGGGTAAAAAAGTCCACGTCAGCTGCAGGCTCGTTTGTGGCTGACCAGTCCGATGCGGGACAGGCAGACACGATTGCAGCGGTTGCAAGGGAAAATTGGTTGGTTGGGGTTGGGTGTTGGGTTTTTCCTCCTTTGCCTTTTGTCAGTGAGGTGGGCTCTGCGGTCTTCTTCAAAGGAGGTTGCTGCCCGCCAAACTGTGAGGCGCCAAGATGCACGGTTTGAGGCGTTATCAGCCCACTGGCGGTGGTCAATGTGGCAGGCACCAAGAGATTTCTTTAGGCAGTCCTTGTACCTTTTCTTTGGTGCACCTCTGTCACGGTGGCCAGTGGAGAGCTCGCCATATAATACGATCTTGGGAAGGCGATGGTCCTCCATTCTGGAGACGTGACCCATCCAGCGCAGCTGGATCTTCAGCAGCGTGGACTCGATGCTGTCGACCTCTGCCATCTCGAGTACCTCGACGTTAGGGGTGTGAGCGCTCCAATGGATGTTGAGGATGGAGCGGAGACAACGCTGGTGGAAGCGTTCTAGGAGCCGTAGGTGGTGCCGGTAGAGGACCCATGATTCGGAGCCGAACAGGAGTGTGGGTATGACAACGGCTCTGTATACGCTTATCTTTGTGAGGTTTTTCAGTTGGTTGTTTTTCCAGACTCTTTTGTGTAGTCTTCCAAAGGCGCTATTTGCCTTGGCGAGTCTGTTGTCTATCTCATTGTCGATCCTTGCATCTGATGAAATGGTGCAGCCGAGATAGGTAAACTGGTTGACCGTTTTGAGTTTTGTGTGCCCGATGGAGATGTGGGGGGGCTGGTAGTCATGGTGGGGAGCTGGCTGATGGAGGACCTCAGTTTTCTTCAGGCTGACTTCCAGGCCAAACATTTTGGCAGTTTCCGCAAAGCAGGACGTCAAGCGCTGAAGAGCTGGCTCTGAATGGGCAACTAAAGCGGCATCATCTGCAAAGAGTAGTTCACGGACAAGTTTCTCTTGTGTCTTGGTGTGAGCTTGCAGGCGCCTCAGATTGAAGAGACTGCCATCCGTGCGGTACCGGATGTAAACAGCGTCTTCATTGTTGGGGTCTTTCATGGCTTGGTTCAGCATCATGCTGAAGAAGATTGAAAAGAGGGTTGGTGCGAGAACACAGCCTTGCTTCACGCCATTGTTAATGGAGAAGGGTTCAGAGAGCTCATTGCTGTATCTGACCCGACCTTGTTGGTTTTCGTGCAGTTGGATAATCATGTTGAGGAACTTTGGGGGACATCCGATGCGCTCTAGTATTTGCCAAAGCCCTTTCCTGCTCACGGTGTCGAAGGCTTTGGTGAGGTCAACAAAGGTGATGTAGAGTCCTTTGTTTTGTTCTCTGCACTTTTCTTGGAGCTGTCTGAGGGCAAAGACCATGTCAGTGGTTCCTCTGTTTGCGCGAAAGCCGCACTGTGATTCTGGGAGAATATTCTCAGCGACACTAGGTATTATTCTATTTAGTAGAATCCTAGCAAAGATTTTGCCTGCAATGGAGAGCAACGTGATTCCCCTGTAGTTTGAGCAGTCTGATTTCTCGCCTTTGTTTTTGTACAGGGTGATGATGGTGGCATCACGAAGATCCTGAGGCAGTTTACCTTGGTCCCAACAAAGCTTGAAAAACTCATGCAGTTTGGCATGCAGAGTTTTGCCGCCAGCCTTCCAGACTTCTGGGGGGATTCCATCCATACCTGCTGCTTTGCCACTTTTCAGTTGTTCGATTGCCTTATATGTCTCATCCAGGGTGGGAACCTCATCCAGCTCTAGCCTTAGGGGCTGTTGAGGGAGCTGGAGCAGGGCGGAATCTTGGACTGAGCGGTTGGTACTGAAAAGAGATTGGAAGTGTTCTGACCATCGGTTGAGGATGGAGATCTTGTCGCTGAGGAGGACTTTGCCGTCTGAGCTGCGCAGCGGGCTTTGGACTTGGGGTGAGGGGCCGTACACAGCCTTTAGAGCCTCGTAGAAACCCCTGAAGTCGCCAATGTCCGCGCTGAGCTGTGTTCGTTTGGCGAGGCTAGTCCACCACTCATTTTGGATCTCCCGGAGTTTGCGCTGAAGATGGCTGCATGCGCGACGGAAGGCTTGTTTCTTCTCTGGACAGGACGGCTTTGTAAGGTGAGCCTGGTGGGCAGCTCGCTTCTTTGCCAGCAGCTCCTGGATTTCCTGGCTGTTTTCGTCAAACCAGTCCTTGTTTTTCCTGGAGGAGAAGC
Organism: Narcine bancroftii; assembly: GCF_036971445.1. Taxonomy (NCBI): domain Eukaryota; kingdom Metazoa; phylum Chordata; class Chondrichthyes; order Torpediniformes; family Narcinidae; genus Narcine; species Narcine bancroftii. The sequence goes on from NC_091470.1 coordinate 33,657,856, forward strand.
CCAGTACCTCTTCAGTGGATTGCAGTATGGTAGCCTTCAACTGATCCCAGAGGGTTTCAGGGGACGGGTCCGTGAGGCGGGTTGCAACGTCGAGCTTTGCTTTGAGGTTTGCCTGGAAGTTTCCTCTCGCTTCGTCTGACTGCAGTTTTCCAACATTGAACCTCTTTCTGGGGGCTTTATTGTTCCTGGGCTTTGGCTTGAAGTGAAGGTTGAGCTTGCAGCGAACCAGCCGGTGGTCAGTGTGGCATTCCGCGCTAGGCATGACCCTGGTGTGGAGCACATCTTGTTTGTCACTTTCTCGCACCAGGATGTAGTCCAGGAGGTGCCAGTGTTTGGATCGGGGATGCATCCAGGTGGTCTTAAGGCTGTCCCTCTGCTGAAAAAGGGTGTTTGTAATGACAAGCCGCTGTTCTGCGCAGAGCTCCAACAGGAGGCGCCCATTGTCGTTGCACTTGCCGACGCCATGCTTGCCCAGGATCTTTTAAAACACGACTGAGAAGGCTTGCTTAGAATTTCATCACATGCATGGTTAGTGTGCTGCAGTGGTTCTCAACCCTCTTCTGCAGTGGTTCTCAACCCTTTTCTGCAGTGGTTCTCAACCCTTTTCTGCAGTGGTTCTCAACCCTTTTCTGCAGTGGTTCTCAACCCTTTTCTGCAGTGGTTCTCAACCCTTTTCTGCAGTGGTTCTCAACCCTTTTCTGCAGTGGTTCTCAACCCTTTTCTGCAGTGGTTCTCAACCCTTTTCTGCAGTGGTTCTCAACCCTTTTCTGCAGTGGTTCTCAACCCTTTTCTGCAGTGGTTCTCAACCCTTTTCTGCAGTGGTTCTCAACCCTTTTCTGCAGTGGTTCTCAACCCTTTTCTGCAGTGGTTCTCAACCCTTTTCTGCAGTGGTTCTCAACCCTTTCCTGCAGTGGTTCTCAACCCTTTTCTGAGAAGGCTTGCTTAGAATTTCATCACATGCATAGTTAGCGTGCTGCAGTGGTTCTCAACCCTTTTCTGCAGTGGTTCTCAACCCTTTTCTGCAGTGGTTCTCAACCCTTTTCTGCAGTGGTTCTCAACCCTTTTCTGCAGTGGTTCTCAACCCTTTTCTGCAGTGGTTCTCAACCCTTTTCTGCAGTGGTTCTCAACCCTTTTCTGCAGTGGTTCTCAACCCTTTTCTGCAGTGGTTCTCAACCCTTTTCTGCAGTGGTTCTCAACCCTTTTCTGCAGTGGTTCTCAACCCTTTTCTGCAGTGGTTCTCAACTCTTTTCTGCAGTGGTTCTCAACCCTTTTCTGCAGTGGTTCTCAACCCTTTTCTGCAGTGGTTCTCAACCCTTTCCTGCAGTGGTTCTCAACCCTTTTCTGAGAAGGCTTGCTTAGAATTTCATCACATGCATGGTTAGCGTGCTGCAGTGGTTCTCAACCCTTTTCTGCAGTGGTTCTCAACCCTTTTCTGCAGTGGTTCTCAACCCTTTTCTGCAGTGGTTCTCAACCCTTTTCTGCAGTGGTTCTCAACCCTTTTCTGCAGTGGTTCTCAACCCTTTTCTGCAGTGGTTCTCAACCCTTTTCTGCAGTGGTTCTCAACCCTTTTCTGCAGTGGTTCTCAACCCTTTTCTGCAGTGGTTCTCAACCCTTTTCTGCAGTGGATCTCAACCCTTTTCTGAGAAGGCTTGCTTAGAATTTCATCACATGCATGGTTAGCGTGCTGCAGTGGTTCTCAACCCTTTTCTTTCCCCTCACATACCCCTATGTCATTGGTGCTCTGTGATGAGTAAGGGATTGCTTAAGGCGGTATGTGGATAGAAAGAAAAAGTTTGAAAACCACTGTTTTAATTGTGATCGTTATGTGCGTGCTTTCATAACTCCAAAGGAAATGGGCTAATGATCATTTTTCTTAGCAAAATATTTCAGTAACAATTGGGTCTAGAGCAGTGGTTCTTAACCTTCCCTTCCCACTCACATCCCACCTTAAGCAATTCCTTACTAATCACGGAGCACCGATGGCATAGGGATTACTTACAGTGGAATGTGAGTGGGAAGAGAAAGGTTGAGAGCCACTGGCGTAGTGGTTAACACACCACTATTACACACCAGTGACCCGGGTTCAAATTTGGCACTGTCTGTAAGGAGTTTGTATGTTCTCCCCCTGTCTCTGTGGGTTTCCTCTGGGTGCTCCAGATTCATCCCATCCTCCAAAAAGGTATGAAGCTTGTAGGTAAATTGGTATATTTGGATGTCGCAGGCTCTAAATTACCTCACTGAAAATATTAATTTTCAGGCCATTTTGCATTCCTTTGGAAATGTAATGAGGAGCTGCATGGCATAGGTTGGCTTCGACTGTAACCCAACACGTCTTTGTGGTAAACCATTGTTATGTATAATTGTCTGGTCAGGCACACCTATTGGCCGGTTGCAAATGTGGCCCATCCCAACAGGCTCCTGTATAAAGGTGACTGTTCCACAGCCCCCTGCAGTTCAGTTCAGGACAACTGAAAAGTATGGATGTGCTTGTGTTCTTAATAAAAATGAATAAAAGCCTATTGGTTTCTCTATAATAGTCTTTTGAGTAATTGATTGTGCATCAGTCTTCCTTTTGTTGTGTTCTTTCTATACTTCTGGCATGGGAACACCATTGTCTTTGTCCATGTTATTGTCAGTGTCAATCCCGTGATTAGCTGACCTGGCTCACATCTTCCCTATTTTTTGTATCTAAATGGTCTTCTGATATTTGCCAGCTTAATGGTCCTCACATTTTTTTTTTGTTTGATGATTCTGGTTCTAATTTAATAAACATGAACAAGAGTTGGCCATTCAGTCCATAAATTCTGCTTCACCATTTAATAAGAACATGGCTGATATGGCCATGAACTCAGCTCCACGTTGCTTCCCTTTTCCCCGTAACCCTTAAGTTCCCTACTTTGCGGACATCTATCCATCTCCGTTTTAAATATGTTGAATGAGGTAGCCTTCACTACTTCCTTGGCAGAGAATTCCACAGATTCACCACTCTCTGGGCTCCTCATCCCCATCCTAAAGCTATTCCCTTGTCTCTTGAGGCTACCTCCCTGTGAAATCCACATGCCACCTTTGATTTATCAGTAACATCTTACTTCTGTTTCAGATTTCCAAGAAATCCATGAATCATTTGCTGCGAAAACTCTGTTACTCCTTATCTTTGTCATATATACTAGGTAGTGTGCCTTGATACCTCATCTCACAATTTTCCCGGGGTAACGGACAAAATGGCACACCTGCCAGCACCATTCCTTTTCATGGATTGCATTTTGGAGTGAAATAATAACTCTTTAGCCTCAGATGTAATCCTATCAATCTTGGATGTAGTTTTTTTACATGTTTGTTCTAAGGACCAGTGAGGATAAATCACTTACAGACATATGTGTGGGATTTCTTACGCTCTTTTTTGAATTCTAACAGATGTGCAATGTTGCCACCCCTTGTTTTTGATGATGTGAGTGCTCAAGATGTAAATACTATCATCTTGCCAGTTCAAACTAAGGCTGCACCTACACGGTTAACAACTTGCTACCTGCAAAGTGACTGTTTTCCATTGAAATGAAGTACTGCAGTGCACACCATCTCCATAAATTGTCGAACTCATTTCATGGGGACCGATATTCAGCACTTTGGAACATGGAACATTACAGCACAGTACGGGCCCTGCAGCCCACAATGTGGTGCTGATCCATATATATACCTACTCCAAAAAAACTAAGCCCTCCCTTCCTAATGACCCCTTATTTTTCTTTCATCCAAGTGCCTGTCTAAAGACCTATTAAATCCCCCTATGATCCTGCCTCCACCATCACCCTTGGCAATGCATTCCAGGCACCTACAACTCTTGTGTAAATAAAAAAAACTTGACCGTGTACCGAAAATTTCATTCGTCCTCCAAGGTTTGATCATGCATGAAGAATGAAACTTGGATTCTTAGTTCTTTCTTGTGGTCTGGTATCATCTCAGCAATAGCCTTGACCTTTGCTGGGGTGAGGGGAACTCATTCTGATGTATATGTTTTCCTCCATGTGGTGCAGTGGTCTGTCTTTTGCTTAAGCTTGGGTCTTTCCTTCATCTGATGGAGATGATCTTTACCATCCACTCCATGGATCTGGATTTCATCTCTTATGCTTGTTGCCATCTTGAGGCAAACTTGCTTTCAGCTGAAGAAGCTCCACATGTCAAAATCAGAGTGACAGAACTTTTATCACCCAATTGGCGTTTTGAGTTTCGTCAACAGTGAAGTCTCTTGATCTAACTTTACATTCCACTCCCTGTTTTTGACGGCAAGTTCTCCAAAAACCTAGGCTTCTGTCAATGCTGGCATGATTTCTTCCAGTGCTGTAGTTGAGTAGTAGTTTCTCTTGATTGTATATCTTTATGGTTCTCTCTCATCACAATCAAGTTCACCCATCAGCTGGTTTATGGCATTGCCCTTCTCCATCTCAGAGTACAGTCGTTGAACATTGATAAACTACAGCACTGGTAATCCAAGCCTGGACTAATAATTCAAAGGCTCACATTCAAATGCCATTGTGGTGGCGTTGCCATGAATAACAATCACAACTATGGGTCTCTAATATCCTTTAAGGGAAGAAGTCTGAAATCCTCCTCCAATTTGATCAATTTGTAATTTCAGAAACAGCCAATTAAGTCCCGTTTCCCAATATATTTCACTTTGGGAATGTAATTTCTCAACTTATATATTTCGCTCATTCTCTCTTGCAAGCTCACCAACTCCTCCTAACTTTCCTGCCACCAGCCTTCATTAAGGGCCGTTCCTCGTGGCCCATTCAAAAGTTCACAGGTTGATTTTTTTTGTCCCAGTATAAAACGTTGAAAATGTAAAATATACTTTAACTTTTGTTTGCCTTAAGGCAAATGAAGAGTTACCAAAAGCATTGCCTGGCACCCCTAATAGGAGAAAGAGAAGGAAAAGACAGTCTCTTCAGAGACACCGAGTGTCCGTGGGTCTGTCTCTCACAGCCTCTGCAGCTGCACGGACTTCGGTTCAAACCATTGGCATCCCGAGGTTCAGATTTAAATTTCCATCAGGAAGTCGAGGCCCTTCAGGAGTCCTCAAGATCCTCTCAAATCCTGGTTCCAATACCTAGTTCCCATGAGCCAGGCTCCAGAATCCTGCAGCCTTTTGTGAGTCCTTTGACCGCAAGTCATAGCCTGGGTGGAATCCTTCAGCCATTGAGACCCTTGCTGGTCTGCTGTGGTGGTCACCGTCCTATAGGTTTATCTTCTATGCTTCTCCTTCTCAATGGAGGGTGTTCTAGTTTACCCTAGGAAAAGGACCATAACTCTTTACCTTCTCTATACCACTCCTGATTGTACAAACCTCCATAAATGCACCCCCCCCCCCACTCAGCTTCCTATTCTCCTGGCAGAAAAGATGCAGCCTCTCCTTTTCACTCAAACCTTGCTGGCAGTTCTGTATTCTCATAAATCTTTTCTGCACTCTCCAGTTTAATGACATCCTTCCAATAATTGGACAACCACAAATGCACACAATACTCCAGATGTATTTATCCAATTCCCTCGACAGTCACTTTCCCAAACATAATAACTGTGATTTTATTCATTAATTATAGCACTCCCTGACAGAACTACATCTTTCTCACACTCATTTACTTTTCTTTTTGCAAAACTTTTGAAACGAATGAAAATGTCACCCAAGAACTTCTGAAAACTCTTGTTCATTTTGGCTATTTGAATGTCTAAAATTGCTTTGTGATATTGCAAATGACGTTATTTATCTGAACTCCAGCTTCTGCTTTCACTTATCTAAAACTAGAGTTACATATTCCACAAATGTACAAAATGTGTTTAAATGTGCTCAATAATTTACATCCATTATAGCAGTCGGAAAAATTGTTCCAGAATTGTGACCTAGGAAATCAATCACTCGACAACAGCCATTAAGTAGCCTCCTCAACCTCTAATGAGTTGGAAGCACAAACATGAAATCTACCGCAGTCATTTTGGTGAAAATTGGTTTGAAGAGCACAAAAGGGATCCAATGCCTGTTTAGTAACAGTGGGACAGCTAATAAAACTGATGCTCACGGCTCTTGTGACCCAGGTTCAGTGCTGTCTGATGAGAGGTAATGAGAATTTATTATCACTACATAGGTACAATGTACGGATGCACCAAAAATCTCATTTGCTGCAGCCAAACAGGTCCATAGGATACACCAACTATTATAGTATCAATTAAAATATCACAAGAAGCAATGGAAACATAAATAGTAATTATAAAAGGATAGATAAATAATTATTCACAGTCGAGGTTCTCGCAAGAAAAATAAGTGACGTTTCAAATGTGCAGACAGGTCCCGCCATCGAGAACATCTACAGGGAATGCTGCCGTCAGAGACCAGTAGCAATCATCAGGGATCCGCATCACTCAGCACACGCTCTGTTCTTGCTGCTGTCATCAGGAAAGAGGTATAGGTGCCTCATGACTCGCACCACCAGGTTCAGGAATAGCTGCTACCCCTCCACCATCAGACTCCTCAACGACATGTTCAATCAAGAACTCATTTAGGGCTCGTGCACTTTATTGATTTTTTTTCTCTCTGTATTGTGCAGTTTGTTTACATTTCTTTATTTGTTTATATGTGTATGTTAAGTAGTTTCTTTTTGCCTGCAAGATAAAGAATCTCAGGGTTGTCTGACAATAAATCTGAAATCTGAGATTAGTTGGTGGTCCTGGAGTAATTTGGTGGTCATGGAGTAGTATAGTATAGTAGTTAACAAGTTGCTATCAAGAGCTATTGGAAAATAAAACTTCTTGAACCGAGAGGTGCTGGACATCAGGCTTCTGTACTTTCTGCCTGAAGGTAGCAGTGCAAAGAGATTATGACCGTGCTTACAGGGATCCTGTACGATGTCGACATTCACTACTTAAATAGGGCTCATAGAATCAAGTAAATCATTCCAAAATATTTATATGTATTTATTTGAAATTATATCTATGTATAAATATGATTAATATATGCAGTGCATTGTGTGTATATGTGTGTGCATGGTGCTCTGGAGAAATGACGTTTCGTCTGGCTGTATATGTATATCCAGATGATAATGCACTTAATCTAGTTGTCTGCCTTCTTGAGGCAGGGTATCACATGGATGTTTTCAATAGACAGGAGGTTGGTGCTTGCAATAGACTTGACTGTGAAGCAACCAGTCAGTAAATTTTCCACAGCACACCTGTAGAAGGTTCAATGAGGTATATGCTAATTTTCTTCAGACTTCATGGAAGGTAAACGTGTTGGTGTGCATCTGTGTGCAGTTTTCACATACTCAATGCCATCCTATGAGTGTCTCCCAGGTGCTCCAATTTCTTTCCACACCCCAAAGCCAGGCTGGTCAGTGGGTTAATTGCAAATTGCCACTGGATGGATGGTAGAATCAGGACTGTTGATGGAAATATGGAGAGAATAGGTTACAGGGAAAATAAGTATGGAAATGGAATTACCCTGACAGCTTGCATAGATTCAATTGATTCCTTCCATGTGGAAAGGAAATATGAATGCACCTTTACAATATTGTGGGGCCTTAAATGAACAAGAATAAACAGGTCTTCAAGATGTTTGACAAATTGCCTAAAAAGAGAATGTTTCATGTGTTGTCCAAGAGAGTAAGTGTTTAAAATATTCTTACCATGGAGGTACGTGGAATACTTCATCTTTAATCTACACAAGGCAATACCTACCACTGTTCCCCAAAACATTCCAGTCCAACCGCTCCACTCTTCTGGACAACTGGATACTATTCTAATGAATATACCCAACACACTTTCAATTCACTTGGTGTTTAAATGTTACATAGTACTATATTAAATAACTGGTGAGCTTAGCAAGGGATCTCTGGCATGAGGAATCATTATCTACTTCTCTCCAAATGCTAATGTTCATTGGAGATAATCATTGTTGACTGATACATCAAGTGTTCTCATGGCTTCCCTTGGTCTTCTAATAAAATTAAATCAAGTCTTTGATGGAACCAACAGGCCTACTTCGGAAAGTAAGTTTTTCAAAATCATCACCAGAACTGGATGGCAGAAGTTTCCTTCAGGATGTAATAGGAAATCTCTGAAACAGCAGGGGATGCTGACAGTCAGTAGGTCAGCAATCCTGATCATTCTCAATCTTAATCTCTAAAGTGAATCAAAGAATAGAAAACATACAACTCTACAGTCCTTTGGCCCATAGGTCTGGGCTAAGCATAATGTCCAAATCAAAATACAACACGACTGCTATTTTTCATTCTCTTCATTTTCATGTGTTTACCTTGAAGTCTCCTAAATGCCACTATTTTATCCGCTCCCACTACTGCCTCCCCAAATCATTGACTTGACCAGTAGGGAAACAAGGCTGATGAGAAAGGATTGCAATGAAAGGCAGAGTTAGACACCATCTAGTTACTCACAGGAATCAATGCCCAGTACATTGCAACTTAAAAGGATTCATGACAAATTCTCATTTTATTATATCTAACTTTACCCCAGATCCAATAAGATTCGTGTCATTGCTGTGCAATTGCTTAGCAAAAGGAGGTATAAGGTGCTCCTTCCATGTGATAGCCTCCAGGTCACGTGAAGCCATGGATTGCAGATGGTGGAGGGTTTTTACAAGCAGATTCTACAAATTGGAATTTGTGGTTGTAAAACTAAAAATACTGGGCAGATGGATCTGCTGATCAATGGCCAGGGTTACCTGTCCAGTGTGGACACTGCAACTGAAGAAACCACTTCAGTATTTTTCCCTCGTATAATCATGAGCTCAACATCGACCATGGTCTCAGCTCAAAGATGGAGCCTTCACCAAAGGAGAACAGGAGAGGCAACAACTACAATTCAGAGGGGCAGAGATCTTGACGGATGGAGAGACATGATTGCCCACGCCGAACGGCAAGGTACCTGAATGAATGAATGAACCCTATACTTTTTGTTTAAATTTTGAAGGACTTTGGGAATGTAATTTCTCAACTTATATATTTCCACTTAAGGGGATGTAATGTCATGGAAGTGAATAATTCATTGTCCTTCCAGTCACACTCCACCATCACAGGAGCATCAATTTAAAATAGTACATTACGTTCATGACTGTAATTATGAAGAGTTTAAAATAGATGGGGAAAGACATTTGGAAAAGGTTAGAGGAAGTAAGCATAATTGACTTACCATGAATTAACTAATGAACATTCGGTTATTCGTGATAGCTCTTCCACATGATGTGTGGTGTGCTCGATGGATCACAGAACTAAATCCCTAACTGAGATGATGAAAGAGCTGAGAACCCAATGCTCTTCCTTTACCAGCAGGCAAGTGTGAAATTCAGACTTAACTCTGGACTTTTCCCCCCCAGCTCGGTGGCTGCCAGCAGGGGTTTAAACACATTGCAAACAGCTGATGCCAAGTATCTGGGAATGGCATATGTTGTCATTGTAATTATAAGGGACACAGCGTGAGCGAGCTTTGAAGCAGATTTTTCTGCAATAGGGTGGTGATAGGAATCTGAGTTAAAAATTTGGAATCCAACCAAAAACTCTCGAGTACTATGAAATTTAGGTGCAGCACATAATCTATGCCAACGAGTGACTGCATCAAACACTGGCAAGTGCTCAGTTGGCATCCCTCTTGGGTTTGGTGCAGAACCACTGCGCACTAGGGAAGAAAATCTGCTCACTTTCATGTTGTTTTAACACTTCTTCGCTTGGGTGATTGAATCATAAGTTAAGCTGTTGGGAAGAAAAGATTTGGATCTGAATATTGAATTCTCATATGGGAGGAGGGGGATGAGGGGGGTGGTGCGAGGGGGAAAGAGGCATCAGAATTCTGCAGCCACATAGAGACGAGAAAACCCAGTGCAGTAATTGATCACATTCCAGATGCAAGAGAGAATCCTGCCTTGTGTCCTGTCTCACCACAACATTTGTAGGGAAGCACTGCAGGCAATTTGAAAATACATTTTTAAAAATTGCACACATTATTTCACTGCCTTCTGCTTGATTGGAGTTATTTATACCTGAAGGGGTGTCCTTGTTCCAAGAAGGCTGTGTTTCCCTGTCATCATATAAGACTGATTTCATCCCTCTGTTATTTTCTCCATTCTTTGGGTTACATTGCCCTCACATTTCTTGCAAAAAAAAATCTGCTGATGGGATCCTGAAACCAAAGAACATTACAACAAAAAGGCCCTTTATGGTCCTTCTAGTCTGTGCCAAACCATTTTTTCTTTCCTTGTCTCACTGACCTGCACCCAGTCCATAGCCCTCCATACCTCTCCCATCTATGTACCTGTCCAAATTCCTCTTAAATGTTAAAATTGAGTCTGTATTTACCACTTTAGCTTGCAGCTCATTCCACACTCCCATGCCCTCCTCTGTGTGAAGTTCCCTCTCATATTCCCCCTAAAATATTCCCCCTTCAGTCTTAACACATGTATTCTAGTTTGTATCTCACTCACCCTCAGTGGAAAAAGCCTTTCTACATTTACTGTCTATCCTCCTCCTAATTTTAAATACCTCTATCAAATCACCCCTCATTCTTCTACATTCAAGGGAAAAAAGTCGTAATCTGTTTAACCTTTTCCTGTAACTCAGTTCCTGAAGTCCGGGCAACATCCTAATAAATCTTCTCTGCACTCTTTCTATCTTATTGATATCTTTCCTGACCAATACTGAACACAATACTCCAAATTTGGCCTCACCAGTGTCTTATACAACTTTACCCTAACATCCAAACTCCTATACTCAATGATTTGATTTATGATGGCCAATATGCCAAAAGCTCTCTTGACAACCCTATCCACCTGTGACGTCACTTTCATGGAATTATGTATCCGCATTACCAGATCCCTCTGTCCTACCACAATCCTCAGTGCCCTACCATTTACCATGTATGTCCTTTCTTGGTTTGTCATTTCAAAATGCAACACCTCACACTTGTCTGCATTAAATTCCATCTGCCACTTTTCCAACTGGTCCAGATTCCTCTGCAAGCTTTGAAAACCTTCTTTGTTGTCCACACCAACTCCAATCTTAGTGTCATCTGCAAATGTGCTGATCCAATTTACCACATTATCATCCTGATCATTGATATAGATGACAAACAACAATGGTCCCAGCACTGATCCCTGAGGCACACTGTTAGTCACAGACCTGCAGTCAGAGAAGCAATCATCCACCATGACTCTCTGGCTTCTCCCATCCAGCCATTGTCAAATCCATTTTCACTACCTCATCATGAATACCTAGTGCCTGAACCTTTCTGACTAACCTCCCATGTGGGACCTTGTCAAAGGTCTTACTAAAGTCCATGAAGACAACATCCACAGCCTTTCTTTCATCAACTTCCCTCAAAAAAATCTATAAGGTGGGTTAAACATGACCTACCACGCACAAAATCATGTTGACTATCCCTAATCAGTTTCTGGCATTCCAAGTAATTGTATAGCTGATCTCTTAGAACACCTTCCAATAAGTTACCTACCACTGACATCAGGCTCACAGACCTATAATTTCCAGGATTACTTTTAGAGCCTTTTCTGAACAAAATCACAACATGAACTACCCTATAACCATCCACACACCTGTGGCTAAGGACATTTTAAATATTTCTGCCAGAGCCCGTGCAATTTTTTCACTAGCTTCCATCAAGGTCCAAGGGAACATCTTGTCAGGCCCTGGGGATTTATCCACTCTTATTTGCTTGAAGACAGCAAGCACTTCTTCCTCTTTAATCTGTATAGGTTCCATGACCTCACTGCTTGTTTTCCTTACTTTCCATGATTCTGTGCCCGTTTCCTAAGTGAATACTGATGAAAAAAAAACATTTAAGATCTCTTTTGGCTCCATAAAAAATCAACATATCTGACCTTCAGGAGATCAATTTTTCCCCTTACTATCCTTTTGCTCTTAATATACCTGTAGATACCCTTAGGATTTTCTTTTACATTGTCTACCAAAGTAATTTCATGTCTTCTTTTAGCCTTCCTGATTTCTTTCTTGAGTTTTTCTTGCATTTTATATACTCCTCAATTACCTCATTTGTTCCATGTTGCCTATAACCTCTATGCACCTCTCTCTTCTTCCAAACCAGATCCCCAAAATTCCCTATGTCTGTTAACCTTACCTTTAATTCTCATAGGAACATACAAACTCTGTACTCTTAAAATTTCACCTTTGAAGGTCCTCCATTCACCTTGCACATCCTTGCCTGAAAACAACTTATCCCAATCCAAACATTCTAGATCCTTTCTCATTTCCTCAAAATTGGCCTCTATTCAATTTAGAATCTCAACCCGAGGACCAGACCTATCCTTCTCCCATAATTAACTTGAAACTAAAGCCATTATGATCAATGGACCCAAAATATTCCCCTACATATACTTTTGTCACATGTCCTGTCTTGTTTCCTAAGAGGAGATCCAGTATTGTGCTCTCTCGAGTTGGTACATCTATCTATTGATTAAGAAAACTTTATTGCTAACTTTTGACAAACTCCAAGCCATCTAACCCTTTTACAGTTTGGGAATCCCTGTCAATATGTGGAAAATTAAAATCTCCTACTATCAGAACCTTATGTTTTCTGCAGCTGTCTGCTACCTCTACAGATTTGCTTCTCCAATTCTTGTAGACTATTGGGCATAGTCTTCAATACAACATCATGAATGTGATCATACATTTCCCATTCCTCAGTTCCACCCATATAGCCTCAGTAGATGAGCCCTTTGGTTTCTCCTGCTTGAGCACAGCTGTGATATTTTCCCTGACACTCCTTCCTCTTTCTTCCATCCCCCCCCCCATTCCATCATGTCTAAAGTAATAGAAGCACAAAACATGGATCTGCCAGTCCTACCCTTCCTGCAACAATGTCATAATTCCACGTGTCATTCCATGCTCTAAGCTCGTCTGCCTTTCCCACAATACTCCTTGCATTGAAATAGATGGACTTGAGAACATTTTCACCATGTACAACCTGTTGACTTCTAACGGTGCAAACAATTTTCACATCATCTTTTCCCTCCTCCACTCCTCTATCTACTCTGGCACTCTGGTTACCAAACCCCTGCAAATTTAATTTAAACCCTCCAGTGCAGCATTAGCAAACTTTCCCGCAAAGATATCAGTCCTCCTCCTGTTCAGAACAGGTCTCACCTGCCCTGGAAGTGATCCAATGCTCCATAAACCTGAAGCCCTCCCCCCTGTACCATGTCTTTAGTCACCTGTTAAGTTGCATTATCCTCCTCTTTCTAACCTCATTAGCACGTGACATGGGTAGCAATCCTGGGACCACAATCCTGGAGGTCCTGTCCTTCAACCTAGCGCCTAACTCCCTGTACTCTCCTTCAGGACCTCTTCACTCTTCCTACCCAAGTCATTGGTCCCTGTATGGGCCACAACATCTGGCTGCTCACCCTCCCTCCTGAGAATGCCATGAACTCGAACTGAGATATCTCAGACCTTGGCACAGAACCTCTCACCTGTCCCCCCATCACTACAGCTCGCCTTTTCTCCTCCCTTCCTTTCTTAGCCACAGGACCAAACTCTGTGCTGGAGACCTGATCGCCGTGACTTGTCCCTGGTAGGTCATCCTCCCAACAGTATCCAAAATGGTATACTTGTTATTGAGGGGAATGGCCACAAAGGTGTCCTGCACTGCCTAGCTGTTCCCTTTCCCTCTCCTGACTGACATAATCTACCCTGCCTCCTAGATGTGACAGTGTCCAGGTATCTCCTGCCTATCACCCCTTTGCCTTCTGAATGATCCAGAGTTCATCCAACTCCAGCTCCAATTCCTTAACTCTTCTTGTTGGGAGCTGCAGCTGGGTGCACTTATCGCAGATGAAGACATCAGAGATACTGCTGTCTTCCCTGACAACCCACATTCGGCAAGAAGAGCATTCCCCTGCCTTGCCTGCCATTCCCACTGTTTACGGCTAGAAGAAAAAAAATATGATATCTAAGATCTGCCCTTACCTGTACCTACCTGCTGAATCCTTTTTTTGTTCCTTGAATAAGGTGGCCCTTTCTTATTTCTACTCCTACTATCCCTTGCCTCTTATCTGTTCTTGCCAAAGCCTTTCCATTCTGACTCAGCCCACTCCATTGATGACCACTCCCTTGCACTGTAAGAAACATCTGTAACTCACAGCTCATTGCCACCTTCTCAAGGAGGACAGGCAGCCTTAACATCCCCTCTGCCAATTAATTAACAAAAGATGTAGTATAAATGAAGGGGTGAGAAATTATTTTTCCCTTCAGACAGAAACAATTATTTCTGATGTGAGCTCAACATTAACTTACAATAAATATCCTGCCTGTGACCGCAGATGTATTTAATATTTCCTTACATTTGGCTCATCAAGTCCATGTCTGCTCTCAGGGCAATCCAATCAATCCCATTCCCCTGGACATGACGTTCAATTCCACATCATTTGCTTCCCCTATTGCACACTTACACCAGGGTTCATTTATAGTTGCCAATTAATTTGCCAACCAGCTCAACTTAGGGAGCACCGATGGAATTCCATGGAGAAGTGAGGAAAATAAGCAAACTCTACACAGGCAAACCATACCAGAGATTGGGATAGAACCATGGGTCACTGGAGCTGGAGTGTGTCAAGTAAACTCTAAAGATTATCAGTGAAAAGGTCTGATTAACATAATCTACATGATAATTATTCCGACTTGGCCATCCAACCTGCCAGAGGTATCTCTGAGTAGACACAGTGAGTTCCATGGATTAGTTTAGGATGGAAAGCATGGTTTTAAATATCAGTATAAAAAGCTCAGGCCTTTCAAGTGTGACATTTAGGAATAGAGAGGGGGGGGTGGGGGAGAAGGGGGGAGAGAGAGAGACAGAGAGACAGACAGACAGAGAGAGAGGGGAATTTAGGAAAAATGGCCAAATGTTGAACCATCATTAGAGGGAATGAGAGTGAGAAGCAGTGAGGGTGATGGAGCTAAATGGTCTAAGAGTAGATGTCTCCTGGACTGGATGGAATGCACCCTTGTGTTCTAAAGGAGGTAGCTGTAGAAAACGTGGAAGCATTGGTAATGATCTTCCAGAATTCTGGCATGGTTTTGGTGGACTGGAGGAGTACGAATGTCACTTCACTGTTTTTACAGCAGATTGTCAAGGATGAAGTTATGAAATACTTGGAGGTGCATTAAAAGATAGGCCCAAGTCAGCATGGTTTTCTTAAAGGAAAATCAACCTGACAAACTTACTACAATATTTTGAAGAGGTCACAAGTAGGTTAGACAAGGGGAGAGGCAGTGGATGGACTTTCAAAAGGTCCTTGACAAAGTGTCACACGTAAGGCTGCTAAACAAGATAAGAGCCCATGAAATTACAGGAAGGCTATTCGCATGGTTCAGAGAGTTGGAACAAAGAGATCCTATTCCGATTGGCTACTGGTTACCATTGTTGTATATAAATGATTATGGATATGGAAAGATGGCTTTGTAGCTATTTGCAGATGATACCAAAATAGCTGCTAGGGAGGGTAGTGCTGAGGATACCAAAAGGCTGCAGAGGGCTTTGGATAGATTAGGAAAATGGGCAAAGAGATGACAGATGAAATACAATGTTGGAAAGTGCACAGCCATGCACTTTGGTAGAAGAATTAGATGGGCAGACTATTATTTAGATGGAGAGAAAATTCAAAATTACGAAATGCAAAGGGACTTGGGAGTCCTCATACAGGACACCCTAAATGTTAACCTCTAGTTTGAGTTGGTAGTGCAATAGATGAATGCAATGTTGGGATTTATTAGTAGAGGAATAGCTTATAAGAACAAGGATGTAATGTTCAGGCTCTAAAAAGCACCAGTGAGACCTCACTTGGAGTACTGTGTACAGTTTTGGGCATCTTATTTGAGAAATGATCTGGTGGCATTGAAGAGGGTTCAGAGAAGATTTACCAGAATGATACCAGGAATGATAGGGTTAGCATATGAGGAATGATTATCGGCTCTCGGACTGCCCTCGTTGGAGTACAGAAAGATGAAGGAGGAAGCTCATGGAACCATTTCGAATGCTGAAAGGCCTGTAGAGTGTAGATGAGGCAAGAATATTTGCATGGTAGGGGAATTTAGGACAAGAGGGCATAACATCAGGATAAAAGGGAATCAATTTAAAACAAGAGATATGGAAAAATTTCTTTACTCAGAGGGTTGTGTGTCTGTGGAACTTGTGACCACGGGCGGCTGTGGGAGCGAGGTCACTGGGTGTACTTAAGACAGAAATTGACAGTTATTTGATTAGTCAGGGCAGGGGGGCAGGGCTGAATGGGAGGGTGGATCAGCTCATGATAAGAATTGCGGAGCAAATTCGATGGGCCAATGGGCCTACTTCTGCTTCTATATCTTGTTATCTTCTGATCATTTTCAAATTTTAATCTTAAACCATATTTTAGTATCTTCACCCTGTTATTTTATTTCTTCCTTTTGTTGTCAAATGGCATATATTTTAAGAAACCTGTTTTTAAATATATGAGTATTATTCCAAAACACTGCATTTATTTGTGATTTATGTTCTAACTTCATGTAGAAGATGGGCCCTATTTACATTACTGTCTGAGCAAAAGGATTGAAGGGTGTCCAGATTTTAACTGTTGGATCTTTGTCAAACTAATTGTGAGTTGGTATAATGAAACATTGGTTGATTTGCCAAAGTATTAAGTAGAAATATTTTAGCTTAAGTAATTGATATAATGATGAACTCATTCAAAATATAATAAACTAGATTAGCATGAACATAATACATCAGCAATAATGGTGAAGTTCTCACAGCCAATTCAAAATTCTTCTGAAAGCTTTAACAGTTAAATTGAATTCTATTCGGAAATTAGCTTTAACGGTTCCTTCTTATTCAAGAAGTATTTCAAGGTAATTTTCCGAGTATGTGGTGATTATGGGGGACTTCCAACTACTTACAGATATTGGAAAATGACAATCAATGTTTGAATCTGAGGAAATCATCCCCAATATTTATATATCTTTATGTATTATTGCATTATTATGCTGTGTGTGTGTGTGTGTGTGTGTGTGTGTGTGTGTGTGTGTGTGAGTGTGTGAAAGAGAGTGTATGCACGCACACACACGCTGTGCTCCAGAGAAATGCTGTTTTGTCAGGCTCTACAGAGACAGTCAGATGATAACAAACTTGAACTTGAATAGGCTGGTGATAGAAAATGAGTTTTTTTTGATAAGTTAATGGGTATTGTTAGGTCTGCTTTGTTCATGAATGAGTGAGACAAACACCAGGCTGAGTCGAAATCAGGGTTCTTTGTTCTTTATTACCGGATTGTAACACTTGCGACTAACCATGTTAGTCGGAGAATGCATTCTGCCGTTATCAGCAAAATGGTGATTTTTTATACCCTTGGATACATGCTTAGAACATCATCATATCATTACTTGTCCAATGACTAAAACTGTTGCTATCCTTTCCCTGCTAGCTTCCTGCCTCTCAATCCATCAATGTCTCTCTTATCTTGTAAGTACAAGGATGCATTCACATCTTGTTACAGCCCTGTACAGGGTAACTCCTTACACATTCCCATCTCATGATGTTTTACCTTACAATATTTAAAGATAAGCTCTCAGACCGATCCTCCATCAGGCACAACCATCACCTGTTATTGACCCAACTCCTCCAAAATAAAATGCGACAAATGAGCAGTAAATTGTTTAACAAAATTACACAGTGACTGAATCCTCGATTATGAACAAGTGAGAAAATTTCAGCATGTAATAGGTTGCAGGATAACTTTGGACCAAATGAATTTAGACAGCCATCTTCTCCTAAGATACTACAGTTATTTCAACAGCTCTACAAACTTAACAACTCACATTCAATTAGCAAGACAAATGACCTTGATTTCTGAGGTCATACATAGGAAACATCCTAATTAACCTTTGAGCAACTGGCATTGATGGGGTTTTACTGTGCTAAAGTTCATCATTTTTATGTGCTTTAGCTAATTCATTCACATGAGGTTGGTTTGGATCTTCCAGTGGCACCTTCTTTCTGATTCAAGCATTACCAGATTAGCAGCTTGAGAACTAATGATGCACAGCTACATACTGCGTAACTCTCAACAATCCAATGGAAATACATAGCATTTTGAAGAGAAAATCCACCATGACGCCATCTACGCTCTTCACAGGTATTTACTGACATCAGTGCTTCTCTTTGCCAGTACCCCAAATGTACTTTTGAGCAATTCATGAAGTTATTTACTCTTTGTAATTCATGGCATTTATCAACGGGTGGTTACAGGAGTGGGGAGACAGTGGGGAAGGTAGCTGCATCACAGGGTGCAGCCTGATCCTCAACCACACATCATCTCTGCACAGAATTTCAGGCAACTCTTTGCTAGCCTTTGAGTGGCACGCAAAAGCAATTTTTCCACTGTATCTTAGTACACATGACAATAGTAAATGAATCTAAGGAAGTGTGGACTTGGGGCCAAAGATCTGCCCATGAAACCATTTCATTTTCTAGGCAACTTAAAGCCACTGATCTCTCTCTTGATGGGATGACTCTGAATTTAACTTAAGTTTATCATTTCTGATGACGTGCAGATTCCCTGCTTCTGCTTTTTTTAATTATTATTATCCACGAACACTTCAGCTTCTCCCATTTACACATCCTCCAGATTGATGGTCAGGTTCTAGACTTACTCTATGAAAGAGAGAAGAATATTTCAAAAGTCCAAAAAAGTTCAGAAATTCAGATTTATTGCCAGGGTACATACATGTCATCACATACAACACTGCGATTCTTTTTTCCGGTGGGCCAGGCAAATATTTCTACTTACTGGCAGTGCAAAACCACTGTACTCAAAAGAGAGAAATGTAAACAAAGAAAGACATTTAAATAAAGATTCAAGATTCCTTTATTGTCATGTAATAAAACAGGTGTAATATTACACTAAATTGACTTTAGTCTGCTGTAAGACATACAGATTCGCTATCAGCAGAAATTGCCAGGCATCTCTTACAGTTAGAAAAGAAAAGCAAAAGAGAGTACCCCCCCCCCCCCTCCCAAGTCACCGAGTATCCGTAGATTCACCTCTAGCACTCCCACATCCTCTGCAGCTACACAGACACCAGTCCAAACCAACGGCAGCCTGAGCTCCAAATCCGAACCTCTGAGATGAAGCCTTCAGCAGCCTAAATGCCCTCTCGCATCCTGGTACCTCTTCAGCCAGTCTCCAGCAGTCAGCAGCCTGGTATGAGTACACTGACTGCAGTCGCCATCAGCCCCCTGCCTGCCTGGGTACCTCGCTTTGAATCACTATCAGCCTACCGCCTGCGTGTTCTTCAGCCGCAAAGCCCCTCACTTGTGTGCCGCCATGGTCAGCATCCCATGAGTTGTATCCTCTGCCTCTCCATTTCAAATAGACGGGGGGGGGGGGGTGGTCTTCCCATTATCTGGTGCCTTGCGCTAGTCCCCTGCTTCCCCGGACTCTGCAGCCCCTCGAGGCTGCTGCCAAACATAGGCACTGTTATCTTGGGCCCAGATGCCATGGTTGCAGGATTTTAAAATAAACTGTCAGCTGCTTTAACAGGCGTTTAAAGCCTGTATGGATCCATTGGTATTTGGACAGGGCAGTGGAATTCTATAGAGAAGCCCTCTGTCTCCTCTCCTCACTAGCTGCGAGTCCACCCCTGTGGCATTGCTGGTTTTATAGCAGATTCGGTAGTATCGCCATTTTTTTAAAGTTTAGTTTATAGAAAATGAATATTCAATAACAAATAATGTGCAAATTAAGAGTCCTTAAATGAGTCTCTGAATGAGTTTGTTGTTCAGAAATTTGATGGTGGAGGTGTAGTAACTGTTCCTGAACCTGATGGTACAAATCTAATGTCACCTCTATTTCTTTTCTGATGACAGCAGAGAGAACAGAGCAGGCCCTGGGTGGTGGGGATTCTTGATGATTGCTGTTCAATCCAGATTCTTTTGATGGTAGGGAGAGGTTTGCATGTGATGTACTGTGCTGTGCCCACTATCTTTTGCAGGACTTTCTGCTCGGAGGTACTGGTGCACTCATACCAGGCCGTGATGCAGTCGGTCAGCATATCTGTAGAACTTTGCCAAGGTTTCCGATGTCATACCAAGCCTCCGTAAACATCTTAAGAAATAGAGGTGCTGATGTGCTTTCTTCATGATGGGATTCATGTGTTGGGTCCAGGCAAGGTCCTCCTAGATAGTGACTCCCAGGAATTTAAATTTGGTCACCCTCTCCACCTCTGATCCCCCAATGATCACTGGATCGTACACATCTGGCTTTCCTTTCCTGAAGTCAACAATCAGCTCCTTAGTTTTGGTGACATCGAGTGCAAGGTTGTTGTTAGTGCACCATTCAGCCAAGTTTTCAATCTCTCTCCTGTATGCTGGCTCATGCCCCTATTACATAACCAATTGCCATGACATCATCAGCTGATTTTTCAATGGTGTTTTTGTTGTACGGAGCCATAGGTGTATTGTGGGTAAATCAGGGGGCTTGGTGCTCCCATTCTAATGCAGATTATGGAGGAGAAGGTCTCACCAATCCTCACTGATTGTGGACTTTAGGTGGGGAAATCCAGGATCCAATTATACAGTAGGGTTTTGAGTCCTAAGTCTTGCTGATCAGTGTTGAAGAGATGATAATGTTGAATGTAGTTGATAGAGAGCATCCTGATGTATATGTCTTTGCTGTCCAGGTGTTCATAGACTTTGTGTAGAGCCAGTGAGATGACATCTGCTCTAGATCTGTTGCTGTTGTAGGTAAATTGGATTAGATCCTTGTCAGCACTCAGACAAGAGCTGATATGCTTCAACACCTACCTCTGAAAACACTCCATCTCTTTGATGTGACTGCCACTAGTCGGTTCTCATTTAGGCAGGTTACCACACTCTTCTTAGGCACCAGTATAATTGAGGCCTGTTTGAAACAAGTGTGTACCACCCCCTGCTGGAGTGAGATTTTGACAAAATCGATGAATACATGAGCAAGTTGGTCAGCACAGGTGTTCAGTTCCTGACCAGATATTCTTTCCTTGGAACCCGAAGGCAGCCCACATGTCATCTTCAGATACTTCCTTGTTCTGATGGTCAAATCAGGCATAGAAGGCATTGAGCTCAACTTGGAGTGAAGCTTTACTGTCTCCTACTGCACTGGATTTGGTTTTGTAGCAAGTTGTGACATTGAGGCCCTGCCACAGCAGTCGGGTATCCACCATTGTTTCCATTTTAGTCCAAAATTTCCCAGGAAATTCTCATAGATCATACCTGCTCCTTGTGCAGTGTTCAGGATCTCCAGGCATAAATGCCTATGATCTAGCTCTCAGAAGGTTTCAGATTTTGTTGTTTTTTCGGGGCTCCTGGTTATGGAAAACCTAAATAATTTGGTGGAACAACTGCTGTTTTGATAAAGTTTGTAACAACTCTATTGTAATCATTCAGATCCTCAGCTGAATTCTTGAACACTGCCCAATCCACTGATTCAAGCCTCTTCAGCCTCCCATGACCACCTTCTGGCTATTCTGATCTCTGGACCCTCTCTTTATAAGCTCTCTCTGTATTCAGAGAGAAGGAGGACAACCAGGTGATTCAACTTCCAAAAATGTGGTCTTAGGAAAGATTGGTAGGCCTTCCTTATCTTGGTGTAGCAGTGATCAAGTGTGCTGAAACCTCTGGTATAGTAGGTTACAAGCTGATGGTAGTGTTTTCTTGACATAGGCCTGGTTAAAGTCACTGACTGTGATTTGTAATACATCAGGCTGGGCCGATTCCTTATCGCTGACCACATCATGCAGCTCCACATGCCTGTTTGTAATCGGCTACAGGAGGGATATAAACTCCAGTGAGAATTACTGATGAGAACTCTTGGGATAGATAGAAGAGTCTGCATTTAATCGGGATTTGCTTTAAGGCAGCGGAGCAGGAGATTGGCATGACCCCAACTGTGGTAAACCACTGTTGCATGTATTTGTCAGGTCAGGCACACCCATTGGGCAGCTGTACCTGTGCCCCCTCCAACATGCTCCTGTATAAAAGTGACTGTTCCACAGCTCCCTCCTCAGTGCAGGGCAGTCAAGCAGTATGGATGTGCCTTTGTTCTTTAGTGAATAAAAGCCTATTGGTTTCTCAACCTCAGTCTTTGAGTAATTGATAGTACATCACCAATGTCCATGCATCAGATTATATTAACTAAAACGTACACACCATTCCCTCTCTCTTTGCCAGAATCCAAGTTTGCCAGTCATTGGAGAATAATTTCCTTTTTCTCTGACTTTATTTTTAATTGTTACTTGTCGATAATTAATAGCTGCAGTGACTCAGATGGGGGACAGAAAGCTTCGGTCAGGGATGCTATAATAAAATCCACAAGTATTGCAAAGAAGCAAATGTAGTCAGTTGGAGGGTTTGAATGTAAGGAGTATTAGGAATAAAGGGGATGAATCTCGAGCACGGGTCAGTAATTGGAATTACAATGTTGTGGTTGTTACAGAGACTTGGCTAATGCAAGGACAGGATTGTCCAATGCAGGTACCAAGATTTAGATGTATTAAAAGGGAGGTAAAGGAGGTGGGGGTGGGGGGGGGGGGTGGTGGAGTAGCAATACTGGTCAGGGATAGTGTCACAGCTACAGAAAGAGAGGACGCTGTATAGGGAGTGTCTTACTGAGTCTTGTGGCAGGAAGTCAGAAATAGGAAGGGAGCAATGGTCTATAGACCACCAAATAGCCTTCAGGACACTGAGGAGCAGATATGTAGACAGATTTTGGAATAGTGCGGGAATAACACAATTGTTGTTATGGGAGACTTCAACTTCCCAAATGTTGACTGGCACCTCTTTACTCCAAGAGGAATTGGTCAGGTGTGTCCAAGAAGGATTCCTGACACTGCCAACTAGATGAAGGGCAATACTGGTAATGAACCTGGTCAGGTGATGGGCCTTTCAATGGGGTGCATTTCGGTGATAGAGACCATCTCTGAGCTTTAGCATAACTATAAAAGCAGACAAAATGGAAATGTGATTTCCATTGGGGAAGGGAGAATTGCGAGGGGATGAGGCAGGAATTAGGTAGAGCAAATTTGGAACAGATGTTCCAGAAGTAATGTGGAGGATGTTTAGGGTCCACTTGCACAGGGTTCTGGATAGGTTTGTCCCACTGAAACAGGGTCAAGATGATAGGAAAAGGGAACCATGGTTGACAAAACAGGTGAGGCAGCTGGTCGAGAAGAAGAAAAAGGAAGCATATATTAGATTTAGGAAGCAAAAAACAGAAGGAGCTCATGAGAATTATATGATAACCAGGAAGGAAACTAAGAAAGAAGAGCTAAAATGGGGCATGAGAAGGCCTTGGCAAGTACGATTACGGAAAACTCTAAGGCATTTTATGCATATGTGAAGAACTGACGAGAGTAAATTTAGGGCCACTTAAGGAGAAAGAGACAACATGTGCTTGGAGGTAGAGGAGGTTGGGGACTTCCTAGATGAATACTTTGCTTCAGTAAAGGACAAAGGACCTTGGTCAAGGTGATGTCAGAATAGACCTGGACAAAGAAGTAGAGGAATGGGTCAGTAAGTTTGCTGATAATATGAAGGTTGGAGGTGTTTGTAGCGCTATCAATTAAACCCGATAGACCAGAAGTCGAGTTTAATAGGCTTTAATCACTATGAACTTACAGGCATATCTTACTTGCTGTTGGCCTGATTCCAAGGCAGTACTGAGGGAGGGGATACAGCGGTACCACCTTTATTAGGAATCCTGAAGAGGGAGGAGTTATTGTATTAGAAGCAGGCCAACCAGTACAATGCATGTATTACAGTGTTCCACCATTGTGTTGTGATTAGTCTTGAAGGATGTCGTAGATTACAATAGAATATAGACAGGATGCAGAGTTGGGTGGAAAAGTGGCAGATAGAGTTCAGCGAGTTTCTTCCCTCCTATTATCAAACTTAAATGGACTTTCCACTCTAAAAGATTACGTCATTGTACCGTTTTAACTGTACCTTTCTTCACCCATTGCACTTTGACTCTAACACTGCACCCTGGTTTCCTGTAAAAACTACATCCTGTACTTTTGTTTTTTCCTTCCATCTACCAGCTGTACTTAAGTGTGGATTGGTTTGTTGGATAGCAGACAAGACAAAGCTTTTCACTTTATGTCGGTATGTGTGAAAATCAACAATGCAATTCACTTCAATTTCATGAATGCTGATCGCCACTCCGATCCAGTAATTCCCTGATGTAAGACCCCCCAACTGAAGCAGAGAACATAAGAAATAGGAGCGATCCAGCCTGTCAAGCTTGCTCCGGCATTCAATAAGAGCATGGCTGATCAATTAATCTACAAACTCCATACGTTTAAGGGTGGGAGGAAACGCATGCAAACACACAGGGGGAGGCAATGCACAATCTCATTACAAAACAGCAACGGATTCGATCCAGGTCTCTGGCACTGTAATAATGCTGTGTTAACCTTGCCAACCCCCCACCCCCCCCCCCCACCGCAATAAAACCCAAACCAGGCCAAGAAGGCACGGTGTCAATTTACCAAACTTTGCCCGTTGGATGAACTATTAACTAGACTAGAAACTAAGGTCTAGGGAGGTTTATATCAATTTGCTGCTGAGAGCACCAGTCCTTGCCAGGATAGAGTTCTGCAGGACAAAATTCAGGGACATCAACTTCAGCCTTGCACCAGGTCCATCATAAATGTGTTTTCCCACCACCTGAAGCCAAAGTGTTACACTGGACAATAAATTTTTCAAAAGGTTTGCTTCCTGAATCAAAAAATTGGGGATTATGACAGACAACTTCAAGCTGAACACAAAGATAATGTCAGATTTGATGCATCTCCTGCCAGTTCACTGCTGCTTTCTCCTCTGCTCTGATGGCCAGATCTTTCATTCACCCTGATCCCATTTCCATGAGTGCTGAAAACACCACTGCAGATTCTGCTCTTGCAAATGAGGATTCCTCACACAACTTTGATCTTTCAATGGCAACCCCACTGATCAGGCTTGATCAGGGCTCCAGCAGCTAGCCCTCTTCCCAGCATCGCCAACCCTTCCAGCTGAACATGTTTACCTCATGCAATGGCAAAAACTAAGGCAGGGGGCATTCGGCTTATAGAGCTGCCTTTGAGTTGAAAATATTGCTCAGCCTCTTTCCTGATGGCAGCAGCGAGAACAGAGAATGTGCTGGGTGGTGTGGGTCTTTGCTGATCGCTGCTGCAATCTACGAGTTAAAGTACATCTGTCATTTTCCCAAAGCTTTCTTCTTCATCCAATAAATCTGAAATCTGAATTTCTTTTAACAGTATTAATTGTATCTGAATTCACCACCTTCTCCACTAGAACATTGCAGATAACAACCACTCTCTGTGTAAAAAGCTTATCCCACTTTTCCCTTTAAAGTCCTTCCACCTTAAACTTATGCCCTCTTGTTTTTGATATCGCTGTCATGAAATAAAAATGACTTTCACTATCTAGCCTGTCTCTGCCTCTCATAATCTTACATTCCTGCATCAGGTCCCTCCCCAGGCTTGTTTGCTCCAGCAAACACAAGCAGACGAGCACCGTCGATCCAAACTCTCCCTGTAACGAAAATCCTCCATTCCAGGCAACATCCTGGCAAACATCCTTTCACACCTGACACAATTTTGGGCATAATGCACAGGGAGTTACGGGAGAGGAAGATGCGTTCACCATTTCCTTTTTTTCCAAATCAATGCTTTATTTGCAATTGCATAATAACAGAAAATGCTGGGGGCAATCGGTTCAGGCAGCATTTGTACAAAGACGAGCAGAGTTAATGTTTCACATCAACCCTGAAAGGTTAACGTGTTTCGCTTTTTGCAGATATAAATGAAAAATTTTAAAATTTAATTTTAGACATACAGCACAGTAACAGGCCATCTCAGCTCACAAGCCTGTGCTGTCCAATTACACCTACAGACCTGTTCGTTTGGAAAGGTTGGAGGAAACCGAAGAACCTGGAGGAAACCCACGCAGTCACGGGGAGATCGTACAAATTCCTTAAAGACAGCACATATTTAAACCTGGGTCGCTGGCAATGAAACTGTGTTGTGCTAACTGCTACACTAACCGTGCCACCCAGATACTTCCGGACTGCTTAGAGTTTTTATATCCATTTGTTTTATTTCAGATTTCCGGTAGTATTTAGTATTCTGGAGTATTTTCGCTTCATTCACAAACTTTCCTGGGAATGGAGATTGAAGGGTGAAGAACTGAGTTACAGCTTGTTAACTGGACACAATCAGACTGGATTCTGTAAGGATAATGCTTTAATTGCAAAGAGACCACCCAATACAATGCCATACTTGTCCTAAAACTGAATACTAAGCTGAGAAAGGACAGCCTAACTAAAGTAGCACGATTTAGCACAATTATTTGACCTTCAGGTTAAGGGGAATATAAGGGCCAATCAAATCAAATTCAATTAAAGCAGTTGTAAGCAAAAACTAATCAGAGCTTCACTCTGTTTTAACCCAGTAAATTGGCATTGTTATAGCTGCATGAACATAATGCATTTTGGCAAACTATATTTGCTATATTTGATGCTTTCTCAGCTTGCCTGCACTAAAAAAATTCAGGTAGTGTTTGTTTACAAGCAAATAATACACACAGGTGTTCTATGATTCTTGTGAAGCATCAAGTTTTGGTTTCTTTTGTGCTTCTCTCCTACCGACGATATAAAAACATTAAAAAAAAATTGATGTTTATGTGAGATGCAAGGAGAGCAAGACTTTTACTTAAATGTGCCATGCTCCATTGAAAGCATGGATCATGTAGCTTTCTAAATTCATTCCAGGTCCTCGGTGTACACGGCACACATTCACATGGAGGCCTCTGGACAAGCAGAATGATTTCTAATATCTTGCTGTGAGATTAATCCAAATTCACATAGACACGCGTGGCACAGATACCTAAACGACGTTTTGTGCCTGAGCCCTCCGTTAAGGAATTAGTAAAATGCAGGAAAGCACCTGAATAAAGTGGTGGGGGAAGGGGTGTCTGGGTACTCTCTCCCTTCCCTGTCTCCTTTCGTACAGACATGATAAATGCTTACCTCTCCTGTTATGAGCCCAGAGGACCCCAAAACCCAGCAGCAATACATATTCACCAAGACAAATGGTTACTTAAACAAAAGTTGCTTTTAATTATCTTTAAACGTGAAAACAGAATCACACTTTAACTTAACTAACCTAACTTAACCCCCTTCTAATTCTAAATGTTCGTGTATGTAATGTGTGTGTAAGTTCAGAAAAATTCTTTGATTCGCAGTCCAATCTCACTTCTCATTCCTCCAAGTTCACTGGTTGCAGGCAATTCTTACACTGTGCACAGAATTTAACATTTATAAAGTTCACCAGGCTTTGGTGCTTGAAAGGTAAATGGTTACTGTTCAGGAAGGTTCTTGTCGGTTTTCAGAGAGAGATTTGTTGTTCCAGGACACCCACAACTGATTTACGTCCATCAGCCACTTCAGTGTCTTGCTGATAAAACTTGCCCCCTTAGGATTCTCCAGATGATAACCTCTTTTTTTCAGGTCACCACAGAGTGCCTTTTTGTTTCTCTAATTCCAAGTGAAACATTAGACAGCCAGTCCTCTCCTCTTGTATGAACCACAAGGGCTTTGACCAGGCCATTTTCCAAATGGCTTTCCACAAGCTTTCCAGCTGCTTCTGCTGGCTGTAACACTGTGCAAGTGATCTCTCTCTCTCTCTCTCTCTCTCTCTCTCTCTCTCTCTCTCTCTCTCTCTCTCTCTCTCTCTCTCCCTGAGAGAAAGCCTGTTTTACTCTCTCTGCTTGCAAAATCACATGACCCACTTAGAACAACAAGTTCTCTTCCAGACAATCTGCAGCTCCAACAAGATCTTTCATCTGTTGCATTTTATAAACAACAATCTATTAGTGAAGTCTCTTGAGCATTCTCCAAAGCTCTTGCAAAAGCTGTGGAGCCATATGTCTAGCAGAGCTCCAGTATTTTAAATAAGATCTGTTTTAAAGTGTTTTTTATGTAACCTACTCTAATAAACCTTTCCCCAATTTATCTCCCAAAAACATATCTATATACTGTAACATTCCTCTTATCATATCAAATTAACACCTTTTGTTAGTCTGGATTTCTACCCCAGTCAGCATTGTCTGAATTCTGAGATTTTCTGAGACTTCCTGCTTCTGGTTCATTCTGCTTATTCCCTGAAGACGGCATCAGGTCTGGAACATTGCCAATTTATACGGCATCAGGTCTGGAACATTGCCAATTTATCTTTGATTTTTATGGATGCTGAAAAGACCGGCCGAATTCCTCTAGCATTTTGGTGTCTTTTTATTACAATCAAAGCATCTGCAGACTTTCATGTTTCACTCTTTAACATCAAATTCTCCAGTTTCTGTTATCCCCCTCCCCATCTCTCTCTCCCTCCCTCTCTTCCCTTATCCCTCTGTCCCCTTTCAAACTCCCTATTCCCTCCCCCATCACTTCCGAGCTTTTTTTCTCTTCTGTCCTCCCAACCAGTGGCATTGCTTTGAGGGGAGAGGGAGTGCAGAGCAAATTTTTCCAAAGTGACATCTCCCCTCCTCCCCCCCCCGCCCCCTAGTCTGATGCTGCCACGACCCCCAGTCTGACGCCACCGAAAGATCAGTGCAGTTCACCATTCAACCACTGACTCACCATCTGGTATATGTCATGATGCCTTTTTTATGTGTACACTTCCCCTAACTTTAGAATCTGGCTATGCCCCTGCTCCCACCCATATCCACTTATTGCCTGTGGGTCTGTGCTTGGCCCCCCTCTGCCCCCCCCCCCCCCACTGTTTTATTCAGATGCCTGCCTGCTTTCTGCTCATACCTTGACAAAGGGCTCAGGACCGAAACATTGGTTATGTATCTTTGCCATAAAGAACACTGCATGAGCTGCTGAGTTTCCCCAGCATATCTGTGAATTAACCATCTCACTATGAATATCCTTTAGGTTGCCATCTCCAGACTTTGATCCGACTGCGTCTCCAGATAATCCATCCCTCAAGGTTGCAACCACCGCTCACTCCTGATTCCCCATCCAGGTGGGAAAGTCATACCTTTGCTGAAGGTCCCACCTTCACTCCTCACTGAGATTCTCTTCCCAACCCCTATGACACTCCTTCTCCCCTTCCCCACCAGCAAATCTGCAAGCTTCCTGTTTTCCCTTTCTACCTGTGCAGCTCACACAGAATACTGAGTTTGCATGTGCCTTGCAGCAGTCACTCCATTGAGCCTTGTACAAAATAGAATCTTGCTGTGGGAAGCCAACCCATATAAATTGGTTAGCTCCATGCCGACTGAAAGATTGACTCACTTTCTGAAGCAAAGGGAATAATATCTTGGCCAACATGTTAGAAATATAAAGTGGCTCAAGTAGTTAGTAGCCAAGGTTGAGGCATAAAACAATCTACAAAACCTAATATGATGTACACATACATCATCATGTGCCACATACCATAGTGGGACAGGGGTGACAGCCCCTCCTCATGAGACAGGAAACCACAGCAGCGCCTACTGTGATGCATTGTGGTAGCAGCAAGCAGACACAAAACACAAAAGACGGTACTACAGGCTTTATTCTGCTAAAAGTCTGTACACCCCAGTTTCGGCTGTGGTGGCTCCCGAGTGACTGGCTCTGGAGGGGCTGGCTCAAGCTTATATTCGGGTCGGCTGATTGACAGCCGGCCAGGTGGAGTCAGCCCCAAGGTGGTCCTTCTGCAGGTACAGAGATCGCCCCCTGTAGGCTAGTGGTCGTATCACTGCACCTACACTTCCTAAAGAGATTGAGGAGGGGCAAGGCTACCTCCCTCCATCTCAAAACATTTGGCAGGAGCACAACTGAGTGTCTTGCCCAGTTTCATCATTGTGTGGGACGGTAGCTGCAAAACACCGGACTGGAAGTCAATACAGAGGATCATCAAAACGGCCGAGAATATCACTTAACTCTATTGATGACGTTCTCCAGAAATGTTACTTTAATAGGAGCCAAAGAATTATTCAGGACCCTTTCCATCCAGCTCACAGTATCTTTGATCCACTGCCATCAAGAAGGAGGTACAATAGCATTAAAATCAGGACTGCCAGGCTGAAAAAATGTTTTTTTCCTACATGCTCTGAGATGGATGAACGGTATCCTGCAACCGAGGAAATATTTATATATTTTAAATTATATCTGCATGTAGGTATATGATTGTAATGTCCTGATGGCATTTGTATATATCTGGAATCTGGAAAATCTGATTGACCCAATCTCCGAGCAGTCCGGATTTTAGGACTTTAACTGCATGTAATTGAATGTTTCCACTTGGTAGTGACAGCAGGGATCATTGTACTTACAAGGTTTTGCTCTTTGGCAGTTGCCATTTTAGTTCATCTCCATAGAGGCTACGTTTGTAGACATGTGCACCAAGCATACTTGAGGAAAAGAACTAAACCTCCTAAAGGATGAAACAGCCTCTACTTATTCTGCATGGTGAGGTTGGATATATTAGAGACAGGAACATTCTTTCCAGTCAGGCAGGACCAAAGAAGAAGAAAAATTCTTGGAAAGGAAGTGGGGTGGAGGGGAGTGGGTGGCTGGTGGTGTGTCAGAGGGAAGGAGGAATGTCCAACAACTGTCTGCTTTAATAAAAGAATAAGGAAAGGTAAATGGCCACAACATTACGCTTGATTGGAACATGCGATTCTCCGACCCAGAGATGGGAGGAATATTGTGAGATACTGTCACATTTCTTTGCTTCAGAGAAGAGATACGACGAAAATAAACAGAAGTCCGTGACTAATTAGTGTGGTGGATAAACCAAGGTACAATTTGATGAGCCTGGAGCAACCTATTAACAAAATACGAAATAAGGAATGGGTGTATTTGTCAATGAAAAACAAGACAAGGAAAATATTGCAATACTTTAAGTCTGACTGAAAGTTAAGAAAATCTAACAAAGATTGGCTTATGGAGGGGCCCAAATGGAGGAAGTTATCACAAGATTAGTCTTCATTCTCTGAATTACCACGGGCCACGTTAATGTGTAAAAACAATGATAATCAGATCCAGAGGCAGTTCAAGTCGTTCATTATAATTAGACAATAATGTGGGGTTGAATAGATGGCAAGTGGAATTACAAAATCGTATGCCGTTAGAGAAAAAAACGTATAATTTACCGAATCAACCAGAAAAATTTTATAAGACTTGGAAACCATATATGGATTTCATTGGTAAGAGTTCATCTACAGCGTCTGCTACTCCTGCTACAACTCACCCTAGTTAATTTAGAGGTTTAAGATTATATTCGTAAATTTGAAATTTAATTAATCAATGAATGATATATGATAAATTCAGGTAGGCTTTTTTCATTTTTTTTCCCACTTTTTTAGGGAGGGAGGGGGAGAATTATGTATTCTTTTTGCATCATTTTATTACTTTGGATGATTATGGATAAGCATGTTATATTTCTTATTGATGCAAATGAAAAATAAAAATTTCAAAAAAAAGTCAAGTTCATTATCATCTCATTGCAGAAGTACCACCAGATGAAACAATGCTCTGCAGTCCTCTGTGCAAAACATGCAGTCATAAAACATACTGACAAACAATACATACGCAGGACAAATATTCATATATACAAATACATAAACATTGTTTCATAAATATGAGACTTGGATGGTCAGTTTGTGTTGTCCCTTTGGTCATTCTGCATTCTCACTGCCTGTGGGAAGAAGCTGTTTCTTAGTTTGGTCGTGCTGGCTCTGACACTCCTATATCTCTTTACCGATGGGAGTGGTTGAAAGGTGCTGTGTGCTGGGTGGTAGGGCTCAACGATTTTGAATGCCCTCTTCGGACAACAATCCGAGTAGATCACACCAATTGGGTGGGGGGGGTGGGGGGGTGGAAGGGATCCTCTCTATCGTCCTGTGGATTGACCTCCAGTCCATTTCTCGACAGTAACCGTGGCACACTGTGAGGCAGCCGGCCGGATGCTCTCTGGAAAGCTTCTGTAGAAGGTTAATATGATGGTGGCCAGTGGTCTTGACCGCTTCAGTCTTCCCAGGAAATGGAACACAGTTCTTTCCTCAGAGAATAGACTGAACGTTGCCCAAGCAGTGAAATTGGCAAGTTAAAAGCTGTAGGACTTTCAGCTAAGAGCAGCTCAGCGGTGAGGAAGACGCGGCCAAAACACACAGTTTTGAAACAAACTGAACATTTTAAAGAGCTAAACAAAGGCTGTTGCTACTATGGAGGGAAACATATGTTGTGCTGAATGTTGTTCAAGCAAGAAGAGACATATGTAGGATTTAAAGGGACTGTGAGGCCAGAATCTGTTAGACTAGCGTCAAGTTGAGAAGATAAAATGGAAGTAAGAATTCAAAGAAGCCTTCTTACCATTTAAAGGAAGCAAGTGAAGACTGTAATACAGGGAAAGTATTCAGTGACTTCACAAAAGTAGAACCATTCATTGTTGTCATGAGATGCAGATTTTGAGTTTGACACTGGGTGCCATGTTACACTCGTGAACCAGACCAACTCAGCAGCTGGGTGGCCAGAAAACATTGCACCTGCAGGTGAAAGTATTGGCGGGGTTGGAGTCGATGATGTGGCAATAAATTAGCTTGTGTAGGCTGTGAAGCGGTAGGGAAATGACGAGCTGAATAAAATTCCCTTGCAGGAGAAGAAAATCATTGGACTTGAGGAGGTTGAAGCTGGAATGTTGCTGTGGAGCCAGAGAGAGTCGAAGAGATTACAAAGGTGAGCTTTAGCAGTTGGCACTGGATGACGACTGTGAACATTGGTGTTTCCTGGCTCTGAAAGGGTATCGGTGTGAAAACGCACGTTGTCCTAATAATTCCCCATGGTTCCTCGTGCCAGAGTGAGTGCCTGATACAATTAAACCAAAATTGAAGGCAGAAATTATCAGGCTTCTAAGAAGAAAATAAATAATTGAACCAATTAATTACACCATGCAGGCAGCATCCATTGTGACAGTTTTAGAACACAAAGCATCCATCAGAATTTGTGGAGATTATAAAATGACAGTTATTCAAGTTTTTGTGTCATCTCGAAAATGCAAGTACTGGAGTATTTACAACTTGGTTTCGAGGGCAGCAACGTTGAATCGTGTGCATCAGCAATATAGGACAAGACGTCAAATAGGTTTTTGACTGTCAACACACCAGTTCATTTAACTCGTGACCTGTCATGAGTACACTTCTATTGTCAAGAAGGCAACTGCACTTCCTGAGAAGATTGAAATGGGCAAGGCTTTTGGCCACCATCATGCCAACCTTTTACAGGAAGTTCCTGGCTGGCTGCATCACAGTGTGGTATGGTTGCTGCAGAGAAAGGAATCAGAGGTCAATTCACCAGATCATGGCAGAGAGGATCACTGGAGTCTCCCTCCCTCCTTTGAAGTCATCTACCAGGATCGATGACTGAAGAGGGTACTCAAAATCACTGAGGACACCTACCACCTGACACACAGCATCACCCATCGGAGACACAGGAGGATCAGAGCCAGGCTGAGGAACAGCTTCTTCTCACGGGCAGTGAAAAGGCTGAATGGCAAAAGGAACTGCTCACACTGACCATCTGAGACTCCCATATTCATGAAAAACAATATTTATTTGTTTATTTGTCTATATGAATGTTATTTGTCTGTTGTGTGTCTGCACATTTTACACCGTGGACTGGAGAACACTCTTTCATTAGATTGTAACTGTGCAATCTGATAATAATTAGCCTTACTTGACAATGGCTTGTTCACGTATAACTGGGTATTCTTGGAGTTTCATCTGCACCTCCCATCTTTCAGAGAACTGTTGCTTCAGGGCATTTCCAAGGTTTAAAGTTCAGATTTATTGTCAGACTACATACACAACCTCACATACAACTCTGAAATTCTTTTTCCTGTGGGTCAGGCAGAACTTCACTGGATTCTTGGATGACATCCTGGTTATAAGTGTCTTAAGAGCAAACACTCGTAGAATCCGAAGCAAGTAATAATGATAATAACAGGTTTATTATCATGTGCATTGCACAATGCACTCATGCACTAAAGCAGAGGTATAGAATCCAGTGATCATTGGGGGATCAGAGGTGGAGAGGGTGAGCAAATTTAAGTTCTTGGGAGTCACTATCTCAGAGAATCTTTCCTGGACCCAACACACAAATGGCAGGTCCAGTACATCAACGACCCTTCTCCATCGAGAGTTTGTAGAGGTTTGGTATGGCATTGGAAATCCAGGCAAATTTCTACAGGTGTATGGTGGAAAGTGTGTTGACCGGCTGCCTCACACCAATACCCCAGAACATAAAACCCTACAAAAAGTAGTGGATGCAGCTCAGGACATCACAGGTAGACCCTCTCCGCCATTGAGAACATTTACAGGGAATGCTGCCATTGGAGAGCAGCAGCAATCATCAAGGAACCACACTACCCAGCACACGCTCTGTTCTTGCTGCTACCATAAGGGAGGCACGGTTAGTGTAGCAGTTAAGGCAAAGCTGTTACAGTGCCAGCGGCCGGGACCAGGGTTCAAATCCTGTGCTGTCTGTAAGGAGTTGGCATGTTCTCCCCAAGTCTGCGTGGATTCCCTCTGGGGGGTCCACTATCCTCCCATCATTCAAAATGTACCAGGGGTTGTAGATTAATTGGCTGTAATAGGGTGGCATGGGCTCTTGGGCCTGTGCTGTGCTGTATGTCTAAATTTAAAATCTAAATACATTTAAAATAAAAAAATAATTTAAAAAATCAGGAAAGAGATACAAGTGTCACAAGACTCGCACCACCAGGCTCAGGAACCTGTTACCATCAGACTTCTCAACAATAAACTTCCAATCTCTTAGAAAGTAAAGGCATTGGTATTGCCCTTCCTCACAGTTCCCTTGATATATGGCTCAAGGAGAGGTCTCCTGACATATAGACTCCCAAGAACTTGAAGGCACTAACCCTCTCCACCTCCATCTCATCAATGCGGACAAGTGTGCGGTCCTTCGCCCTCCCTTCCGAAAATGAGCAGCTTCGTACCTTGGTGGCCTTGAGAACAAAATTATTGTTTCTAGCACCACCCAATCGATTCTGAATCCCCATCCTGCATTCTGATACCTGATTACCCATTATTCGGCCAACCACAGTGATGTTGTCAGTGAATTTATAGATTATTTTGGAGCCAAACCTAGTTACAGTCATGAGTGGACAGGGTGAAGTTGAGTGCTGTGCAAAATGGTAAAGGCAAGCCTTTGTCTGAAGAAGAGTGGATAAACCTTCTCGGTGAATGAAATACACAACTTGAGACACCACTTAGATGCAAAAGAACTACATCAAGTTCAAAGTGAAGTCAAACCATTACAAATGCTTCAGTGGCACAAGGCAACTGAGCTAAAGACGTAGAACATAAAACACTACACAGTACAGGTCTTTTGGCCCTCGATGTTGTGCCAACTTTCATATAAATACCAAAGGAAAAAATGAAACCCCCTACCTCATAACCTAATTTTATTTCATCCATATGTCTGTCTACAAGTCTTTTAAATGCCCCTAATGTTTCAGCCTCCACCACCACCCCTGGTAAGGTATTCCAGGCACCCACAACTCTCTGTGCAAAAATAAACCTACCCCTGATGTTTCCCCTAAACTTTCCTCCCTTTCTTTGTACACATGTCTTCTGGTGTTTGCTACTCCCACCCTGAGACAAAGGCACTGGCTGTCCACCTTATTTATGCCTCTCAGAATCTTGTGGACCTCTATTAAGCCACCTCTCATCCTTCTACACTCCATTCTACTCAGCACTTGACTTTACCCTGTCCACTCGTGTCTGCAGCCAGGTTTGGCTCCAGGGTGAAGGGGGTCCTTTGTGATGTTGGCTGCCTCCTCATTACATAAATGTTGACAATGGATAGGAGGTTGGAGCCTGTGATGGACTTGGTTGTGCTTGCTACTTTGTGGAGCTTTCTGGGCATTCAAATTAACAAACCAGGCTGCGATGTGATTGGTCAGTATACTTTCCACAGTATGCCCGCAGAAGTTTGATTGAGCATTCAACGACGTGCAAAATTTATTGTTCTGTCACCACCCAGCCAGATTCTCAACCTCCATCCTGTGTTCTGATTCTTTATTTCCCTTTATTCAGCTGATAACAATGGTGTCGTCAGCAAATTTTGGAGCCAAACTTGTCTATGAGGTCTCCTTTTTTAAATGGCACATGGTGAACTTAATCAGCTATGGAACCTGAGCTGCTGCTCGTTTCTAGTGGCAGGTGGGAGCTAAATTATGCAAATTTGTTTGCAATATGAATTCTGTGCATGGCCTTGTCAAAGGGGTGTGTGTTAATAACACACTACATCAGCACTGTGCTCTCTGGTGCTCTCCTGTTGAACTCTCAGCTTTTCAAATGTTAAACAAAATACTGAATGGTGTGATTGAAAACATTGTGCTGTCAATTTTAAAATATAATGTGAAGAAAGATATTTGGGAAGACTGCAGCTAGGAGTTTGTTTCATGAGAAAGAAGGATGTTCCCATCAGAGGGCAGAAATGGGAGAAAGGGATCAGTCATTGTTCAAAGACCCAAAAACTTTTAAAAAAATGGCTTCTTGTTGGATTCTTTCTTCTTTCTTTGGCTTGGCTTTGCAGATGAAGATTTATGGAGGAGTAATGTCCACGTCAGCTGCAGGCTCGTTTGTGGCTGACAAGTCCGATGCGGGACAGGCAGACACGGTTGCAGTGGTTGCAAGGGAAAATTGGTTGGTTGGGGTTGGGTGTTGGGTTTTTCTTCCTTTGTCTTTTGTCAGTGAGGTGGGCTCTGCGGTCTTCTTCAAAGGAGGTTGCTGCCCGCCGAACTGTAAGGCGCCAAGATACACGGTTTGAGGTGATATCAGCCCACTGGCGATGGTCAATGTGGCAGGGATCAGCTGAAGACCACCATACTGCAATCCACTGAAGAGGTACTGGGCTTCTCCTCCAGGAAAAAACAAGGACTGGTTCGACGAAAGCAATCAGGAAATCCAGGAGTTGCTGGCAAAGAAGCGAGCTGCCCACCAGGCTCATCTTGCAAAGCCGTCCTGGCCAGAGAAGAAACAAGCCTTCCGTCATGCATGCAGCCATCTTCAGCGCAAACTCTGGGAGATCCAAAATGAGTGATGGACCAGCCTCGCCAAACGAACCCAGCTCAGCGCGGACATTGGCAACTTCAGGGGTTTTTACGAGGCTCTAAAGGGTGTGTACGGCCCCTCACCTCAAGTCCAAAGCCCGCTGCACAGCTCAAACGGCAAAGTCCTCCTCAGCGACAAGATCTCCATTCTCAACCGATGGTCAGAACACTTCCAGTCTCTTTTCAGTGCCAACCGCTCAGTCCAAGAATCCGCCCTGCTCCAGCTCCCTCAACAGCCCCTAAAGCTAGAGCTGGATGAGGTCCTCACCTGGGAAGAGACATCTTGTTGGATAGTGAGCAAGGAATAGGCAGACAGAACCTTAGGCCCAACATCACTGAGTAGCTTCAAAAGGGTAATCAATAATAACTTAAATCTCAACTGGAGGGTCCAACCCATCGACCCTGAGCAGTGGTTGGAAGCACAAACAGGGTTTTGGTGTAGAAATATATTGGCAAATGTTTTAAATTTAGCCACACTGAACGGTAACGGGCCCTTCTGGTACACGAGCCCATGCCGCACAAATGCCTCAATTAACCCACAACCCTCACACATTTTGTAAGTTAGAGGAGGAGGAGGAAACTTGAACACCCCAAGGAAACCCAGACAGACAAAGGGAGAATGTAAAGCTCCTTACAAACAGGGCCGAATTCTAACCTGGTCAATGGCGCTGTAATAGCATTGCGCAAATCACAGCAGCGAAGAGGCCATTCCAAGGGAAGCTAGAGATGAAGTCCAATACTCTCACAAGCTCTTTTCTTTGGCTTGGCTTCGCGGACGAAGATTTATGGAGGGGGTAAAAAGTCCACGTCAGCTGCAGGCTCGTTTGTGGCTGACAAGTCCGATGCGGGACAGGCAGACACAAGCTACGGCAGGGATTAAAGGCCATTACATCCTACGAGGTGAGGCTGAATATCATAAATGGCTGTGATGCTTCACTAGCTGATGAGCCAAACACCTTTAATCTTCTCTTTGAAAAGGGAACTCAATAGTACTGATTTGAATCCCTGCAGTTGCCGGCAACCCTGTGATATTTGCCTCTGAGGCCAATGTCAGAACAATCATCAAGACGGTAAACCCTCACAAGGCGACAGGCCCTGATGGCGTACCTGGCAGGGTACTGAAAATCTGTGCCAACCAACTATCCAGAATGCTCAAGGACATTTCTATCTCTCATTGCGGCAGTCGGAGGTTCCCACCTGCTTGAAAAGGGCATCAATCATCCCAGTCCCACGAAGAGCAGGTGAGCTGGGCATCTTAGAGGAGGAAAAGATGACAGGGAAGTTTACATAGGGTATTTTAGGGCTTTAGAATCTGAAGTGTGCCTGCCAATAGTGGACCTTTGGAGATCAGCTGGTCAATTATTGGAAGGAACAATGAATAATAGATGAAGTTTCCCAAAGTAGGAATTGTAAATACAAACATAGGAACATAGGAACATAGGAATAAGGACAGGAGTAGGCCAAAAATGGCCCATCGAGCCTGCACCGCCATTCAATACGATCATGGCTGATCTAATTTATGACCTAACTCCACCTACCTGCCTTCTCCCCATATCCCCTAATTCCTCTATCATGTAAAAATTTATCTAACCGAATTTTAAATATGTTTAATGAGGCAGCCTCAACCACTTCCCTGCTTAGAGAATTCCAAACATTCACTACTCTCTGGGAAAAAGTATTTTTCCTCATTTCTGTCCTAAATCTACTCCCCCGAATCTTGAGACTGTGTCTTCTGGTTTTAGTTTCCCCGGCCAGCTCAAAAAACCTTCCTACATCTATCCTATCCATACCCTTCATAACCCTATATGTTTCTATAAGATCTCCTCTCATTCTTCTGAACTCGAGCGAATACAATCCTAGACGATTTAATCTTTCATCATAAGTCAACCCCTTCATCCCAGGGATCAACCTAGTAAACCTCCTCTGGACCGTCTCCAAAGCCAGTGTATCCTTCCTCAAATATGGAGACCAGAACTGGACACAGTACTCCAGGTGTGGTCTCACCAGTTCCTTATACAGTTGCAACATGTCCTCCCTACTCCTGAATTCAATTCCTCTAGCGATGAAGGCCAACATTCCATTTGCCTTCTTAATAACCTGCTGCACCTGCAACCTAACAGTTTAATTGTTTTCATATGGGGCCTAATTTCTGTCTCAAATGTAGAAATTTGTTATATTATTAAAAGGGAAAGGAGGGATTATTCAGGAATTTAGTTATTCAAATAGCATTAAAGAACTCACAGAGCTGCTGCTTCATGTATTTCATGATTCATGATTGCAGAGAATGGGGAAGGCCCTCTTGAATAGAAGGTGATCTAATCTGATTGATGTTGAAATTAAAATTATAATTAATGCATCTATGAATGCATTATCAAGGACTGCAGATATTTTTCAGTGATTTGTTTTAGGAAGTAATGAAAACATAAAAGAGATCAATGTTTGGAGATTGTGAGTCAAAACATAAATGATTGAAAAATCTGGATTAATGTTGCACAAAAATGTGAATCTACTAAAAGGTTATGGTAAAAACAGCTTCTATTTGTGTGTGTGTGTGTGTGTGTGTGTGTGTGTGTGTGTGTGTGTGTGTGTGTGTGTGTGTGTGTGTGTGTGTGTGTGTGTGTGTGTGTGTGTGTGTGTGTGTGTGTGTGTGTGTGTGACAGAAAGATGGATAAACGGTATATACACTAAAACTCCGATTATCCGAAATCGGATTCTCCAAAATCCTCAATTATCCAAAGTTAATGAGGATATACCAAACAAATCAGAAATCCTCCTTTATAAGTTTTTTTTCAGAACTGAATTGACTGGGGACCTAGGGCTCCTGATACGAGAGGCCTTGGTGGGGAGGTGTCAGTGATCGGCAGCAGCCAGCATATTTTTGGTAATAATTAAACATTATTTTAATGCTTTAAAATACTAACCTTGTTATTTGTTGTTGTATAAAGACTGCTACAAGTGATTTCCTTTGCTACTGGGCTGTTTTTAAAAAAATGACAAGTTTGCCGAAA
Organism: Narcine bancroftii; assembly: GCF_036971445.1. Taxonomy (NCBI): domain Eukaryota; kingdom Metazoa; phylum Chordata; class Chondrichthyes; order Torpediniformes; family Narcinidae; genus Narcine; species Narcine bancroftii. The sequence continues at coordinate 33,698,075 of NC_091470.1, forward strand.
AAAAACATTTATCCGAAATAGGCCCAGACCCAACAATTTCAGATAATCAGATTTTCAGTGTGTGTATAAGCTCTACGCTTATCTTTGTGAGGTTTTTCAGTTGGTTGTTTTTCCAGACTCTTTTGTGTAGTCTTCCAAAGGCGCTATTTGCCTTGGCGAGTCTGTTGTCTATCTCATTGTCGATCCTTGCATCTGATGAAATGGTGCAGCCGAGATAGGTAAACTGGTTGACCGTTTTGAGTTTTGTGTGCCCGATGGAGATGTGGGGGGGCTGGTAGTCATGGTGGGGAGCTGGCTGATGGAGGACCTCAGTTTTCTTCAGGCTGACTTCCAGGCCAAACATTTTGGCAGTTTCCGCAAAGCAGGACATCAAGCGCTGAAGAGCTGGCTCTGAATGGGCAACTAAAGCGGCATCGTCTGCAAAGAGTAGTTCACGGACAAGTTTCTCTTGTGTCTTGGTGTGAGCTTGCAGGCGCCTCAGATTGAAGAGACTGCCATCCGTGCGGTACCAGATGTAAACCTCACAAAGATAAGCGTATACAGAGCCGTTGTCATACCCACACTCCTGTTCGGCTCCGAATCATGGGTCCTCTACCGGCATCACCTACGGCTCCTAGAACGCTTCCACCAGCGTTGTCTCCGCTCCATCCTCAACATCCATTGGAGCGCTTTCATCCCTAACGTCGAAGTACTCGAGATGGCAGAGGTCGACAGCATCGAGTCCATGCTGCTGAAGATCCAGCTGCGCTGGGTGGGTCACGTCTCCAGAATGGAGGACCATCGCCTTCCCAAGATCGTGTTATATGGCGAGCTCTCCACTGGCCACCGTGACAGAGGTGCACCAAAGAAAAGGTACAAGGACTGCCTAAAGAAATCTCTTGGTGCCTGCCACATTGACCACCGCCAGTGGGCTGATATCGCCTCAAACCGTGCATCTTGGTGCCTCACAGTTTGGCGGGCAGCAACCTCCTTTGAAGAAGACCGCAGAGCCCACCTCACTGACAAAACGCAAAGGAGGAAAAACCCAACACCCAACCCCAACCCACCAACTTTCCCCTGCAGCCACTGCAACCGTGTCTGCCTGTCCCGCATCGGACTTGCCAGCCACAAACGAGCCTGCAGCTGACGTGGACTTTTACCTTCTCCATAAATCTTCATCCGCGAAGCCAAGCCAAAGAAGAAAGATAGGCTCTAAAGGTTGACATAACCAAAGGATGGTAGTGGGAACGAGCTCCCACTAACGCACAAATGCTCTTCATGGTGTGCATCTCAAACAGCCTCTGACAACCAAGACCAACTCCTGGCCTTCATGTGTGGCATAGTTCTTATGCCCGGCAGAGAGGTGAAGGTGCAAAGGTGGGCCACTGGTGCCTTGAAACCAGTTGTTTCGGACAGACAGGACTCATTAACCACAGATGGTAACTCCTCTAGGAGATGGAAAACTCTGATTTCAAACCTCCGCTGCCTTGTGGCAACACCAGTTCACGGGAAAGGCTTGGGGAGTAAACCCCGAGGACAAATCCAGAGTCGGAGTCCCGAAGGCAGCCAACTACTGTACTCAGCACTGGCTTAGCAACTCCTGCGATGCTTCTGGCACCCAACTGTATTGACCTTCATCGTTCCTTCGGACCTGAAATTAGCATGGAGAGGGAGGGTGGGTCCTACTGCATGGGCAATAGGCAGATCTCCCTATCAACTCTGCCCTGGCTTGCACCCTGAAGAGGCCACTCCACAGTGACTACCAGAGGTGCAGTACCCATGCTCGACCATAACCGATGGAGGCCAAAGATATATATGTGTGTGTGTGTGTGTGTGTGTGTGTATGTGTGTGTGTGTGTGTGTGTGTGTGTGTGTGTGTGTGTGTGTGTGTGTGTGTATATATACATATATATATATACAGGAGATATGGAGAGAAATATATGTAGATATATATCCCGATCAGAGAATGGGACGAAGTGGATGTAACTGGATGTACGTAACAACTTCCTACACGCAACATATGTATCTCGTGTTTTGTATCTGTAGGTTCTGTAGTGTAACCTTCTATCCATCATGGCTCCCAAAGGCAGCAAAACCAGTGCTAGTGATGGAAGCAGCAAGAGGCAAAGGAGAAGTATCGATTTGGAAATGAAACAAAAGATTATTAAACAACACAAAGGTGGAAAATCAGTGAATGCTTTTGATTTAGGCATGTCGCACTCGACAATCACGACGATCCTCAAAAACAAAGAAATAATTATCCAAGTTGCTAAAGGATCAGCTCCACTGAAAGCTACAAGGCTAATGAAAATGTGAGAGGGGCCTATATCAGATATGGAGAAATTGCTAATGTCGTGGATTGAGGTACAAACACAAAAGCAAATCCCTCTCAGCACGTTGATGGTCACTGCTTGTTCGAGATGCTTAAAGAAGAAGCAGGACCAGATACGGTATTGAACTTAATGCTAGTTCTTGGGGGTGCAAACGCTTCAAATAGCGTTTTTCGCTTCATAATGTGAAAGTGAGTGGTGAGTCTGCAAGTGCTGATGTGAAGACAGCAGAATAATTTGTTGAAACTTTAGATAAACTAGATGAAGAAGAGTCAAGGGAAAATAAAACTGCAGAAGGAGAAGAACAAGTGCAGAAGAGGTTCACTGTTAAAGGGTTCGCCAAATTCTTTGCAGATCTTAACAGCTTGCTGAAGAGATGGACCCAAACATTGAACGCTTTTCACTGAGAGAGAGGAACGCTCCTGCAGTGTTTGCTGCATATAAAGACATTTATGAAGAAAATAAAACAGCAAACTAGGCAAATAACACTGGACATATTCCAACACCTCCCCTAGAAGAGTCTCAGCCGGGTCCTTCAGGCATCACAGAGTGACAGTTCATCAATAGAGGATATTCGACCTGAAACTCTTCCAGTGGAACACTATGAGGAGGTTGAGAACTGTGACGTGGATGATCCTGACCCCCTTTGTTAAATTGTGTGTGATATAGGCTCAGAAAGTGTTTACATAAAAGTTTAAAAAGTGAAAAAAAAATTAAGCAGTTTAAATTTGCATAAGTTCAGTATCCCATTTAGCTTGGCTAAGTACATATGGTGTTCACACAACTTCCACATTGCATAGCACCCAATTTCAGAACATATGGTAGACGTTAAGAAGTGCATACCTGTATATAGTATACACATATAGTGAGTAATACACACACACACACACACACACACACACACACACACACACACATATGTAGTATGGGAGATAAACATGCTCATAGAGTTTGGATACGGATTTGATGAGCCTCTTAAGGGAAGAAAAGAGTAGAAGGATAGAGGGGAAGTTTAGGGTGGGTAATTTTAAATCTTTAATCCCATCAGGACTTTAGCATCTGAAAGTATGGCTCCGAGTGGGGAAATTATTTATTATATGGAGATGATCAACAAGCCAGAACAGGATATATACAGAAATCTTGGAGGGTCATGGGGTTTGATGAGTTAAGGAGGATGTGAATGTGAATGTGTATTTTCAAATTGAGGTTTTGATTTATTTGGAGCCAATGTAAGTCAAAAAATAACTTGTTGAGAGGGATTCAAAAAAGTATATTCCAGCATATAGGAAGACTCATGCTTAGGACGACCCAGAATTTCTAGCTAAAATGGTGATTTTGAGCAAACCCTTTGTATAAGATGACCCAAAATCTGGGACTTACTGCTGACCAGTGGATGCTGTTAAAAGTAAATCACAATAAAGTATTTTAATGCCAAATTACCCTGTAAAGCAGTGGTTCTCAACCTTTTTCTTTCCACTCATATACCACCTTAAGCAATCCCTATGCCATAGGTGCTCTGTGATGAGTAAGGGATTGCTTAAGGTGGTATGTGGGTGGAAAGAAAAAGTTTGGAAACCACTGTTTTAATCATACCTAATTGACTCATGATGTGCACGGTTTCATAACTCCAAAGGAAATGGGCCAATGGCAATTTTTCTCAAGCAAAATATTTCAGTAACAATTGGGTCTAGAGCAGTGATTCTCAACCTTCCCTTCCCACTCACATACCAGCTTTAGCAATCCCACAGAGCACAGATGGCATAGGGATTACTTAAAATGGTATGTGAGTGGAAAGAAAAAAGTTGAGAACCACTGCTGTAAAGGTTCTAATTTTATTAGCATATTTTAAAATAATCCACCATTGGCTCCTGTAACAGGCCGATTAAAGCACGCACACAGCCAATGGCAGTCGGACTGGGCGGTAGGATCCTGTGGGGAGTGCTGAGATTTCATTTATAACTAACAGGACAGGCACAAGATTGCACCGGAGCTGGCGGGAAGATGGCAGCGGAGTTGAGACTTTGCTGTCAAGGTTTGGATTTTAGACCCATTATATATTAAGGTGAAATTTTTAAGCTTTGAGGATCATCCTATACACTGCTATATCCGGTAATTGGTGTGTTGAATTGGAGGACGTGGGAGACGTTCTTAATCAGCACTAGCTGCTATTTATACAAAAAAGCAGGATGGTACCAATGCCAAAAAAAAACCTGCTAATGGAGCTCGAGCAGCATTAGTGGGAGAAAAAGAGTTGTTCATGTTTTCTGTCTGAGCCCTTCATCAAAAGTCGCAAGGCATCTGATGTTGGAATTAAGGTGGAAGAATGTGTCCTATTGGATTAATAATCAAAATTAAGTACTCATTTAGCTGCTTTGAAATTGGATAAATTACAAGGCTCAGATAAACAAGATGTATGGATTGCTGAGGCACCATCTATCACTTGCCTTAGCTCCAGAAGAGGAACCATCAGATTGGAGCACTGCTACTATTAGTAGCCGCTTTCAGGTGTTCGGACGCAGGTAATGCTCCGGCAGACGTGGCTGGGGGAGTGCAGATGGGACATTCAGGTGGCCGCGGAGAAGACACCTTCCTGTCACCTGAACGTGTCAGCTGAAGGAGAGCCGCGTCCGAGCGAACACCGGCTCCTGTAGACTCTGGCCATAGACCCACCGCTGCTTTCAGGTGCAACGGGGGGGAATTCTCGGAGTCGGAGATTATACCAACAGGAGGAGGGTGAGGTAACCCTGGTTGGGTTCTCCGCTTTCAGATGGCCACCCGACAGCCTCATAGGGGTAGAATATGCAGTTTTACATCGGGGTATTTTGGCCACCTGAAAGTGCCTACTCTCGCTCCAAAAAAGAGGAAGGAAGGAGCAGAGTAATTACAGGCCAGTTTATCATTTGTGATCATTTAAAGGAATTAGTTTGATTTCTAATTAAAGGAATGAATGACGATAAAAGCCTATATTTAAAAATAAGATTAAGCAGTTACAGAAAAACACAGATAATGCACAAAATAATCAGATATAAAATAAAAATATAAAATAAAATAAATATGTGTAAATATTTTGGAGTAATTTACTCATTTTATTTATAAGAGACCCAAGGTTACAAGATACCGTTCATCCATCTCACAGCCTGCGGGAAGAAACTATTTCCCAGCCTGGCAGGCCTGATTTTGATGCTTCAGAACTTGCTTTCCGATGGTAGTAAGCCCTCCTGCTCCCATTTCTAATGTTTTTATGTTTAACATTAAGGCTGTTGTTATATGACCTCTCCACACAGTAGATGGAAATCAAATGATCTTCGTACGTAATGGAGCGAAAAAATGCATTTCTTATTTCATTTATGGAAAAGGACCATGAAGAAGAGATGAACTCTGTGGACTAAATCAGTCTGCTCTCCAGTAGCTTTGAGGATGCTGTTTGATGAGCATAATGGAGATATATGATGCTTGGTGATTTAATTACTCTGTTCTGCTCAGGAAAATTAGTGATTCTTAATTAAACAATTATTTTCAAGGGAAGATGCATCCTGAATAAAGTTTCTACATATCAAGCGTTTAAAAAAAAAGAACAGAAGAACAGGCAACATTGTAAAACCAATCAATTTTTAATCCTCTGCATGAACAGATAGGCTTAATGATATCTGTACACCGTCTCAATTTATCCCAAATCCCTTTGTTAGTGTACATAAGTAAAGCAAGCTATTTAAAGGAAGCAGCAATGATAACCTATTTGACATTTGAATTCACAGGCAGGAGTATATAAAATAAACATTGGTTGGTGACTCGAATTATATATAGTATGCAACCTTTTATGTCAAGAACACCATAAATACTTTTAAAAAACATTTGGGCTGGTTAGGCATATTCCTTGGTTTACTGTGGTGAATAAACACAATGCATAAACTTATTTTACATTATTATTGAAGAGATGATTTTATACATGATCAAAGTATGTGGCATGTGGTACATCATCTAGAAAATAATCGTTTTTATAAAATTTGGGATTCTTTCACAGATGAATTGGATACAGTTGACACAACTGAATTCAATATTTGGAATTGGAAATGCAGTCTGATTATATATCTCTGTGCTCCTCACATGAAATGGAATAACTATGTTTTAAAGTTTGAAACTTAGTGCAGAAGAAGTTAATTTAAGGCAAAGAGATCCTGTTCAAATCCTTGCAAATTGAATATTAAAATGAACTCACGACTGGTATTCAAAGTGAATAACTCTGTTGATCAAGGGTATTTGACCTAAAATGTTGCCTTCTGCTGTACATTTATCAATACATATTTGTAGTATTTCTTTTTTGTAATTTTCCCTTCATTACTTTTCATCCCCCCCTCTGTCTAGCAGTGAAAAAACTGTTGTTGTGCACTCTGTTAACTTTCTAAAGTCACCTATTCATCAGCCAGTCGCACACTGGAACACCATGATAAAACTGCTCTCTTTTGATTTCCACATTTTTAAGGAACACTTGAAGTCACTGCTTATTGATTGTAGCTGGTTGAAAGCAGGGGCTGGGCCAGATTTTAGAAGCCCACTATTGTCCTTAGCTTAACATTGATGAAGGGTTGGACATGTGATTTTGCTGGTCTAATGCTCAATGTCTCAACTACCACTGCCATATTTCTACCTTCTTCCAGCAAAATTCATCAGATATCATTTAATATGTCAACCATCTACTACTAAGGGCTCAGCTTTGAATTGCAACACTGAAGAAGATTAATTCAAATATGCATTTTACCAGTTCATGTAAAATGATCTTTTGAAGTAATTTCAGATTGTACAATAAACTGTAAAATTGAATCATAACATTTAAAGTTTTAATTTTTTTATTTAGACATACAGCATGGTAACAGGCCATTTCAGCTCATGAATCTGTGCCACCAAATTTATACCCATTTAACCTACATCCCCGGTACATTTTTGAATGTGGAGGAAACAGGAGCCCCCAGAGAAAATCCATGTAGACACGGGGGAGAGCATACAAACTCCTTACAGACAGCACGGGATTTGAACCCCAGTCTGATCGCTGGCGGTGTAAAGGCGTTGTGCTAAACACTAGGCCAGCTGTGTTTTCCATGATGTTCTTGAGCAAACGCAGAAGGCGAAATTCAACTTTGATGTGTTTGCAATAGGATCAACAAAGAAATCATTGCCTTTTCAACCCCCTATCCAGTTTTTTAAAGTAATTGAGGTTTAAGGAAAGAAAGTCAGACCATATGGATTATCGGCCGCTATTTTTAGCACATCAGAGATGTTCAGCATTATGGAAGGCAGTTCAGGCGATTAGATTTATGCTAGCCAAAAATGAATACTAGGTGAATTCCACTTCATCTCCTGACCCAAAGCTCTGTTGGTGATAGTTCTTCAAGTCTTCATCTGAATATTTTTTTTAATGTGGTGTCTGGCTCTGTCTTCAATATTTTAAGCAAGGAGTTCCAAGTCCACACCACTCACTGAGCAAAATCTTTTTCTCAACTTCTTGCTAATGCTTCTCCAATTATCTTAAACTTATGCCCCTAAGCTTTTGGCCCCTTGGAGTCATTGGGTGAAGGAGCTATAGAGTACAGAAACAAATGCTTCAGCCTATTGTCGATGCTGACCATTAAGCACCCACTTGCACTAATTCCATTTTATTCTCTCCTCAGTCCCATCAAATCGCCTTGGATTCTGTCACTCGCCTGCACAGGGACAATTAAATGTTCACCTTGCACATCTTTGTACATGGGAGAAAAGCAGAGTACCTGGGAAAAAGCTCTGTAGTCACAGGTGAATGCAGACACTCCACACTTCAGGCACCAGTGGTTAGGAATGAACCTGGGTCACTGGGGCTGGAAGTCAGCACCGCTGAGGACCTTGTACTCATCTTCCTTTTGAGACCATCTCTGTTACCTTTTCTTTAACCTCTTCATGAAGCAGATCATCATAGTTTATCAAGTTACTATTCTCTTCATTGTTAATGAAGGAAAATCTCCGATCTAGTAATACGGAAACAGAAAATACTAAAATATTTAACAGATCGAGATTTTCCACATTTTCTATTTTTATTTCAGATCTGCATTTATTTATTCTGAGGGGCCCTAATGGAATCTTGCACACCCTTGGATTTTCAGAAATGCAAGAAATATAATCTTTTCCAATAAGGATCAGTTAGGAAGAAAAAGCACTTAATTCTAGCATTTTTTACAGCTTCCGGTCCTGCCATGGGATTTTGCACGTGACCTGCCTAGTCCCTCCGACTTCTCATTGTTGCTCAGTATTACAGTATCTGCGTTCATGTGTTTCTCTGCTTTTGAACTTGAATGCTGTAACAAAAAAACATACAGAAATGCTGGAGGAACACAGCCGGTCTCACAGCATCCATAGGACGTAAAGATATAATACTGATGTTTCAGGCCTGAGCTCTTCTTTGTGGTAGAAGCAAAAAGCAAGTAGGCAGCTGGATTAAAGACTGGAGAGAGAAAGGGAGAAAAATGGGAGGGGGGAGGAATCTACACCAACAGGCTAAAGGTGTAAATTGGATAGGAGGAAAGGTGAGAATTGATTTTGGCTCTGTGAAAGGAGACAGAGGGAAAAGGGGAGAGAGACAGAACTAGAGGAAAGAAGATGGGGGATGGGGTTTAAGAGTTGTGTCAGTGTAACATTGAAAATACTACATTAGTTCCCAGTGACAAAAATTAATTAACAACATAATAAATATCTTTTTAGGGATATACTTTGTGGACCAGTCATGACTATTACACCAGAGATAACCTTCCTGCTCCACAGGTAACCAGTACAGAATAGTTCATAGCTAACTGAGGAGACTGGAAGATTTGGTGCAATAGATTTTTAGATTTTAGATCTCTGGTGTGGGTGAACTTGCAAACTTCTGACCTAACCAGCAAGAATTCTCTCAGCTGGGTTACAAATGGCATACAGTAAAATCCCTGCTCTCCGGAATTCAAGCAAACGGCAAAAAAAAATAAAAATAAATAAATAGAATGAATACAAATGTAAAGTTTAAAATTTGTAAAATGGAATTTTCCCTGAAGTAACATAAACCTTTTGTGAAGATGGGGGAAAATATTCAGCCAGCTGTTTGAATGAAGTTGTGTGAAACAGCAAAGGCCTCGCCCAGGTTGATGCTGCCCACCATTGGGGTGACTCTCTTAAAATGTCTCTGTATCTCTGCTTAGTAAGAGTGTCTATCAGTATATCATTAAATATGTTAGTAAGGCTTTATCTGTAATCTTGGCGGGGGGGGGCATGGGAGGAGTGTTAATAATCTATAATGTTATTGTTCGCCTTTCAGGCGGCTCCATGGAGGGGAAGGAATCTGCAGATGGACCAATGGTTAAATGTTTTCAAAGAATGCAAGTGAAAATAAAGTAAAATGCTTTAAGGTTTATATATTTTACCCCCATCAGACTCCTCAACAACAAATTCAATCAGGGACTTATTTATGGACTCTTATTTTTGTACTTTTCCCCCCTCTGTATTGCAGAGTTTGTTTTCATTTCTTTATTTGTTTACATGTGTACATTGAGTCCGTTTTTTTTTTTGCACTGCCAATAAGTGGTAATTTTTTGTTGCCTACAGGAGAAAGAATCTCAGGGTTGTATGTGATGTCGTGTATGCATTTAACAATAAATTTGATATTTGAATCTGAATTTGATCTGAAAATATTCGTGCAAGTGATGTTCAGTGGAACGACAGTATATATTTTTGTCTTTTAAACTGTTTATTCTTAATGCAGGAGTTTTAGTTAGGCATGGTAAGAGTGAGTTTCAAGCAACCAGAAAACTCACTTATCTGGCATCTAGGTGCTGGATACCAGGGGTTTTACTGTCTATCACTTTGGATCAGAAGTATCTTCTTGATGAAGATAATAACGATTATCAAAGAATGATCTTGCATTGTTTTTCTACCAGAAACAAGAAATCAGTTTCACAGTGTAGGAGACAAATCTTGAAACCAATTTATCCTTCACTGGCCATATCTTTGTGGCATTTCCTACCTGCAGTAGTTCGCGTAAATTTTAAATTAGATCTGTTCAAAGATTGCTGTGTAATTGGACTTCAGGTTTAAACAGAAAATAAGCTCTGATTATTGATTTTTTTCAGGAAAACAGGTTTGAAAATAAAATCTGGGTAATTAATTGCACCATTTATGTCAGGCCCTTGCTTTGAAGTGAACTAAAGTAAATATGAGGTGAAACACAAAAGTCTGCAGATGCTGAGATTATAGAAAAATCACATAGAATTGCTGGAGGCACTTAACTGATCTCCCAGCGTCCATAGGAGGTATAGGTTATATTATTGAAATTTCGGGCCTGAGCCCTTCTTCAAGGTATAAGCCAAAAGCAGGCAGGGTGTCTTAATTAAAGTCTAGAGATTAAGGGGGAAGAATGGGAGGGGAAGGAGTCCAAAAGGTATTAATTGGATATGATAAGAGGAAAGGTGAGAATTGATTTTTGGCTCTGTGAAAGGAGACAGACAGAGAGAGAGAGAAAGAAAGAGAGAAAACATGAGAACTAGGGGAAAGGAGACAGGGAGGAAGAAGGGAGAGGGTAACTTCGTAAATGGAAAGCAGAGAAGTCGAGGTTAATGTAATTTGGTTGGAGGGTGCCCAGACGGAAGAAGAGTTGTTGTTCCTCCAATTTGCGGGTGGTCTCAGTCTGGCAGTGCACAAGACCATGAACTGACATGTCAGCAAGGGAATGGGTCAGTGAAATTGCAATGAATGGCCACTGGGAGTAAATCTGAAAATCTCTTGCAAGGGAAGTAAATACAATGAAATTTTTTTTAACGATATCAGGATGTTGCTGTTTTGATAGTAATAATCTTTAAATGGTGTTTAAATGGTTTCACAGGTACTAAAAATGCTTTGCAGAATAAGTGGGGTTGACACCCCACAGGGGTGATTGTAGGTTAATGTAAAAAGAGGCCTTTCTCTGGAGGCCATTGGGAAATTAGTGTCTTCACCCATGTTCTGCGGTCCAAGTTTGTTCTGCAAATTGACTAGATAAGTCACTAATCATAATGAGAGTAAATTTGTAAACTGATGAAAATCCAGGTCTGCATTATGTATGAGAATAAAATCAGGGAATGCTGGGACAGCTGAGCAGGTCAGGCAGCATCCCTTGAGAAGGCAATTGAGCTACTGTTTCAAGATGATAACTTTTAATCAAAACCCTTTGTCATCAATCTGAAATCTTAAATGTGTCTTTTTCTTCACACATATGGTTTAATGCGCTAATTCCAGCATTTTTTTTTTGTTTCAAGTTTTTGCTATTTACGCCGCTGAGAAAGTGTTGAGGCCCTTTTCTCTGATAAAGTTGATACATATGAAAGGCTCACAGTTTTGTTAGAAAATACTGAGACGTTTGACATCTGCATTCATCCATCTTGACCTTGTCAGAAAGTGCATATTATTTTGTGTTTTAGAATGCATTAGAAAAGTCACAAAAAGTGATTTCAATCTTTATCTGGCTGACTCAACAGAGTTCCTGGTCACTGGTGATCGTTCATGATGGGAGAGACATTGATGGTAATGTCATTTAATTTGTAGGGACAGGTGCCTAGAAATACAGAAGGGAGAATTTCCAAGAATGCCCCAGTCATCATTACAAGTGCAAGCTGAAGGCTGGAGAATTTGAATGACATTCAGCCAGCATGATGAATAGATATCTAACTCGGCTTCATTCTGAAAATACCGCCATTGCAGGAACTGGTGTTCAGCCCATTCAGTTGGAACATTGAACATTACAGCAGAGTAGAGGTCATTCAGCCAAAAGAACTTCAGAGCATAAGACAGAAAGCAGAAATAGGCTATTCAGCCCATTGAGATTGCCCCACCACTTAATCATGAGCTGATCCATTTTCCCACTCAGTTGCACTGCCTGGCCTTCTCCTCATAATCTTTGATGCCCTGGCTGATCATAAGAGCCTATCAGTTTCTTTCTTATGTTACAAGATCAAACCAGCAACCACAAAGAAGGTACATCACACAGAGGTAAAGATGAACAATGATTTTATTAACAAAAATTCACCTTCAAACTTTAATTCAAAATCTCCCCTTTTATAACAATGTCCACTGGTTACTATGAAAATCTCTATAACAGTGTCAAACTAATAAATTCCCCAGCCTAAATATAACATATGTAATTAAAGTCTAAGCTACACTTCCAACAAGCCCACAGAAAAACTTAGACACAAAACAAACACAAAACACACAAGACTCACAAAACTTCGATCTCAACCGAAGCAAAGATCATAAACAAAATTCAGTTTGTTTGGTAAACTGAAGCCAAAAGATCTTTGAGAGAGGGAGCACAAAATTCAAAGTTGTCTTCTTGTGTTGCTTGCAGAGAGAGGAACCACTGGCTTGGTCCGGATCCTTCTGGCTGCCTTCGGAATGTTGATCCATTTGGAAATCCCAACATTCTAAACTGTCCTCCAGACCATGACTCATGCTCTGGGCCTCCTTCCACTCCACAGCAACCCCCAGTAGTGGTTTATCGTCCAAGTCCAGAAATGTTTTGATCATTTTCTGCACATGCTTAGTCTGTCTCCCACTCTCTCAGCAATCCACCTTCACCTTGGCTCTCCAAGGCAGACTGTCACGTTTTAACATAAAACCACACAACACATAGGTCAATTCACAACACAGAACTCTGTAACACTTAAACACACCAAAAGACTTGCCCTCCACAACCACCAGTTCCACAGATTCACCACCCCCTCGCTGAAGAAATTTCTATGCATCTGTGTTCTAAGTGGATGCCCCTCAATCTTGAAGGTGTGCCCTCTTGTCCTAGACTCTCCCACCAATGGAAACAACCTTTCTACATCTACTCTGTCCTTGGCTTTCAACATTTAAAAAAGTTTCCAATGAGATCCCCTTCATTCTCTTAATTTTAATGAATACAGGCCAAGAGCTTGCCTTCTTCACCACCATCTCAACCTACAAGTTTACCTTCAGGCTATCCTTCATGAGGACTCCTAGGTCCCTTTACACCTGGATATTTTCAATTTTCTCACCATTTAGAGAATAGTTTTCCTGTTTATTTACTTCCACCAAAGGCATGACCGTACACATTGTGACATTGTATTTCATTTGCCACCTCAATTTATTTTCTTTCCACTCACATAGTAATCCCTATGCCATAGGTGCTCTGTGATGAGTAAGGGATTGCTTAAGGTTGTCTGTGGGTGGGGGTAAAAAGGTTGAAAACAACTGCTCTGGACCAAATTGTTACTGAAATATTTTGCCACAGTTGTGACATTTTTTTCAATTGAATATTTCCTTTTTTGGTATGCATTTATCCTTCATCTTCCTCATTTCATGCAGAAACTCCATCCATTGCTGCTCTGCTGTCTTCCATACTTGTGTACCCTTCTAATCTACTTTGGTCAATTCCTCACTCATACCATTGTAATTCTCTTTACCGAAATACTGACACAACTGACTTTACTTCTCCTTGTAAAATCTCAAATTGAATTCAGTCATATTGTGACCACTGCCCCTTTATGGTTCCTTTACTCTAAGCTCGCTAATCACCTCTGGTGCATTTCACAACACCTAATCCAGTACATCTGATCCCCTGGTGGGCTCATCAACAAGCTGCTCTAAAAAGCCATCTCAATGGCATTCAATAAATTCCCTCTCTTTTGCTATCCAGTTCCAACTTGGCTTTCCTAATCTTCTTGCATGTTAAAATCCTCTCAGGGCTACCATAACATTGCCCTTCTGACACACCACTTCTATTTGCTGTTGTAATTTGTTGTCCACATCTGTTTGGAGGCTTGAATATAAATGCTAACAGTTTCTTTTTATGATTGCCATTCCTAACTCAACCCACAATGATTCTATATTTTCTGATCCTTGTTACCTCTTTCTAATGATTTAATGTTGTTCCTCACCAATAGAGCCACACCACCCCCTCTGCTTCCCTGCATATCTTTTTGATACACTGTGTATCCTTGGACATTCACTTCCCAATGACATTTATCCTTTAACCATGACTCCATGATGGCCACAACATCATACCTGCCAATGTGCAGCTATATTACAAGGTCATCCACTTTATGTCTAATGGTGTGTTAAGTACAAAACCTTTAGCCCATTATTTATAACGTTTGACTCTGTGCATTGCAACTCATCCCACTGGCTGCAATTTTGCTCAATCAGCCTGTCCTTCCACACAAACACCCTGCCAGCTGTCCCTTCATGTGCCAACTGCCTCTTCACTTTGATTTCAACCCCCCTGAGAATCTAGTTTAAACCCCCATCCCACCTCACAACATTATCAAATCTCCATACCAGGATATTGGTTCCCCTCAAGTTCAGGTGCAACCCATCCCACTTGTACAGGTCACCGCTTCCCCAAGAAATCCTGCTCCTGCACCATCTCTTCAGTCTGCAATATCTTCCTATTCTGACCTTCCCAAGCTCATGGCATCTGCAGTAATCCACCTTGGAGGCTCTGCTCTTCAATCTCTTTCCTAACTCTGTAAACTTACTTTGCAGAACCTCTACCCCACTCCTGCCTATGTCAATTAGTACTAATATGTACCACTGGCTGCTGATGCTCGCCCTTAAGAATATTCTTCACCCACTCAGAGACGACCTGAACCCAAGCACCCTGGAGTCAAGTTTGTGGCCGCAGAATCCCCTATTTTTTACCCTTGACTATTGTTCCACTTGTCCCTTCTGAAGCTTAGATTCAACCATGATTATGTGCCAACCTACTTCATAAAAACCTAATTTTTCCCTATCTTACACCATAATCCTTTATTATTCTTAAATGCTTGTGCCGGTCTGAGTCTTTTGAATGTCCCTGCTCTACCCAGCCTCCATTGCCACCCCTGGCAATGCATTCCAGACACCCACTACCCTGAGTAAAAAACATATCTCTGACAGCTCCCTTAAACCTTCTTCCACTCACCTTAACCCATTTTCTTCTGGTATTTGCTATTGACACCGCAGGAAAAAGGTGAAAAAAGTTGGTTACAGGTGACACCAAGAAATCATGTCAAGCACAGGATACAACAAAGCCTATGGGATTGTACAACATCCCAGCTGTAATGCTGACAACCTGTAGCCAGTGCTTCTAGCCAAGTTGTTCTGGTACAATGGCTACAGTGGCTTGTACTGTAGTTGATGATGTGGAAATTGTTCTCGTTCTCGAAAGGCCATAAAAATCCAATCTGGCTAATTTCTCTCCAATCATCCACTCTGAATCATCAGTAAAATGATGAAATTCTATCAACAAAGCCATCAAATGATGTTCACCAATGATCAATTTGGGCTTCATTAGAGGTAGATAGCTCCAACCTCATCATCGGCTCTTTTGAAACATGGACCAAGAAGCTGAATTGCAGTGCTGAGGAGATGGTCATTGTCCTTGACAACATTGCAGCATTTGTCCAAATTGTGCATCAAGCAATCATGGTAAAACTGAAATCAGTGGAGTTAAGACAGAAATGCTTCTATGATTTCCATCACTGTCACACAAAGGAAGTTGGTTGCAATTGTTAAAAGTTGATCATCTCAGCCCCAGTATGTCTCTGCAGAAGTTCCTCAGGTACTGTCTGAGGTTTTACCATTGATCATGTGATTAGAAGTGGGGATGTTCACCAATAACTACAACATGTTTAATTTCATTCTCAACTCCAAAAATGAAGTTGCCTGTATTTATAAGCAGCAAAATATGGATAACACTAAAGCATAGACTTACAAGACACCGGGAACATCCAAACAACAGAAGTACTAGCTAATGATCTAGGGAGATTCTGACCCTTGCCCTTGACATTTCAGCTGCATTGTTAGTTCCGTTTCCATGATTGATGTCCTAGGTGGGGGGGGGGGGGTCATCATTGACCAGAAATGAGTGGACCAGCCTGTAACAGAATATGTTGTGTTTTATATTGTAGTATATGATTTTGGGAGATAAAGTGTGGCAGGCTTTTTTTTGTGTAGGTCACATACAAACATTTCAGAACAGATCTCATTTAAAATACTGGAGCTCTGGTTAAGCTAGTCAGGCTGGCTCTGAGGGCCTTTGCAAAAGTTCTGGGGAGACCCCAAGGGACTTTACTAATGGATTGTTGTTTTTGAAAAGCAACAGATGAAAGAACTCAGAGGATTAGGTTCGGAGCCGCAGTCTGTCTGAGTGGAGGTTTCTGTTCTAAGAGGGTCATGTGATTTTGCAAGCGAGAGAGTAAAACAGGCTTTTATCTGAGAGAGAGAGAGAGAGAGAGAGAGAGAGAGAGAGAGAAAGAGAGAGAGAGAGAGAGAGAGAGAGAGAGAAAGAGAGAGAGAGAGAGAGAATTCAATTCTACAGTGCTAGAGTTTAGCAGCAGCTCCTGGGACTGGGACATGACAAGCTGGTAAGCTTGTGGAAAAACCCCATTTTGAAGATGGGTTGTGAGTTCTTAATTCAGCCTGGTCAACGCTCTTGTGGTCCATACAAGAGGAGAAGACTGGCTGCCTCATATTTCACTTGAAATAAGGGAAACAAAAAGGAACTCTGTGGTGACTGAAAGAAAGTGGTTATCATCTGGAAACCCTGATGGGGCAAGTTTCTTCAGCAAGACACTTATGTGGCTGATTAAAAGGGATCAGTTTGCATCCAGGAACAACAAATCTCTCTCTGAAAACTGACAAGAAACTTTCTGAGCAGTAACCATTTACCTTTCAAGCACCAGAACCTGGTGAACTTCATAAATGTTAAATTCAGTGCACAGTATAAAAATTGTCTGCAACCAGTGAACATAGAGGAGTGAGAATTGAGATTGGGATGTGAATCAAAGAACTTTTCTAAACTTACACACACATTCCATTCATGTGCACTTAGAATTAGAAGGGGGCTAAGTTAGGTTAGTTAAGTTAATAATAATAAGTTAAAGTTTGATCCTGTTTCATGTTTAAAGATAATTAAAAGCAACTTTTGTTTTAAGTCCACCATTTGTCTAGGTGAATATCTATTGTTGCTGGGTTTTGGAGCCCTCTGGGCTCATAACAAGCCACATAAATACCTATGTCTGGTAGGTCAGAGGCTGTGTTTCCAGTGGGAAGTGATGTCGTTTCAAAGGTTAGTTCACCACCACCTTCTCAAGGGATTGCAATATATATTGACCCTTTTGGCAATACCTAGTTCCTGAAAAAGAATAAAAATTAGAATTTCACCTGCCTCTGTCTCAGAAATGAACTATTTGTACCATGAAGAATAGTTGCTGATCATACTGGTACCTACTTATTTTGAGATCCAAATATCAAGATTGTTCCATTTACAAATCATTACAAATGCCAAAATATTATTTATCACACAGTCAAATATTAAGGCTAAAGCCGTTATTTATAAAATAATATCTGGAAGTCTTTTTCAATGTCATTGCACTATTGTGTGATATTTATATTTTGTCTTTGTCTTTGCTGAGGCTGATATGTTAGATGTATAGTGTACTTCAAGGAGGGACTGGAAGTATCTTTTATAACCTATCCAGGAGTTACGTGGCTACATTCTAAATCTGCAACAGGTTCTATTGACTCGTTACCTGACCTGAATAATTCTCCTGAGTCAAGTTCTAAAAATCGCAAACCTGTGCCTTCATTTCATGATGTGTAAACCATGTATAGAGCTCACACTTGGACTGGAAGGTGTAACAGATTTGTGTTAACCTTTAATTTAATGTTAAACTCTATTTCTCATATATAAAAATGACTTAGTAAAGTAAATTATAGAGTTAAAATATTGTATCTGTCGTCTTAGTAAGTTAGTTGTACAAGGTCACACACAGGTCACAGCACATTTACTGAGAACCATTGTTTTCCGAGATGAGAGTTCAGTTTTGGAGTCAACATGTCTTGGAAAGACACAGAGGTAATGAATTTGAAGTGGGTCTTAATTATTCAAGAACAATGGAGTGTTTGCTTTATTAAAAACTGAAGTACATAAGTAGTCAATAAGAACTGCTGAAGGAAGCCATCTGTTTATAAACTAAACTACAAAGCCTCTTGAACAAGAGAAATGAAACTCAGAGCCATATGAATGATTTACTTAAGCCTTTGAAACAGAAGTGAGGTAATCTTTCAAAGTCATGTCGTCTACAAGGCAGAGATATGAAGATCACATGGTTTACAAGAAAATGAGGTTTGCAACTGTTTAAAATTCCAATAACTGATCACATGATTTTAAAGAATTGGAACTGACCTCATTGATTATGTAAATTGTCATCTGATTTGGAGAAATATATTATCAAATTAAGACATTTTTGGTTGAGTTCAGTTTGGAGTTTACAGAAGTCAAAACCCTGTGACACACAGGGGTATGAAACCTTGTGAAAGACAGGGTTGACTTACAGTAACCAGAATAGGTGCTGTTGTGTGTGTTACTCCAGGAAAGAGGTGAACACAGAATCAGTGACTTTTGAAATAAGCAAGATCACTTTGCTGTCTATTTGAAAAGGAAGACAGAATTATATTGAGTCTATTTTTGTATCGCCACTTTGTTTGACCCTTGTCTGGGTTTGTGAATTCATTGTGAAAGAAAATAGCCAGTTCATTTAACCCTTGTCTGGGTTTCTGAATTTGTCATAGAAGAAAATAGCTACATTCTTTGAAAAGAACTCAGAATTGTGAGTAAATAGACCTGAAGATATGATGTTTAAAAGCACTTTGTAATTATTTCTGAACTGAAAATTTAAGATCTTCAAGCAAGACTAAAATGATGCTGAATTTTTAAAATTGACTTTTCAGAGTGGGACTTTAATGTCACACACACACTTACATTCTACATTTGCGCATAGTGGGATTAAATTTAGAGTTAAGTTTAGAGATAAGTAAGAAGTGTTATGTTATTAATAGTTCAATAAAAAAATCTATTATTTTGATTTTACCACTATCTGATGAATTTTCCATGCTCTTCCTGTGTTAGTGCTAACAAAGTCCCTTTAGTCCCAAAAATAAATGAAAGGGTTGTTAGTTTGTAACATATTTTGGGGGTTCTTCTGTTGTGATTTGAAATATTTGAGGTTTGGGAACTAAAACATTTAGAGTGTTGGGATCTTAAACCTTTGGATTTTTTGTGATTTATTAGTAAATTGTTTTTCCATGCTCATTTAAAGGGCTTATGATGTGTGTGGATAAACAACAGCAGTGGGTTTTGATAAATGTTTGGAAACACCAATCTGTGCAGATTTAAATGTGATAACTTTGTCAGATTCTGCAGAATTTGCAGATGAGAATGTTTTAAACCCCAAAACTAAGTGTGGATCAAGTGAAATTTTTGAAACTTGGTCAGATTTTGTAAAAAGTACAGATAAGTGTGTTTTAAAAACAAAATTTAAGTGTGGGCCAAGTGAAATTGTCCAAATGGATATTAAAATGTTTTTGTTATCACCAAACTTTTCAGATATAAAAAAAGGTGAAAAAGGAGTTATTGCTTATTGCTAAGGTGTTGAAACATATGAAGGTCAAAGTGTCGATGAAAAAAATAGAGATTCAGAAAATTATGGCGGACTACTATGTAAAAGGGGGTATTTTTGAAGAGAAGGAGTTAAAACAATTTTTTGAGAGTAGATCTCCTGACCAGCAGTTAAAGCTGAGATGGATGGAATTAAAAAACTTAGATTAGAGCAGACATTCTCAACCATTTTCTTTCCACTCACATACCAGTTTAAGTATTCCCTATGCCATCAGTGCTCTGTGATTAGTAAGGGATTACTTAAGGTCGTATATGAGTGGGAAGGGAAGGTTGAGAATCACTGCCCTAGACCCATTTGTTACTCAAATATTTTGCTTGAGAAAAATTGTCATTGGCCCAATTTCTTTGGCGTTATGAAACTGTGCACACAACGAGTCAATTAGGTATGATTAAAACAGAGTTTTTCAAACTTTTTCTTTCCACCCACATGCCACCTTAAGCAATCCCTTACTAATCACAGAGCACTTATGGCATAGGGAATACTTAAAGTGGTATGTATGTGGAAAGAAAAAGGTTGAGAACCACTGGATTAGAGGGAGAGAGAGAGAGAGAGATGAAAAAAAATAGATTAGAGGAGGCAAAGGGAATTTGAGGTGGAGGAAGCCAGGAATTTGAGAGAGAAATTGAGATTGTGAAAAATTCAGTTAAAGTTACTGCTGGTTATGATGTGCTAAATCCAGAAAGGGACAAACGTCTGCTTCATTGGCAGACTAATGATCACAATGTGAACTTTGTGCCTAAAGTTAGGAAGGAATTCAAGTTTTTTGTGTCAGGAGATAAGGTTATCTCTGCAGTAAAGTGTCCAAGTAAGTTTGAGAATGAAAGGGAAACTTTTGCCAGTGAGAATGTTGAACAAACTGGTTTAAAGTTTAAAAACTTTGCCACAGTGGAAAATGAATTGGACAAATTGATTTAAAGAAAGCAGTAGCAAAGACAGAAACAAGCAGGCTGTGAGATAAAACAAGAAATAAGTTGTCAAGTGCAGAAGCAAAGAAACTGCGATGAATCACCAGTCACTTTAAATATTTCTTAAAGTCAGAATTCTGATTCTGATTTTAAACTTGAAAGTAGTGACAGTGAAGACAGAGATGTCCAGAGAAAAACTGATAGAAAAACAAAGTGAGGATAATGATCTTGCTGAAGTTAGAGAGAAGACACTCTCTGGTGAAGAAAATTAAGAAAGTACCAGTTGGATTTTGTTTTAATGGGGGTTTATTAACGAGAAAATATATTATGTCTAATGAAGAATGGGCAGTGGTTCACCAGGTTATAGATCCTAGAGCCTATAGAGATGATATTTTGAACATGGCTTATAAAACACATTTGCGTGGGCGCCTTGGGGTAAAGGAAATTACCTACAAAATTATGAAACAATTTTATTGGCCAAATTTAAGAAAAGATATTGTAAAACACGTCACACTTGTCAAGCTGCAGGGAAACCTAATCAAGGTCTCACAGTGGCACCTTTCTGACATATTCCTGTTTTCGGATCCTTTTTTCTAAAGTAATAGTGGACTGTGTTGGTCCAATGCCCAAAACAAAAACTGGAAATGAATATCTGTTGACCAATATGTGTGTCATTTCTAGGTTTATGGAAATAATACCACTCAGGAGCATTAAAGCAAAAACTGTGGCTGGGGTCTAGAAAAAAAATCAGCTCATTTTATTTGCCTAAAGAAATAAAATCTGATCAAGCAAAGAATTCTATGTCAGGTGTATTTCAACAGTTAGTTTATAAATTGAGAGCTAAATTAATTGCATTGTTGGTATTTCATTCAGAATTTCAGAGAGCTTTGGAGAGGTTCCATTCTCTTTGAAAACAAAGCTATCAAGAAAATGACAAGAATTGGGATGAAGGTGCTCGTTTACATTTGTCTGAAGTAAGTAAATTGGTGTTTGGACATGAAATTATAAAACCTTTAATGTTGTTAATGTGGGTTAATGAAGATGTACAGTTGAAATTGTTGAATTATATTTCAAAGTTTAAAGATCGCTGGAAAAAAATGTGTAAGGTAGCTGAGGAGAATTTAAAAGTAGCTCAGGATAAAATGGAAGTCTGGAATGGCAGAAAAGCAAGACAGAAAAGTTTTAAACCAGGAGATAAAGTGGTAATTCCATTAACAATGTCTAATCAATTAGAGCAAGAATTTCTGGGCACAATGAGATAGCATCTAAGGTAAATTTTGTCATGATTAATTGAGTTATCTTGGTTATGTTGTTGGCCAAGGAAAATGGAAGCATGTTCAGGTTAAAATTCAGATAATTTCTGAATTTCCTAAGCCCATGGGTAAGAAAATTATTGGGAGATTTTTAGGAATGGTTGGCTATTGTGGGAATTGTCAAAACTTTTTGGACATTGCACTCTCTCTAAAATATTAGTCAAGTGAAGAGCAAAGTTTATTTGGACAGCCATGTGTCAGGAAGCATTTGACAAATGGAATGACATTATGTCATAAACCTACACTTAAATCACTTGATTTTGAGAAGCCATTTGCTTTAGCATTTGATGGCAGTCAAGATTCCACCAGTGCTGTTTATTGCAAAAAAAGTTGACTAGGTTGTTGTTAAAAATCCAGTAGCTAAGAATTTTTTTTTAAAAAAAGCATAGTTTTGAACACTATATTTTTCAATATTATTTGCATTCCATTGCCAGACTAATGAAATACAGTAAGTATATTCCTGGCTCTTGTTCTTTTTGGTGTAGGAACAGTAATTTATGCTTTTTCATCACATTCTACTTTTGCAAAAGTAAAAGTGAGAATCTTGATGTTTAATCAGACGAGGGAAGCACCATTCAAGCTGCCAAAAAGAACAGAAAAAAAAGTACAACCTTGAGATGCTGTGAGCATCTGATTCCTCTGAGGAATCAATACAATTAATCAAGCAATCTTCATGCTTACTGGAATTTTCGCTATTGTTGCGTAAAAACCAAAGTACTTCCACTCAGATTATGGAAATGAACGCAACAAGAAATATAAAATAGACATATTAAATCACAAAACCTGGTGAGGGTAGAGCTTCAGATTTTAAAATCGGTATGTGCTCACAAACAGAAAAGGCTGAACCTTGGAAATGATTCTACTGTTCAGAAGATTTAGGTGAAAGCTCTTTAATGACACTTGTTTTTTTTTAAATAGTTCATGGGGTTGGTTGTTAAGGAGGGATTTGAACCTGAAATGAGACAAGGAAAAGGTTGCAATATATTAAATTTGGAATTTAATTGTGCATGGCAGCTAATTCAGAGCACTGGTCACTGTGATCTCCAAGAAAATAAATAAAACAACTTATATTTATGTGG
Organism: Narcine bancroftii; assembly: GCF_036971445.1. NCBI lineage: Eukaryota > Metazoa > Chordata > Chondrichthyes > Torpediniformes > Narcinidae > Narcine > Narcine bancroftii. The sequence goes on from NC_091470.1 coordinate 33,721,167, forward strand.
CAACTTTAATACAGTAAAATGTCTTTTTTATTGACAGATTTGTTAAAACTGAAAATAAAATAGAAAAAAAAATTGAAATTTGGCCAAATAGGTCTTAAAGAAAATAATGGAGGGGAAGGAGAGGGGCAGGGAGGAAGAGTGGGAGGGAGAGGGAGGGAAGAAGAGAGGGAGGAAGAGGGAGAAAGGGAAGGAAGAAGAGAGGGAGAGAGGAAGAGAGGGAGACAGAGAGATTCATACTCTATTTTTAAGGAGGGATTGATTGTGCTTGGAGCTTAGCAGTAAAATATAAGGTAACTCATATTCTTCTTGGTCAAACAATGAAAGACAGAAAAAATAAAAGAGTTCAGAACTGTTGAGAGAAGTAACCGAAGTAGAGAGAAAAGGGAGTTCCAGGGGCTCATGTTGAGTGATGGTTCACTTGTTTTTTTATTGCTTTTTGGCAGATTCCCTGTACCTTGCCAACAACTGAGGGGGAGGTTTTTGAAATGCCTCCTTAGATTTAAGCTCTGAGCAGGATTGTTGAGAAGTAAGAGCTTTTGAGAGTATGGTGCAAAACAGGCATTTCTTTTGAATAGAATGAACAGTCCTCTGTCTCTTTACATCCTGTGGTGATATGTATAGACTGTTCTGTGTATAAATGACTAGCCCGCCCACTGATGACTCAATCCCCTGTATCCCCTCCCTCGTGACATGGTCGACCTCCCTACCTCTTTCCATTCATTCGAGCACATGGAGTTGGACCAGCTGAAATCTAATGTGCATTAAAGCCTGTTGTTCCTCGCTCAGCCTTTGGAGTCATTTGTAGTGCATATCATATATTTCAGTAGATGCCAGCAGATGAGGCACAAAGTTCAAATTCAGAGTACTACACGATATCACATACAACCCTGAGATTCTTTTCCCTGCAAACCACATAGAATTTCTACTTATCAGAAGTGCAAAGAGAAAACTGTACTCAAGAAAGATACCATACAAAAGAGAGAAATGTAAACAAATAGCGCAATACAGAAAATAACTATTCAATTAACAAATAAATCCCTGCTTGAGTTTGTTGTTCAAACCTCTGCAAACTCCTGAGAAATTAGAGGCACTGATTTGCTTTCTTCGCGATGACATTCATGTCTTGGGTGCAAGATTTAAATTTGCTCGCTCTCTCGGCCTCTGATACCCGAATGAACAGTGGGTCATACACCTCTGATGTTCTCTTCTAAAAGTCCACAGTTAGCTCCTTGGTGACACTGAGTGCGAGGTTGTTGTTGGCCAAGTTCTCCCTTCCGTATGCTATCGCAGCACCCCTTTTTATACCACCCTCTACCATGTTATCATCAGCAAATTTGCAGATGCTGTTGTTGTCGTACCGAGTCACACATTGATAGGTGTAAAGCAAGAAGAGCAGGGGGCTAAGTATGCAGCTCTGTGGTGCTCCAGTGCTGATGGAGATTGTAGAGGAGATATTCTTGCCGATCCACACTGCTTGATTTTTTTAAATTTAGACATACAGCACGGTAGCAGGCCATTTCGGCCCACGAGCCCAAATGGCCCAATTTACAACGATTAACGTACACCCCCCCGGTACATTTCAAATGGTGGGAGGAAACCAGAGCTCCCCATCCAGGGGAGAACATACAAACTCCTTACAGACAATAAAGGATTCACTGGCACTGTAAAAGAATTGGGCTAACCACATCGCTAACTGTGCTGCCCAAGGTGTGGAGGTGAGAAGCTCATTGTGCTACATAGAAGTTCTGCGATTACTTTGTCCTCTTCACAGCCTCAGGTTGTCCCAGATCAATTTATTGTTAATGAAGTATCTTTGAATATATTCACTGTTGTAAAGTTGGCAGTGGGAAAGCAAATAACATGCTGTAGAGCTCGTCGAAAGAATCAAGACTTGTTGATCCAAACCAAGGCTTTTATTAGCAAAAGACAGGAGCTCTTCACAGATGGCCGACCAGTCTGGAATGATCCGACCTGGCTAGGGACACAACCCTTTAAGGCCCAGACAATAGGCGTGGCTTAGCTCTCAGCCAATCGCTGTAAGCACAGTCTAGATACAGTAACTATATACACTATGTACATTGGTGATAGATCTGTACTATCACACATGCAGCAATATTACACCTGGTGCAATTTGAAAACACCCATTGTAGAGCTCGTCGAAAGAACCAAAGACTTGTTGATCCAAACCAAGGCTTTTATTAGCAAAAGACAGGAGCTCTTCACAGGTGGCCGACCAGTCCGGATGATCCGACCTGGCTAGGGACACAACCCTTTAAGGCCCAGACAGTAGGCGTGGCTAAGCTCTCAGCCAATCGCTGTCAGCACAGTCATTACACTCTAGATACTGTAACTATATACATTGGTGATAGATCTGTACTATCACATCCATATCAATTTTTAATGATTTTAGTTGATTTTAGTAATTAGCCAAGATTGTAGGGAGAACATCTTCGTTCTCTTTTATGCTAACAAGGCCTTGATTTAAAGGTGCACTTCAGAAGTGCAGCATTTCCTTATTACAACACCAGAGTATTCCCAATTCTTATTATTTGTGCCCTCGAATTGTAATCTGACTCTTGCTGTAGGTCAGATTGATATTAGTTCACAGAAACCAAGAGGGAACACTTTGAAGCAGTCGTTTTCCAACTGAAAAAAAAATGGAAACGGCAGATCCAATTTACATTGGAATTTTAACATGACAATAATGTCCTAGAAAGTTTCATGGGCGTTTTCAAATACATGATTGTTGCCAAGCCAAATAAGGAAATATTAGATCACACAGCCAGAAGATACGATCATTTTATGGGAAGAACTGAAGTAGAGAGGAAGCAAATTTTAAGGAAGGTCTAAATCAAGCAGAGCAATACCAGGGAATAAACATCAGGTACTGCAGTCAGCAAGGTCTCTGACAACTTAACTGGGATTCATGGTAGGGGCGTACAGGAGGGAGATGGATCAGCTCATTGAATGATGTAACGACAACAAATGTGAGCTAAACGTTAGCAAAACCAAAGAGATGATTGTGGACTTCAGAAGGAATTCAGGGGAACATGACCCACTGCTCATCGAGGGCTCAGTAGTGAAGAGGGTCAAGAACTTCAAATCCCTGGGTGTCAACATCTCTGAGGATTTGTCCTGGAGCCTCTACGTCGATGCAATCACAAAGAAGGCTTGCCAGCGGCTGTACTTAGTGAGGTGTCTGAGGAGGTTCGGTATGTCACCGAAAACTTCTACAGGTGTACCGTGTAGAGCATTCTGGCTGGTTGCATCACTGCCTGGTACGGAGGCACCAACTCTCAGGACGAGAAAAACTTCAGAGGGTTGTTAGCTCCGCCTGTGACATCACAGGCACCAGACTTCACTCTATCGAGGACATCTACATGAGGTGGTGTCTTAAAAAAAAGCAGCCCCTATCCTCACCACCCAAGCTATGCCCTCTTCACTCTACTACCATCAGGAAAAGGTACGGGAACCTCAACAACACAAGGACAGCTTCTTCCCCGCTGCCATCAGATTCCTGAATAATCAATGAACCAAAGACACTGCCTCACTTTTCACGCTCTATTATTTTTATTTTTATTTTTATTTATGTAATGTTATGAGGTGGCTATAATATGAATGTTCGCACTGTGATGCTGGCACAAATTTCCTGACAATAAATTCTGATTCTGATGAGCAAAATTTTCTTTGGATAAAATCATCATGCATGGGCCCTACATTTCTCCCACCTTGCCTCAGTGAGGTCACATGACAGGGGTTGTTCAATGATGCAGTGTGATGTCTTACTCTATTCTCATTGTTTTTAAGTAGTATCTGACATACCGTTAGATCCATGTTGTGCTGTGTGAGGTGAGCACACAGCAGGCATGATATTGTCTGCTGGAAAATTGTTACATCTTTATCTGAAAAAAAGGTGGAAGTTATGTTTCACCTTTCAGGAAATGTAATTTCTTCAAGCCTTCTGAGTGCATGTCTGCAAATACAGCTCCCTGCAGAACTCAGCAGAAATGGAGTCTGCTAAAAATCATATTTATATTAATGTACATATAGATGAATTAAAAATAGTAATTATTTTCAAGCTAATTCAAACTTATTAAATAAAATCTTTCAAATATGCTCGACTTCTCTCTCTCTCTCTCTCTCTCTCTCTCTCTCTCTCTCTGGTAGTGTGCCTAACCATGCTTTGAGGCACTGCCAGATCTTTTGCTGTCCACTGCCTAATCTGCACAGTTCTCACATATAGAGTGTCCCAGATGATGCTTCATCAGCACTTTGCCCTGGCATTGGAAAATCACTAAGAGCGTGTGTATTTCCATGGTATTTCTTGTCTTTAAAGAAAATAGCATATTCATAGGCCCTCAAGGTCAAAGTCAGTGTTCAAACTTGTGGGAAACTGTGTGAGGCACTGGCTTCATTTCATGGAATGTGGAAATCAGATGAAGTGTCGTCCAGAAAATTACTTATGGAACATACTGCACTGAAACATGACGACAAACTTCTTTTATCCAGCTGAGATGATGTTTTCTCTGCTATTTTCAGTGTTCCAAACTTTATTGGTATTTCAATACTGTATTCTATCCAGTGGAACAACGCTGCATTAATGTCACATGTTGAAGTGCAGAAAATAAGACTAATTCTGTGTCTGCTGAGAGTACTGGACCAGCACTTCAGTGGACTATAATACTCATAAAAGTCATCTGGAGTTAAAACACAATGCTGGAGAAACTCAGCAGGTTGAACAGTGTACTTTATTTTAAATTATATATATATATTTTTTTAAGTTTAGATACACAGCACGGAAACAGGCCCTTTTGGCCCACAAGCCCATGCCACCCATTAACCTACAACCCCCAGTACATTTTTGAACAGTGGGAGGAAAACGGAGCCCTCAGGGAAAACCAAGACAGACACAAGGAGAATGTACAAACTCCTTACAGAGAGCGCGGGATTCGAACATCAGTCCTGATCACTGGCCCGGGCTGCCCAATTTATGTAGCAAAGATAAATAACCAACCTTTCAGGCTTGAACCCTTCATCAAGGTATGACAAAGTGGTGGGGGGAAGGGGCACAGCCCCACTGAGAGGTGGTAATTGGGCACACAAGCCAACAGGGGGAGGGGGGGATGGTTCTGTGAACAGAGAGGGAAGGGGGGGGTGAATCGGTAGGAAAAAAAGACAGAGGGAGAATGGGGAATGGGCAATCAGAGACCGGAAATGTTGATGCTAATGCTATCCAATTGGAGAGTACCCAGGCGTAAAATTAAATGTTGCTTGTAACTCACTCAGAGAAAAGTGAGGAGTACAACACGCTTTTAATAGCTTGCAATCAATGGCCAGTCGACACAATGGTCCTCAGGTGAATCTGAAGTAAGGCGAGAAAACCAAGGTTTATATTGGGGTAGGTGAGGGAGGAGCCAGCCCTCAGAACAATACACAGACAGTGAATTCCAGTTCACTGCAGTGGTCTTGGCTTGACAGTGCACGAGGCCAAGGACAGGCATGTCAGAATGGGAGTGGGGCACCGAATTGAAATGGTTCACCACTGGGGATACCCCTGCGGACAGAGTGAAGGTGCTCAGCAAAGCCACCTCCCAGTCTGCATCCGGTCTCTCCGCTGGAGAGGAGGCCACAGTGGGAGCACCGGATGCGGTAGTTGACTCCCACAGATACACAGATGAATTGTTGCTTCACTTGCAAGGACTGTTTGGGGCCACAAATGGTGGTGAAGGAGGAGGTGTGGGCACCACGTGCTGCAGTTCTTTTAGCATATGATGGTACCAGGGGTGAATGGATGGTGGAGTCATAGAGGGAGCAGTTCCTACGAAGGTGGAGAGGGGGAGATGTGTCTGGTGGAGGGGATCATGTTGTAGGTGGCAGAAATTACAAATGTGGAGGCTGGGTGGGGTGGGGGGGTGATGAGGACAAGGGTAATCCTGTGTTTGTTGCATCTGGGGCAAGAGGGGCCAGAGCAGATGAGCGGGAAATGGAAGAAATGCAGGAAAGGGCTGAGTTGATGTTGGACGGGAGCCACATTTTTGTACATGAGAACATTTCAGATGATCTGGAAAGGAAGACATCATTTTGGGAACAGATAAGATGAATAGAAACTCAGCATGTCAAACAATGAAGCAAAGATAAAGGTACATGACCAAAGTTCCAGGTTTGAGCCCTTCATCAAAGTATGACAAAATGGTGGGGGGAGGCAGGAAGTCAAAATCATCTTGAGCTTCACATCCTTTCACAGCTATTGGTGTAATGGAAAAAGACTATTTAAAAAAAAACTGTAATTTATTAAAATAATTCAACAATCCCAGGAGTTCAGATTTATGGATCATTGAGATCTCTTCTGGAGAAGGTATGCCTGTACAAAATGGACGGGCTGCACCTAAACTGGAGTGAGACCAATATCCTTTTTGGTAGGTTTGCAAGAGTTGTTGGCGAGAGTTTAAACGAGTTTGGCAGGGGGATGGAAACCAGGATGTGAGCGCAGAGAATAGGGCAGAGGTGTAAAGGATGATGCAATGTGATGCGAGTTTGTGAAGGAGGACAGGCAGGGGAGGAAGCATAAATTTTGTCATTTGGAAGTTTTGAAATATGTCTATTTACTTGACAGTATTCACCAGGGAAAATAACCTTGGTCAAGATGAGGCCAGAATAGAAAATGCTTGTGATTCATGTTGAGATTAGGAAAGAGGAAGCCCTGGATCATCCTAAAAACTTTAAGACTGATAAATCTCGAAGGCTGGATGAATATAACCCAGGTTGCTGTGGGAAGTGAGGAAAGAGATAGCTGGGGCATTGGCAATGATCTTTTGTCCTGCTTGGCCACAGGGGAGGTGCTGGAAGATTGGAGAATGGCAATTGTAATCCCCTTGTTCAAAAATAAAGTAATAGGGAGAATCCTGTGAATTATAGACCAATGAGTCTTAACGTCAGTGGTATGCAAACCAATGGAGAGAATTCTTAATACAGTTATTACACACATTTAGCAATGTACAATCTTCTCAGGGATAGCCCTTTGTGAGGGGAAGGGGCCACACAAGCCTAACTGAGTTTTTTTGTGTTGATGAAAGAAATTGATGAAGGTAGGGAGGTAAATGTGGTTTACAGTACAATCTCCATAATCTGGAATTTAAGCAACCAGCAGCCTCAAGCAACAGGCAAAAATTGGCAGAAAAAAAATAGGTAAAAATACAAAAGTTTAAAATTGGTGCCCTCTCACGGACAGTTCGCCAATCCACGCAAAACGTAATCTTGCGCAACCAGAAAATTCACTTATCTGGTGTCTACGAATCCCCATAGGTGCCAGATACTGGGCGGTTTTGATGTATATGGATTTTAGTAAGGCATTTGACAAGGCCTCCTATCGGAGACTCATTCAGAAAGTCATGAGGAATGGGATCCATGGAACCTTGACTGTGTGGATTCAGAATTGGTTTGCCTGTAGAAAGCAGAGAATAGTATTGGATGTGAAGTATTCTGTCAGGAGGCCAGTAATTAGTGGAGTTCCACAGTGATCTGTTCTGGGACCCCTGCTCTTTGCGATTTTTATCAATGACCTAAATGAAGAAGTGGAAGGATGGGACAGTAATTTTGCAAATGATAAGAAGGTTAGAGGAGTTATGGATAATGTTGAAGGTTGTCGTAGGTTAAACAAATATGTTTCTTGCATTACTGTAACTGTTTAAAAAAAAATTGGTCTATCTTTTATAATTATTGTATCTTTCTATACTGGGGTAATATAGGGTATGCTATTTGGCTGCAGCAAGTAAGAATTTTGCTGCATCTGCGCACTGTACTTATGTATATGACAACAAACTCATTATCATGAAATGTTTTGTGGCTGGAACTAGTGCTGGATATCATTCCATAGTGGAGCACCTTTGATGCAATGGAAGAGAGGCCCTGGTCAGGAGAATGTAGCTCTTTCTTTCTTTTTCAATCTATTTATTAAACATATTATAGTAAATATACATGAGGAGAGTAGAATACAGAATCAAAATGTAAAAACAGAAACATCACTCTATTCCAATACATAATAAAACGTATAACATTATAACATATTGAACATAACCATATAACCACTTACAGCACAGAACAGGCCAGTTCGGCCCTACTAGTCCATGCTGTAGCAAATCCCCAACCTCCTAGTCCCACTGACCAGCACCCGGTCCATACCCCTCTTGTCCCCTCCTATCCATGTAATGATCCAGTCTTTCCTTAAATGTAACCAATGATCCCGCCTCGACCGCGTCTGCCAGAAGCTCATTCCACATCCCCACCACCCTCTGCGTAAAGAGATTTCCCCTCATGTTCCCCTTATAATTTCCCCCCTTCAATCTTAAACCATGTCCTCTAGTTTGAATCTCGCCCTTTCGTAATTGAAAAAGCCTATCCACATTTACTCTGTCCCTTTTAAAATGTTAAACACCTCTATCAAGTCCCCTCTCAATCTTCTACGCTCCAGAGAAAAAAGCCCCAGTCTGCACAACCTTTCCCTGTAACTCAGACCCTGAAATCCTGTCAACATTCTCGTGAACCTTCTCTGCACTCTCTCTATTTTGTTTATATCTTTCCTATAATTTGGTGACCAAAACTGTACACAGTACTCCAAATTTGGCCTCACCAATGCCTTGTACAATTTCATCATAACCTCCCTACTCTTGAATTCAATACTCCGATTTATGAAGGCCAACATTCCTAATGCCTTCTTCACCACACCATCTACCTGAGTATCAGCCTTGAGGGTACTATTTACCATAACTCCTAAATCTCTTTGTTGCTCTGCACTCCTCAATTGTCTACCATTCAATGTATATGACCTATTTAAATTTGCCTTTCCAAAATGTAGCACCTCACATTTATCTGTATTAAATTCCTTCAGCCATTTCTCAGGCCACACTTCCAGCCTTCCTAAATCACCTTTTAATCTACGGTAATAATCTACCTCACTATCCACAACACCACCAATCTTTGTGTCATCCGCAAACTTGCTTATCCAATTCTCCACCCCTACATCCAGATCGTTAATATATATAACAAATAATAGTGGACCTAGGACCGAACCCTGAGGAACTCCACTAGTCACCGGCCTCCAATTGGACAAACAATTATCTACCACTACTCTCTGACACCTCCCATCCAACCACTGCTGAATCCATTTCACTACCTCTTTATTTATACCTAATGCCTCCACCTTTTTTCCTAACCTCCTGTGGGGAACTTTGTCAAAAGCTTTACTAAAGTCCAAATAGACAACATCCACAGCTTTCCCTTCATCAACCTTTTTTGTAACCCCCTCGAAGAACTCAATCAGGTTTGTCAAGCATGATCTACCCCTGACAAAACCATGTTGATTACTCCCTATCAATCCCTGTACCTCCAAAAATTTGTAAATATTATCCTTTTCTCCTCAATTTGGAATATTGAAAAAAGAAGAAAAAAATTTATTAAAACCCCATCTAACTTACCAAACTAAACAAAAAATAAACGACAATAACAAAGGTGGGGGGGGGGGGGGGGGAAAAATGGCTGGGCAGCCTAAACCGAGACTTCTCTTCAACAGATCAAATCAAACTATTTATCTGGTCCTTGCCAATAAAAAAAAACAATAGAAATCCAAAACAATCTGGAAGGTAAAGTCAAAATACAAATTAAGTCATATGAAAATAGTTTATAAAAGGATGCCAATTCTCTTCAAACTTAATACAGAGAATGTAGCTCAAAGGTGTCAGAGGGGGAGTCATTACTTTCCCACAGGGATTCAACAAGAAATAGAACGCCTTCATAAATGTTCTTCTCCTTCTTTGGCAGTCCTTCCAGATCAAAGATAACTTGCTTCCACTCTGATTGTGTGGAGACTGGGACTTCTTCCATACCTGGGGCAGAAGGTCCTTTACAGGGGTTGGTGGGGAAGGAAGAATTGGTATTTCATAAAGTGGAATAATCGTCTACTATAAATACAGAATGTTTGTGTTCTCCTGATGTGTGAACTTCTCAGCAATATCCTGAATTCTCCTTTTCCATTTTAAGAGGTCATTGGTGGGGTTCTTGCAAAACCTTTCTATGAAATGTTGAGCCCTTGACTATTTCCTATTCTTCATCTGGCGATCTCTTCTGTGCAGTATTTGGGAATCCAGAATCAGTCATCGAGCAATGTAACCTCCCTGTTAGGGTGAACTGAGGTTGGGGATATTGGCCAGGAGAGGACATATCCTTCCAGTGAATTCAGAGAATTTTGTGGAGGCAACTTTGGCATGAAACATTAAATGCGAAGTCTCAGAAGGATATGGTAAGAAAAGGATCACCTCCACTTGCCAGACCACAAGTTTTGGGTCAGGTTTTGGGTTCTTGACCCTGACTTTTCAAATACCCTTTTCCTGTTGGCACTTGTATCAACACCAATTACTTTCCTTTTCAAGTCAAGTTTATTGTCATCTAATTGAACAAGTAAAACCCGATGAAACAGCATTCTCCGGTCCTTGGTGCAAAACATGCAGACGTGCAACCAGACATAACACACATACAGACCAATAATACATATGCAGGACAAGTATTACCAATAAATAAATAAATATTGTTTCATGAATAGGAAAGTCTTGAACAGTTAGTGTGAGGAGATTCTTTGGTCACTTTTTCTCAGCCTGGTGGTGCCGGCTCTGACACTCCTGCATCTCTTTCCCGACAAGAGCAGCTGAAATACTAGTTCCAATTTCCCATGAATTAGAAGCCACTTCTCTCACACCAATCATTCAGCTATGCATGTAACTCTCTCATCTTCTGGACCCTGTGGCAATTTACACCTAGTCCAAATCATCTGAAATCTCCTCCTTCTTCCAAAAACACAGCTTCCCCTCTACCACCATCAACTTAGAACCTTACTCCCATCTCCTCCATTTCTCACTTAGCTGCCCTGCCCTGCCCTCCGCCCCTAGATGTAACAAAAACAGGATTCCTCTTTTCCTCACCTACCATCCCACCAGCCTCTGTATCCAACACATTATCCTCCATTATTTCTGTCACCTACAACACAATCCCACCACCGGACAGATCTTCCCTTTCCAGCCTTCCTTTTGTGGTTCCCTTGTCCACTTAATCTTTTCCACTAATTGCCCTCTTGGAACCTTCTCCTGCGGCTGCAGAAGGTGTTACACTTGTGCTCATATCTCCTCCTTCAAAACCATTCAAGGCTCCAAACAGTCCTTCCAAGTGAAACAACATTTCACTTGTAAATCTGTGGGAGTCAATTACTGCATCTGGTGCTCTTCTCTACTTCAGAGAGACCAGTCTCAGATTGGTAGAGCACCTTCGTTCTGTCTGCATTAGTGACGGGGATCTCCCAGTGGTCAACCATTTCAAATCTTTGCCCCACTCCCTGGCTCACATGTCTGTCCAGGCTCTCCTGTATTGCCAAACCAAGGCAACCTGTAAATTGGAGGAGAATCACCTAATATCCCGTCTGAGCACTCTCTATCTGGATGGCATTAACATTGATCTCTGGTTTCTGTTAGCTCACTCCCTGTTCTCCCTCTCTTCCCTATCCCCCAGTCTTCTTTGCTCCAGTTCTCCTCCCCTTCCCTCTCCATTCACAGAGCCATCCCCCCCTCCCCCACTGTTTGCTCATGCACTCTCCTTCCCTCATCCACCTGTTAACACCTGCCTGTGGGACTGTGCTCTGTTCCTAGACTCCACCATATTGTTCAGGTACATTTTTCTCATACATTGATGAAGGGCTCAAGCCTGAAATGTGGGTTATGTATCTTTATCTTTGCTATAAAAAGTACCCTGTTTGACCTGCTCCAGCATTGGCTTTTACTTCAATCACGGTGTCTCCAGACTTCCATGTTTTAGTACTTTAATTCTCCTTCCCACTTCCGTTCTGACCCTTCTATGACCCAACAATCACCTCCAGTCTGTATTAGGTGGCCAATTCAGCTGTAATAGTAATTACAGTGTTCAGTTTTGTCCATCCACAAACACAACCTCCTCTAACCTCAGCTCTCACTTGCATTTCACAACTTCTGTATGCTCTTGCTTTTTATTTTCTCTAACTTCCTCCCATTCCAGCACTTTCTTTTCTTACCATCAACTCATTCACAATGCATGATAAAAAAAAAATGATAGCAATATAATGTCATTCATAGCCTCAAGACGTCCAAATCTTGGACAGCCAAAAAACTTGTATGATATTTGAATGACTTGCAATTTTTTTTAAATTTTAACCATAAACCAGACAGCTTACAACCAAGTAACATTAACAGAAGAAAAAGCATGGGTCGTAATTGTAAGAATTGGCACTTCAATGAAGCAACCCGATAATTGGGAACAAAATATTTCCCAAACACCGTTGTTCATGTCAACAAAGTTTGACGAAATGTATTCGTAAACTGGGCATTTCTTCGGGATGGAAAGCTGACTTTAGACAGACTCAGAAGCCTCCTAATTACAGAACAGATGGAAGGAATGAGGCTGTGATGCCGTGTGCAGTTGGCAGTCTCTACAAAGTGGATGACATAGTAGACGGAATCTTGCATCTCCAGTGTCTGTAAATGAGGAGCAATTTTACTCAGGTGCCAAAAATATAACTCTAAGCACTTCCTTTACGTCATGCTGATTTCATAAAAGATTAAATAGTTATTCATCACATTAAATACAGGTTAAGGAATAAAAAAGATCTTTGTAACAAATTTACGGTCGTCCAAGGAACATGAAAAACTTGGCTGAGTTGATTTTTAAAAGAAAAAATAATAATATTAGAACATAAGAACATTAGGAGCAGGAGTGGCTTGCTGTGCCATTCAATGAGATTATGACTGATCTGATGACAGGCTCATCTTCATTTTCTTGCCTTTTCCCAATGTCCTTTAGTTCCCCTACTTTGTAAAAAATCTATCAAACCTGGTCCTAAATGTATTTACTGAGATAGCCTCCACAGGCTTACCACCCTCTGGGTAAAGTAGTTCCTCCACAACTCCATCCTAAATCTACTACTCTAGAACTTGAGACTATGTCCCCTAGTTCTAGCCTCGTCCACCAATGGGAACAACTTACCTACCGCTGTCTTATCTATCCCTTTCATAATTTTATATGGTTCTATAAGATGCCTTCTCATTCTTCTCATTTCAAGTGAGTACTGCCCCAGACGACTCAATCTCTCATTAAAAAGGCAATCAAGGTGAAATATGACAACCCAAACTTTGGAACCCACCAGAGACTGAGCTTTTAAATGATTTGTGATTTGTGATACTGTGATGTAATGTCATTTTGATTGTGTTTAACTGGATGCAAACCAAAGGCACTCATCCATGGAACTGAAAGTCAGAAGATCAAATAGCTCCAGTTGAAGGCCTTTGCTTTTGATTTTCCTGGGTGCCAGCTTTGCCTCAGTTGCATCATCCCGAAATCTGGGTTACAAGGTGAATGGGTGCGTCCCCTCCCCCAGAGAGTTAAGCGCACCGTCTGGAGCAAATCAGTGCAGCACCAGTCAATGTTCTAGGATTTCAATAAGATGTAGAACAAAGACAGATTCCCTTTCTTGTCACAGGTCTTATTCGTCCATGGTTTAAAAAAAAACCTCAGATTTAAATCAAAGAAATGAAGGTAAGTTTTACATAGTCCAGGCTTATAGCAATATATTAAAAAAATATTGTCAAAGGAACAGTGGTGCAGTTAGTGGAGATGCTGTGCCTAGATTCAATGCTGTCTTCTGGCACTGTCTGAGTGATCTTTGAACATTGCCCCGTGACCACATGAGTATCCTCCAGATAGGCTGGTTTCATCCACAACCCAAAAATGCCTGGGTTGGTTGGAGAAATAGCCACAATGAATTGTTCCTAGGGTGCAGGTGAAGTGGTAAAATGTGGGAATGCAGGGAATAAAATGTCTTATTAGTGTAAAAAATGGAGTTTGATGATCAGTCCACATTTATGGAGCTGAATGGCTTAATTCCATGGTGTATCATTCAATAATTATATAATGATTGTGCATGTGGATTCTTCCTTGCACAAATTCCAAGCCAACAACAGGGATTAACCTTCTAAAGTATTTAATTGGCTATAAAATGGTTTGGGGCATTTCAGCTTCATGAGAGTTGCTTTGCAAGTGCAACAGTTAGTAGATGCCAAGGATTTTTGCACACTTGTAATGATTTATTTGCAGGAAGATTTCTCTTCTTTTCAAGACAGCCCACTAGGTCACAGAGATGTATTTCACATTGGACTCATCATGAATAATTGCTTTCTTACTTCCACGCTGAAATGAAAGTAATTTTCCACTCTCTTTACCCTTCGGGGTACAAAGGAATGCAAAAAGAAAACTATCTCCTGCAAGCAAATCTTCATGGAATCTAAATGAATATTCAGCAGGTGGAAACCAGCAAGTGCAATGCAAGGAAGCATATATTCATGTTCTCCAAAATACTGCTTGCTTCTAACAGAATGTGACTGAGAAAATCATTCAATGAAATGTTTATTTTCTAGGTGGGGATCATTGCCAAGCGGTAAGCTGTTGGCAACTTGCGGGAAAGGAACCCACACAGGCTGCTAGTGACTTGAGATCAAAGGGCTCTAGTCTAGTCCCAGATGTTCTCCTGTTCAGGTGCTCTTCCCACAACCCTTGTTCCACCACCTTAGGCGGATCTCCACAGGTTCACCAATGTTAACAATAAAAAAAACCATGCCGGCCACTTCTAGTGGCCATTTGAAATCTGTATGGGGACATTAGCCTAATGACCGGGCAACAGGACCCTGCATGCATCTCTGCTGTCTGCTCTCCCGGATCCACACCACCAGTTCTGCAGCAGTACCAACATTTTTATTAAATGTTTGATTCCATTTAAATGCTAGAACAGCATTTATTGCTCGACAATAAATAACATATACACATGACCTTACATACACCCCTGAAGTTCTTTTTCCTGTGGACAAGACAGAATTACTACTATTGGTCGAGCAAAAAACTGTATACATGTAAACAAATGAAATGTAGACAAACTGACTGTGCAATACAGAGAAAAAAACAATTAAGTGCAAAGGTAAGAGTCTTTAAACAAGTCCCTGATTGAGTTTGTTATTGAGGAGTCTGATGGTGGAGGAGTAGCAGCTGTTCCTGAACCTGCTGGTGTGAATCTTGCGGCATCTACACCTCTTTCCTGATGGTAGCAGTGAGAACAGAGTATATGCTGGATGGTGTGTGGATCCTTTGATTGCTGCTGCTCTCCGACGGCAGCATTCACTGTCGACGTTCTTGATGGTTGGGAGGGTTCTTGCCTGTGATGTCCTTGGCTGTGTCCACTAATTTTTGCAGGGCTTTACACTCAGGAGTATTGGTGTCCCTATTCCAGACATAGTCAGCACACGTTCTACCACAAACCTGGAGACATTTGCCAGGATTTCCAATGTCATACAATGCCTCCTCAAACTCCTGAGGATTAGAGGTGCTGACATGCTTTCTTCATGATGCCATAAGTGTGTTGGGTCCAGGAAAGATCCTCTGAGATAGTGACTCCCAAGAACTTAAATTTGCTCACCCTCTCCACCTCTGATCCCCAATGATCAGATTTTCCCTTCCTAAAGCTCCTTGGTTTTGGTGACATTGAGTGTAAGGTTGTTGTTGGTGCACCATTCAGACAAATTTTCAATCTCCACCCTTTTTATATAATTCACCACCGTGGTATCACTTGAAAATCATACTGAGTCACATAGTCATAAGTTATAGAGAATAGAGCAGGGGGCTAAGAATACAGCCCTGTGGTGCTCCAGTACCGATGGAGATGGTGGAGGAGATGTTCTTACCAATCCTCACTGATTATGGTCTGGAAGTGAGGAAATCAAGGATCCACTTACACAGTGGAGTGTTGAGTCCCAGGTCTTGGAGTTTGCTGATTAGTTTTGATGGGATGATGAGTTGAATGCTGAACTATAGTTGATAAAGAACAGGTGTTCCAGGGCTTTGCGAGGAGCCAGGGAGATGGCATCCTCGGTAGACCTGTTGCTATGGTAGGGGAATTGGAATTGATCCATGTCACTGCTCAGACAGGAGCTGATATGCTTCAACACCATTCTTTTAAAACACTTCATCACTCTTGATGTGAGTGCCATGGTCAATAGTCATTTAGGCATGAAAATATATTATTGTTGGGATCCAATTTGATGGAAATGAACATCTGTTTTCAGTAAATGTAGGGAGATGCTGAGATTATGCTGCGTTCTTACTAACTCTTTGCCTCAATGTGGTGAAGATCTAATCATCCTTTGGCTGAAAAATCTTTGCTTTATAAGCAATAATCTTCTGTGTGTGTCTCTTTCTCAGCCTATTCACCAATGAAAATAATTTTTAATCAAATATCTCTAAATTTTTTATGAGTTTAAAACCTATTAATTTTCTCTTAACCCATCTCTGCTTTGGTGAAAAATCCCCCAAATTTCAGGTTAATTTCATTGAGAGATGTGTTATTCCATGAAAGCCTCATGTTCTGAGCATTAATTTAAAGATTTAAATTTCATGGAATAACACATCTCTCAATGAAATTAACCTGAAATTTGGGGGATTTTTCACCAAAGCAGAGATGGGTTAAGAGAAAATTAATAGGTTTTAAACATAAAAAGTTTAGAGAAGATATTTGATTAAAAATTATTTCCATTTCTTTGGAAGTGATAAACAAAACTTCTAGGTGACCTGATAACTTGTCATT